>NC_136503.1:18166987-18314487 GCF_053919585.1 Euprymna scolopes | reverse complement strand
TTCAAACAATAAAATATGCTTACATTTGCTTACATTTGTATATATAGTGTTCTGGACGGCCAGTTTTAATTTTGCAGATTCTGTTGTCAACCCTGCTACCTTGGCACACTATTATATACACGCGCGCACACACACACACACACACACACACACACACAAGTTCGTTGTTTGTTTGTTTACAAACAGGCGATTTAAGCTCTATAAAAATGATGGCGGGTGTCTATTTAAATAGACATTCCGACGAGTTATTTACGGGCGTCGAATGGGAGAACCGCCGACTGTTAATACGATGGTCCTAGGTTCAATCCTTGTCTTAGGAGAGATGCTAGTCTAGCGGCACTGATGAGTTGTGATACAACGAAACAGGACTGTATGTCGATGACTACAAATATATATATATATATATATATATATATATATATATATATATATATATATAACACTCTTTTTGACAATATTACAAGTTCCACACCTCAGTGAATATTTGTCAGAATTTTTCAAATGCAAATCCCTTATAAAGGTAATTACCTCAATTGTGTCGTGGGTTATTTGACATTTACGATTCAGGTGGCACATAAAGTGTATTTTCCATCATCCAGATCCTTTTTTGTTACTATTTCACAGTTATAAAATGTTTCAATCCGAGTCATTGTTTTCTTAGTTCTACATATGAAATACAAAATATCTGCTATTTCCCCCAAACCCTGCCCTTGATAGAGGAGAGACTTAAACTTGCTGCTATGTTTTAAATGATCTTCAATAACTTGATTCCATGTTTAGTTTTCATACATGAATTAACTTTCACAGTATATAAGGATTATTTGATACTGGAGATATTCATAATCGTACTCTTTTTCTAAAAGAGTGTAGATATAACGTAGGAGAAATATTTGATACTAAGTCTTCCTTTCTCTATTATTTGAAAAAAATATCCACAAGTTTTCGTCACTCTTTTGAATATATATATATTTATATATATATATAAATATTATATATATATAATTATATATATATAAATATATATATATACATATATATATAAATGTATGCAAAAAGCTTTTACTATAGGAAGGAACCTTCATTTATATGCACCCTCAATTTTTATGGAAAAATAAGACCTCATATTTGATTACGGGTATATATATATATATATATATATATATATATATATATATATATATATATATATATATATATATATATAAACGGCTGCAAATAAATTAAACCGAAGCGCTTTTAAGAGAGACTTAAACCCACGAAACTTATAGATGGAAATAAGCACTGGTTTAAAGGGGATACTTTCAAGGCTAAAAGTAAAATTATGCAGATAAAGAATATGGGTGGAGTATCAGTTGGTGCTAGAAATTATTGATATTTAACTTTTCTCTTGTATCGGCAATAAGATAAGGATTTATTCCTAGAATTGACCAGTTTTGTAATTTAATTTTTGGAGTAAGCTATTAATAGAGCTTCCTCTTAGGGTCAGATTTGACAACTTTTCAAGCCAAGAGTAATGGAATTAGATTTTGTCAGAAAACCTCATTTAAAAGAGAACGATGTGCTATTAGAGTAAAGATTTTTAACAAGTTCAGCTAAAATGTCGTTAATTCTGTTAACCCATTCCTGCCTAAATTATTTCTTTTTTAAAATACGTTCAAGTAATATTTTTTCTGACGTTGGTTCAACATAATTGATTAGAAAAATACATCAGTCCTTGTAATAGTATTGCTATAAAGCTTCGTTTAGGATTTTTTCATTCAAGAGAAATGCATGATACAATATTGTAGCATGCTGTTACTGTGTCGGTAGGATGAAATGGTTTACAGAAACATGAATTAGATTAGATACAAGTCTTAATAGAAAAAAAGACGATATAGGTGTAGGTTTTTATGGTGGTGTAAACACCCATAAATGTAAAAACGTTATTTGGGTGATGACAAGAAAGCGTTATTGTTTTAAATGTAGTAGACGCACTCATGGCGTAAATAGCAGCGTTATAACAGTTCTTGGGTTTATTGGGAGACATATTAAAAAAAGAAAAAGAAAAAAGCAATAAGAACTCTGGCTCAGGTTATTCTCAACGAGACTTATGTTAGAAATAAGGTGGAAAGTCAAATATGTGTTAGTAGTAGAAGGGGAATGTTAAACATTACGGTTTATATTATGATTAAGGTTATAGGGAGTTAGTTGAGTAATGATACAAGAGTAAATAACATCTTTATCTACGAAATCATTATCAAGGAGGAATTTGCATTCAGGAAAGTTAGTATTGAATTAATTATCAGATTTCGCACTATTAATTATTTTATTATTTTAATTAATGATATTTTGTGCTATAGTTGAGAAACAGATTGAACAGTATTCTTATTCAAGATACAGTTTTTTTTATTTTTTACATTTTCACCCCAAACAAGGCCCATTGCCACTTTGGTGTAGGGGGCTACTATCAGGGGAAACAACTACTGGGGTACTATGCAGGGATTTGGGCAGTAAGATGTTGGTTCACGTTGCACTTGAACTTCTGCATGTCAGTACAGTTGGGGAAGCAGTGACCTGGAATGGAATTCCAGAGTCTAGCGGTTCTGGGGAAGAAACTACCAGAGTAGAAAGATCTCTTATATCTAGGGATCTCTACAGTGTGGCGGTGGGATTTTGCAGCTTGTCGTGTCTGTCGAGGGTGTTCACGTCGTGGGGGCACGAGTGCTTGCAGCTCATCAGAGCATTCGCCATTAAAATACTTGTAGAACAGGCAGAGGGATGCAACGTTTCGTCGATAGGACAGAGGCTGAAGCTAAGATGCCAGTTTAGGGCCTATCAGATTTGCAACTCTCTTTTGAACCCTGTCAAGGAATGAGAGACTAGTAGCCGATGCACCAGCCCAAATATGACAGCAATACTCCATACATGGTTGCCTTATAGAGGTAAATGATACTTTCGGGTGTTAGAAGTTTTCTAGCACGGTAGAGAGAGCCCACCTTCCTTGAAGCAGCCCTGGCAATGCCCTCGATGTAATTGTCCCAGCTCATGTTTCCTATGAACGTTAGGCAAAGGAGCTTGAAAGACGTACTCTCAGATAAAGAGTCGTTGGCCATTGCTATAGGTGGTAGACAAGGTTTCTTGTAATTATTGAATGAAACCAGTTTAGTCTTGGCGGCATTGAACGTGACCATCCATTTATGTCCCCGTTTCACTACTGATTGGAGGTCATCCTTTAGTGTTTCTGCAATTACTTTAGATATATGTTCATTTGTTTTCCTGTCGTGTCTGCTATAGAGTGTGGTGTCATCAGAATAAATACCCATCTCAGAGGCAATTTTGTCGGGAGGTCATTTATGAATATCAGTAACAGTAGAGGACCAAGGATAAATCCCTGGGGAACTCCCGCATTTCTATCATATTGTTTAGATGTACGACCGTCGAGGACAACCTGGATTTTTCTCTTATCTAAGAAGGATTTGATTATGTTAAGTATTCTACCAGTGATACCGTATGATCTAATCTTCCTGAGGAGACCCTCATGCCATACCCTTTCAAAAGCCTTAGATATATCTAGAGCTACCGCTCTGCCCTCTCCCGCTTTGTCCAGTGAATAGTATATGCGTTCAGAGATTACAGTGAGGATGTCTGCTGTGGAACGTGCTTGTCTTAATCCATATTGTTGGTCAGTCAGAATTTAAGCATCTGTAAGGTGCTGGACTAGAGCATGGTTAATTTAGGTCTACAATATTTTGGCAAAAAGTGGGAGGAGGCTAATAGGGCCATAATTTAATCGGTCAGTTATTTAGCCAGAATTGTTGAATACTGGTACCACAGAAGCAGTATTCCAACAGCCCGGAAAGCAAGTTTCATTTAGGCATTTGTTGTAGAGTTTGGAGAGAGCTGGAGCTACTTCGGCTGAGCACATTTTTAATAGCACAGCGGGGATGAGATCGGGTCCACATGGTTTGGAAGTGTCAAGGTTTTTTATGATAGCATGCACCTGAGCAGGGGTGATTTTCAGATCGTGAAGCATCGCGTCTGTCCGCAGAGGAAATTGAGCTAGGGGGTGGTTGAAAGGGTCCGGTGTGGAGTTTGAGGCAAACCGACTGGCAAGCATGTTAGCCTTTTCGCTTGCTGAGGAGACAACCTCGTGATTGTTGGTTAGTGGGAGAATTCTTGATGGCCCATCATTTACTACACTGTTGTAGATTTTCCAAAAGTCACGAGTTCCTAGTTTATGTGCTTCGATGCGTTTTTTAGTGGTTTCCGTAAATTCTCTCTTAGCTGTCGCTATTTCTTTCTTAACGTTACCTCTAGCTTCTATGTACTTCTGTCTGTTTGAACTGGACTTATGTCGGTTAAACCTGTGGAATGCATGCTGCCTTTGAGCAATGGCATTTGCGCAAATCGAAGTAAACCATTGGGGAGAGTGGGGCTTGCTATAGGATTTCCGCATGGGAACATGCGCTTCGTTGTATTTAGTTGTATTTATGAGTGTTTAATGTTATTTTTAGGGATTATTATTATATAGTTATTTTTTATTTATAGTTATCATTATGTAGAAGACTTCGACCACAAGTTATTGTTTCGTTATAGTTTACTAGAACTGTTGGTGTCGGGGGTTTATTGTTTAGTAGTTTAGAGTTATTATTATTATTTGTATTTTTAGAGCTATTATTTCCGTTTTGTTTTCTTACTCTCGATATTACGAGTAACAATTTCTGTGTGATTTTTAGGTTTATAAGTTTTATTAAACGATAGCAGATTCCTTGGCAATAATCTGAATTAGACAGGTTATAATTATAAAAAGAATAATTTTGTTCGAAGATCGAGGAATTGACCGACACTTTCATTAATCTATTAGAGACAGCTTGGATGGTAGAATTAATGATGGATTAAAGATTGTTTGATACGTTATGAACGTATAATAACGATATATTGATTCATGATAAGGCTTAAAGGACCCAGAATCTAAGTAACATCGAAGAAATTAGACATTTTAGCACTATCAAAAGATAGAGTAAATCACAACGCAAAAAAAATCTGATAGCAGTTATGTTTCTATTGTATGTTTAATCCGTAGATTTTATAACAAAAATTGTCATCTCTTTATAAAGCATTCTCACAGTCTCTGTGGTGAAATAAAATTCTAAGTTATTTTTTAATAAGCCAACTAAGGCAGTAAACAGAGCTGAGTGTGGACCCCATGATAATACTAAAATTGTCTGGGGTATCTTTTCTTGTCTAAAGTTTGTATTTAAAATTGATAAGATATTTCTGGCAAGTAGAAAAACAGCAATTGCAAAGTCAGTAAAATCTGAATTATTTTGGGCTGAAATAAGGGCTTTGTTATGAGAATGTGAGGAATATATTGATATTAGTTATTAATACCGAATGTGATAAAGCTTAAACAGGATTTATGCTTAACATAAGAAAACCAAGTAATTTCATTTTCTGATAATAAATACAGAGAAAAATAAATATTAGTTTCAAGATTAAGCGTAATTCTATGTAAATGCTTTGCTGATTTTTCCCAAGTCACATTTATATGGGCATATTAGTCGGATTGATGGTTTCATGGAAGTTTTTCTCATTTTATATATATATATATATATATATATATATATAGTAGAAATGGTAATTAATAAAAACTGAAGAGAGTGATCAATAGTGTTGTAGTGCAAATATGCGTTTTATTTTTTATTACTGTATCTTTCTGTTAAGTTACATTATTGTTTAAGCTACCCGGCCGTTTTTTTGGCCGTCTTTAGCTTCCTCAGATCGTATATATATATATATATATATATATATATATATATATATATATATATATATATATATATATATATTAATATAAATGAATTTATGGATAATATATATGTGTATATTTATATAAGTATAAATATATGTATATATTACATATGCATATATATATATATATAAAACACATGTTTGCACACCCACACACACATATATATATATATATACATATATATATATATACATATATATATATATATATATATATATATATATATATATATATATGCACGCATACACACATGAATATGTGTGTAAGTGTGTGTCCGGGAGATAAACACATTATGTATCAAGCATGACGATGTAAGCCAAAGATAAAAATTCTACAATAGCAACATCAGAATCAATTGATACATGTAATGAATTCGTCTTTGTAAAGTATACAATAACTTAAATGTCGCACATTAATATCAATGCACACACGCATGTATGTGCAGTTAGAAAAACTTCTATTTCACTGAAACGAGCAGAAGGCAATTCAAAAAAAAAACTCTGGGGGAAAAGCATTCTCTTATAAACAATATTCAACCATGTATATAAAGATGGACGTCAATAATATTCCTTGATAGCTCCTTTGTATGATATGAAAGGACATATATGTGTATATATACACACACACACATATATATATGCATAGATATACTTATGCAGATATATATGCATATATATATATATTTATATATATATAATTGTATATAGCCATTTCGTAGTTTAATTTTTTTGTGTGAGTTGAGGGGAAGAAAGTGATAAAGTAATTTCCATTTACTTACTGTTCGGGCTTTATGAAACCTAGTAGAGTATGAGATTTTACTTTTTAGAATGGATCGATAAGATACTTATCGGATATCCCAAATTGCTTTAAATGCATTGTAAATATTTTTTCACTTTAAATAAATGTCAACGATATGTTTTTTATTAGGTCACCAATAATGTTAATAACGATTTACACATAAAATTTAAATAACGCAATTCTAGACGTTTCTCATTTTATTTTGTCGCTTAGTAGCATTGTGCATGTTCCGTTAGCTTTTTCTTCAGCATAAGATGATATTTACTCATAACTTTGTATCACACACTTCTTTATACATAAACATTTAACTTTCTAGTTTTACAATTAATTGTTTGACTTACTTGCTCAATCAATTCACGTGTTTGTATTCTATGTATAGATACAGATTATCTTCTTTCGTTTTGTATAATGATAATCAATTTTCTATCTCAAGTCGAATTATGCTTTTTTATTGCAGCCAAAACAAGGCATATTGCCACATTGATGTAGGCAGCTACTATCTGGGACATAATTTGCCGGGGTACTATGTATAGTTTTGAGCAGCAAGATATTTGTTTACATTACATTTGAACTTCTGCATGTCAGTACAATCAGGGAAGCATGGATCCTGAAGGAAATGTCAGTTTTCAGCAGTCTTAGATAAGAAACTATTAGAGTAAAAGGCTTTCTGGCATATGGATATCTCTAGGTTGCGGGGTGGGATTTTGCTGCTTGTTTGGTTGCTCGGGAGTATTTACAACGAAAAAGTTCTAAAGCTTGTACTTCGTCGGAACACCTTCCATTAATATATTTGTAATGCAGATAAAGGAATGCAACATCTTGGCGATTGAATAGCTGTTCAAGCCTAGCTTACAGTGCGGTGCCTAGTAGGGTGACGACTCTATTTTAAACACTGTCCAAGAGCTAGAGATTAGTAGCTCACGCACCAGCCCAAATGTAGCAACAGTGCTCCATACATGGGCGAATGGTGACCTTGTAGAGGTACAGGATACTCAGGCGTAAGTATTCTTTCTAGCATGGTAGATTGAACCTACCTTCTTTGCAGCAACCTTGGCAGTACCTTTCATATATCTGTACCAATAATGTTCCCTATGAATTTTAAGTTGGGGAGTTTGAACGAAGTATTTCAGGTAATGTATGGCTATTATTGTAAATGAAACAAGTTAATTTTTTATATTCTTCTATGTCAAAATAGCTATATATTGTTGTTGTCGTAATGATAAATGTCTGCCTCTTTTTCAATATTTATTTAATAAAGCCACAACTGATCTTTCTCAAATATAGAAAATATAAAATCTAACTATACTCATGCTACAGTAATATTGTCGTATGCATTGAAATATATTACGCAGCCTACACACAAACATACGCACACACACACACACACACACACACATATATATATATGTATATATATATATATATATATATATATAAGTAAAAACGTTTGTCTGTTTGTGTGTGTGGGGTCTGTGTATATTCCTCTACCAAATGCTCTGTCAATTTTCGGTCTAAAGACTGTAGATTTTTCATAAGGAGTATTGAGATTTGGGAAACACTATTTTTTAAATTACATTTTCACCCCAAGCAAGGCACATTGCCACTTTGGTGTAGGGAGCTACTATCAGGGGCATAAGCTACAGATGTACTATGTGGGGAGTTGGGCAGCAAGATGTCGGTTCACGTTAGACTTGAACTTCTGCATGTCAGTACAGTTGGGGAAGCAGGGACCCGGAATGGAATTCCAAAGTCTAGCGGTTCTGGGGTAGAAACTACTGGAGTAGAAAGCTCTCATACATCTAGGGATCTCTACTGTGTATGGGGTGGGATTTAGCTGCTTGTCAGATTTATCGAGGGTATTTACGTCGTGGGGTACAACTGCTTGCAATTAGTCAGAGTATTCACCATTAAGATACTTGTAGAACAGGCAGAGAGATGCAACATTTCATCGGTGGGAGAGAGACTGAAGCTTAGATGACAGTTCAGGACCTATCAGGTTGGAAACTCTCTTTTGGACCTTGTCAAGGAGTGAGAGACGTGTAGCAGATGAACCAGCCCAAGTATGGCAACAATACTCCATACAGGATACTTTCCTAGCTTTCTAGCACGGTAGAGAAAGCCTACCTTCCTCACGACGGTCCTGACAATGCTCTCAATGTAATTGTTCCAACTCATGTTTCCTGTGAACGGTAGTCCGAGGAGTTTAAAAGATGTACTTTCAGTAAATGAAGCTCAGGCCATTGCTATTGGTGGTAGAGAAAGTTTCTTGTAATTATTGAAGGAAACAAGTTTAGTCTTGGCAGCATTGAATGTGATCATCCATTTTTGTCCCCATTCCACTACAGATTGGAGGTCATCCGCTAGTGTCTCTGTCATTTCCCTAGATATGTATTCATTTATTTTCCTGTCCTGCATGTTATAGAGCGTGGTGTCATCCCATCTCACAGACAATTTTCTCAGGGAGGCCATTTATGGATATTAGGAATAATAAAGGTTCAAGGATCGACCCTTGAGGCACTCCCGCATTTATATCATATTGTTTAGATGTATGACCGTCGAGGACAACCTGAATTTTTCTCTTATCTAAGAAGGGTTTAATTATGTTAAGTATTCGTTCAGTGATACCGTATGATCTGATTTTCCTGAGAAGACCTTCATGCCATACTTTGTCAAAAGCCTTAGATATATCTAGAGCTACCGCTCCACCCTCCATTGCTTTGTCCAGTGAGATTATAGTTAGGATATCTGTTGTGGAACGGGCTTGCCTGAATCCACATTGTGTGTCGGTCAGAAGTTTAGCATCTGTAAGGTGATGGACTAGAGCTTGATAAATTATGGACTCAAATATTTTGGTGAAAAGTGGGAGAAAGCTAATGGGGTGATAAATTAATGGGTTAGTTCTTTCCCCAGAATTCTTAAAAACCGGTACCACATAAGCAGTTTTTTAGCAGTTCGGAAACCAAGATTACTAAAGGCATTTGTTGTAAAGTTTGGAGAGCACTAGAGCTACTTCGGTGGAGCATTTTTTTAATAGCACAGCCGGGATGACATCAGGTCCACATGCTTTTTAAGTGTCAAGGTTTTTTATGATAGCATGCACCTGAGAAGGTGTGATTTTCAGATCGTCTAGCGTGGCGTCTGTCCGCAAAGGAAAATCAGGGAAAGGGTTGTTAGCAGGGTCCAGTGTGGAGTTGGAGGCAAACCGACTGGTGAGCATGTACGCCTTCTCAGTTGCTGAGCAAACAAGCTCATGATTGTTGGTTAATGTGGGGAAATGTTAATTTCCCATTATTTACTACACTGTTGTAGATTTTCCAGAAATCACGGGTTCCTAGTTTTTGTGCTTCGAAATATTTTTAGTGGTTACAGTAAATTCTATCTTAGTTGTTGCTATTTCTTTCTTAACGTAACTTCTGGCTTATATATACTTCTGTCTGTTTGACCTGGACTTATGTCGGTTAAATCTGCGGTACGCTTGCTGCCTTTACACAATGGCAGTTGCACACGTACAAGAAAACCATTGGGGAGAGTGGGCTTGCTATAAAATTTGCGCGCGGGAACATTTGCTTCAATTGTTGTTTTGAACCATTCAGCGGTCTCATTTGCGCATTGTTCAGCAGGAAGAGAAAAGATATTTCCGCATGGCCCATCACTGATGAGATCCCTGATGATGTTTCTAGTCTAAACATTTGAAATTTTACATAAAAAGTATTCAGAGATAGGGCAAGCTTTTAATCGGTTTAGGTCAGTGATTGGAGCTGCTAAGGGGTCAAAGCTCAAAAGATTTTACCTTTGCGGTGTCTAGCAAACTATTCAGCCTATTTTCTGTCTAAACATTGGAAATTTATACATAACGGATATTAAGAAATTAATCAGTTTTAGGGCGAAAATTTGGCTGCCTAAAAATGTCAAAGTTTAAAGAGTTGACCTTTGCTGATTCTACCAAATTCCTCCGCCAATTTTGAGTATGAAGACTTGACATTTTAGATGTAGGTAACTCGTGCATGGGTAAAACATTTTATTTTGATTTAAGACCAAAATATTAAATGTTAAGGCGTCAGAACTAAGGTCAAAGTTAAAAAAATTGACCTCTGCGGTCTCGACGAAATTACTCAGACAAAATTTGGTCTAAACATTTAAAATCTTCCATAAAGTACATTCGCACGTAGGGCAAGTTATGAAGATTGCAAAGCCGGGTAGAAGTGCTAGTACACACACACACACACACACACACACACACACACACACATATATATATATATATATATATATATATATATATATATATATATATAGCGTGATTACGTGTGGCCTGACAAAAAAATGTGTAATGCTGACCGTAGCGAATGGTTGGAGATATTTTTGACGGTTCTTATATTTATAACGAGATGCAACGGACAACGACTGGCCTGGTCAGCTCTCGCCCCATCTTATTTCATGTTAGGAAAGCGTTATATCCCAAAAAGAAAATAATTTAGAGCTCAGCTGCGATAACCGACGCATACAGAGAGAGATTGAATAAATGAAATATCTTTTTGACACATGAGGTCTGGTGTCTTAAAATACGACAAAACATGTGCTATACTGATACGACGTAGATAAGCCAATGTCGGGAACAAAGACAGTTTCGTTCGGCAATAGTGGTGATGGATTGTGTAAAGCAGTGTTTTTATAGCAATGCAAATGTTTTAACATTTCTATTGTTTTGGTTGTTTCTCGATTCGTAGTACATAACGGTTTTCCATCCAATTATATAGGAGTGTAACGTTCTATACGTTAATCGAAAAGAAGTACATGGTATTTTAAGAAACGCCTGCTTCTGCCCATTTGCACTATCACCGATGATCGATTAAATAAACAGATGAATCAAATAAAGCAACTTTTATACAGAGTGAGACAGAAGTAACAGGCGTTTTCAAAAATTTCTGTTCCGCAAGTGGACAAAATAATGGAAATACCTTGTGAATTTATCATGAATTAAAATACGTTTTAACCTGTACACATGGACCAATTACCAAAATGTTTAATGTATTCAGCAAGATACGAATCTACGGGATCGTTAAATGGAAAATTGTGCTGGTATAAGATCAATTGTACCCACGCATTCAAGAACTGTGTTTCCGTTATTATGTGATAGCAATTTTGATCGTCGCTTTTCCATGTGTGGGACATGATCTTCTTGTGGTTATTGATCTTCTCGTTAACTTACGACGAATCTACTCATGCATGGAGATTTGTGGAGGTTTTACAGTTATTTATTAGAGAGTTATAGTTCACATAACTAATAACTCCTTTGCCTACTTAGTTTTCTTAACTTAGTCGAAAGAATGGAAATTGAGAGACGTGAATATCGAGGTGACATTTGCTTAGATTCTCTCTACATTGCCGGGCGCATCTCGTCTGTACCTGTAGCGGAACTGATCACGAATCCGTTGGTTCTGCAGAGTTGACAAAATAAGATTAAAAAAGAACCGCCTTCATTTGAACGCAGAATCCTTTCAGTACAAAGTAAAGGTAAATATGCAAATTATAGTACTGTTGGGATTAAAAGCGACTGCATATAAGGCTTTTTCGCGAGAGAGAAAGAACGTAATCGCGTTAAGGCGATCAGCCGTAATTGTGATTTTGTGAAGAAGAGAAGAATACGCCGGTTGACTGCGTGGGCGACGAAAGACGAGGGAGGAAATGTTCTGACCCTTTGTCTTTTTATCTTTAGTACCGCTCCTAGCGAGAAACTGGTTGGAAGTCCCATTTTTTCCTCGAACGTACCGACCTTTCTATCGTCATTTCGTTCCTTTGCATTTCTAATGCGTTTGGCTTAGTAAGCTAAACTTTAACCCCACTCCTCAATTCAATCACACCACTTACAAATCGATGTATTTTTATTCCCGCCTGCTAATCCTGACATGTTCTTATGTAACCCTTGTCAAAATTCATACTAGTCAACACAATCTCTACCTGTAATGTGGGCAACAAAGGAAAGAGAAAATGCAAATCCGGCTCTGCATTTCTTTAAAGTGCAAATTTAATGCATTCATTCGTGGTTCTTCCAAAACAGCGCATTTTAGCTTCTTTTCCGGTCACGTGAAGTATTTGTCTCTCCTTTTCTTGTGACATAAGCTCGCGGTAAATTTTTAATTTTCATACGTGCTTTAACAGTTGCTGCTTCGAATATTTTCGCGAGATAACAATCCTTCGGCAACTGCTGTTTTTTTTTTTTTTTTTTTACACGGGCCCAAACATGCTTTGTCACATACATACTGACGTAGGATCACAATATATAGCAGTGATTCAATTTCCAGTTCCGGTGTCATCAGGTATAATTCATATTCATAAACGATGTTGTGAAATATTTTCTTCACGCCGTTCATCTGTCTCGGAAATTTTTTATTGCCTTTTCTTCAAATTTTATTATTGAGTCTTAACCGTTCTTGCAGATCTTGTCCTTACTATTCATTATAAAATGCTATCTATGAAACCTATATAATATGATGTAGACTATACGTACTCAGTTACTTAAAAAAGTATGTTCCTGTTGGTAAAGGCTGATCATGTGATCATGCCGTTATGATAAGGCCCTATAACCAGAACAGGAAGTTGAACATTTTATTGTATTGCTACCTAGGCAAGTTTTTCCAGAGAAAGCATACCATAACGTGGTGCCCGCCACAGGGAAAATATGTTGTGCACTACATAAATCTACCTTTGATGTTTATAATTATTTCAATACTGACCTACTTCCACTAAGCCCGACGAAACGTGATATGACGTGTAATCTGAAACCGAAAATAGAATGCCCACAATTCCCGAACGGCACGAAAAGCTCCTATACACCATTAGAGTGAGTGGGAAATTACCGTACTAGGATACATATTCCTAGATCTCATCCGGCAGAAAACAAACTTGATCAGTTAACAAAACTTCACGAACAAAACTATGAAACTCCACACCACAAATCAAGGCAAGCCGATGTTTATTTTTTTTTCATACAGTAAAAACAAGACTATTGGGTGCGATCATCAAAGAGGTCGTGAGAGCCAACAAATACCTCAGACCTGATTACGTTTTCAGAAAATGTTACCCAGTCATAAGTCATTAGTAAGTCTTAACCTGAATTAAGTACACTAATACTTAAACTCTTAAGTTTCATGCAAAGTTTGGATTTGCTGAATATGATCTCTTCCAGATCTTCCTCTCATTCTGGTTTATTTGATGACCTTACAGAATGTTTTGCGTACATTAAACGCCATTGGGGGCATAACATATCACTAAATATATCCATGTTTTGATATAACATCTTTTAAAGGGCAACAGTAAAAGAAACAAAAAGGAGAGAAAAGGTGGTAAATATCGCCTTTCTCTTTAAATTGTAATAAGTCGGCAAGTATAAAAATTGTAGTATTCTCACTGGCACATTGTACATCCTTATGAGGAATCATTTTTTAAAACTTTATTTATAGCATATATATATATTATTAATGATAATAATAATAATAATAATAATAATAAGTATAACTGACAAAAGGAAAATTAATTTATATATAAATAATATAAATATATATATATATATATTTTTTTTTTTTTACACAGTGATCACCACTTATCAAGGCCCGGAAGCCACTCAGGGATAAGGGTTATTGCAAGTACATTACGTTAGTGAGGAGATTTGCTGAAATTTTTACTTAAGGGGGCGGTTCATTAGGAATTTGTTAACATTGGACTTGAAGACATCCAAGTTGTAGTCCGGAGGGAAACAGGCAGACGGAACAGAGCTCCACAGGCGTGCAGTTCTAATATATATATATATGAAATAAAAGATGATAATTCAAAGTTAATAAAACTTTATTACATCATCATATCAATAAGTAAAAATAAGAAGGAAACTCTTTGTGCCACAGGATCTTTGAAGCCAGATATGCTCGTATGCCTTCAAAAGACTGGTATAAAGGCATTACCTTAGAAAGAGGTAATACTAGACTTTATGTATGTAGTTATAGGACGGATATTGATAATATAGGTAGGAATACCATGACAAAAATAAATACATCTATAAAAGAGTAGAGAAATATGTAAAGGCAGCAAGTTTAATACGAAAATACATATTATGAGCAGGGATAAATATACACACACACACACACACATATATATATATATATATATATATATATATATATATATATATAAATGATAAAATAAACAAACGCAGAACAAAATTAAAATGTTAAGCAGGGTAAAATCTTTGAAGTATCCGACGAGTTTTTAAATAGTTTAAAAGATATGTAGCCGATGGAAAAAAACATGATGCCCATTCAGAATTGTTGTATCTTTAGTAAAATCTTGCGATTAACACTTAAAATATTAGACCAGTGTAAGTAGGCATGTTTACACACACACACACACACACACACACACACACACACACACACACACACACACACACACACACACACACATATATATATATATATATATATGTGTGTGTGTGTGTGTGTGCGTGCGTGTGTGTGTAAAAGTCAAAATTAGACGTGATTTCTATGCGCACATTCTGGAGAGAACCATGGTTGGCTGTTAGGTTTTTGCTGGAACTTTTTCGAGGGTCGGTCTATACCTACAATTAACCATTCCGTCAGGTCTGATATTATAGAGAGCACATCCTTTTTAAACATGGAACGCAGAGGTAGATCCGATATAAATATACGGAAGCTATCCCAGTCAGTCTTAGTGTATCGATACGATGGAGAGGTACGTCTGGAGACTTATTACATTTCATTTTTATCTTAATTGATACAACAGAGTGGTCGGAAGATCCAAGAGGAGACAGAACAGAAACTGAACATAGTTCAGGGCAAGTTGTGATAAAAAGGTCTAGTAGACTTGCATACTGGACGTCATTGTCGGGCACACGGGTGGGTTCGTGAACAATGTGAGTGAGGTCATAAGCAATGGAGAAATCATGACAGAACCTCCCCTCATCATCGGTCTTGTTTGAGTGGGTCAACCATTCCAGGTTGTGAACATTGAAGTCTCCACATACGTGAATGTTAGCTGAAGAATAAGCAGATAGGAGTTGGTACATTTTCTAAGATATGCTTTTAAAGATGGTAACTCCGCTGTTGTGGGGACGATAGAGAGTAAATATACATGCAGTAGTGAGCTAATGCAACCCGGAAGCACATATAGGGTACGTTAGGATCTTCTCTGGAGATGTCCCTTCCACATGGAAAGCCATCTTTAATATAGGCACATATTCCATGCCTATGGCGATCTTGGGGGTCAGATTTAGAAGTAAAGTTAGAATATCCTTTAATTGCGAACTCTTCTAGGGAAATAGCCTGTCCAATGCCAGTTTCGCTTAAAAATAAAAGGTCTGGTTTAGTCTACTGTAATTGGGTTTCAACCTCTGGAAGGTTAGAACATAGATTCCGTGTGTTGGAGAAGGAGACATGGTAGTAGGGGTCTACGTTGGAAGTTGGAGAACCGGGTTTAATCGTGTATTTTTTCTTGAAACTTGCCATGATGAAATTTTGGAATTTGTGGACTAAGTCGTCAGATTTACTTAGAGCAGGATAGAGAGGGCAAACAAAGAGAGAAAAAGAAACGAATAATTTTTTTGTAGAACATGATAAGGTATAGCCGTAACAATTACCCACTAATATGGCATCGAGAGGTCCCACCAGGAGCTACTGCATGGTATAGAATCCATTCACCACATGGCAATACAGCAGCCCTAGTACTTTGCACCTGCTGATAGAACACTCCTTAGTGGTTAATCCAAGGTTCGGGTCCCTGACTATCAGGCGGATAACGTCAGCCCAGATAAAACGTTTGCTTCCAGCACCCTTACTAGTGACATGGCTTCAAGGATAGACATAGAAACAGAAAATTTCCACCATCTCTGCCAACTGTTCGCGCTAAATACTGCCAACCTAGAAAACAGCTTTTTCTTCTCCCTTTGTGAGAAAAATCACTGAGTAAAAAATGAGGACTGAGGGACAAATAAGGAGAAGCGAGAGTAACGGGAGCTTCCGATAGCGCATCCACAATGCGTTTTCTACTCTCCATTAAAAAAAAACTTATTAAGTATTACACTTAATAAAAGTCCAACGGACGTGTTTAAGGGAAAGTATGGTGATAGATTTAAATAATACATACTTTTTCTTTACTTTTTAAATCACGACAAATTATAACATCATATTTTAAAGTATTTACCCCCGAACAAAGCCCCTCGCTAGTATAATGATAAAGAATAGTTTTTTTTGTTATGAAAATACAATAAGAAATAAAATGAAAGAGAGAGGTTTAAAAAGTAATCGCCAGCTATAGTAAGCAGAAATATAACGTAAAATATTAATTTAAGGAAAATATTGGTGGTCGTATATCTGTTAAGTCCATGGCTTCGGTAGATTTAAACTTTTCTTGTGTTTACAATAGATGATGACTCCACTTTAGAATTTGTAACATGTAAATCATTAGAAAAAGAAAATGAATTGTACGGCTTCTTAATTAGAATGTTGGCACATTTTCTGACCACGTGTGTATGATTTGGATTTCTTTAAATGGGTTATTTTACGGAGTATGGTGCATTATTAAAATTAAGATTACTAATCAGTGTGGTAAAAAATTTCTTTATGTGTTCTATCAATATCCTTTTTAAATGAAAATATATGGTACGAAATTCGGGTTTTGACTGGAAAAGACTTAGCTCCTGTGTAAGATGGGAATTTAATTTATGAATTAATTCGTTGCAAAGTCAGTATGGGGCGGAGAAACTCTGGTATCATTATAAGTAATGGGCTGTCTTTAAATAAAAACAATGGGATGGTTTGTTGTTTGAGGTGTCTGGATAGGGGATAATGCTATAAACCTATAGATGGTGCGAGTAGCTCTATAGTATTTTCTGTGGAGATTCTGCGAGGTAAAAACGGCTCTCACCACGTGGTCCCCTAAGGAAGTCAAATGTAAAATGTGTATTATTCTACCTACTGTTCCTATATTGAATGTAATTTTCACATATTTTCGGTCGATGTAACATTTCTTTATGTGTATCTTGCCGAACTCAGAAATCTTTCTACCAAACTCGAGAATCTACTTGGAATTTAGGACAGAGCGTTTTATTTAATCGACAAGAGCATCACATTTTCTTTTACATGGGGATCACCACTTATCTAGGCCGGGAAGCCACTCGTGGATAAGGTTTATTTTTTTGTACAATAATCAGTGGGATAATATCGTAGTAATAGTTGGTATTGGCGATTTGATAAAGTGTCTTACTTAAGGGGCGATTAATCAGGAATTTGTTTATGTTGGACTTCAAGAGATCCAAGTTGTAGCCAGATGGGAAACAGGCAAACGGAAGAAAATTCCACAGTCGTGCACTTCTCAGAAAAAAAAAGCTCTGTTCATGGAATCTACATCATATGCTCTTTATGTCAGTTATATCCGAATAGAACTCCTAGAAAATTTGCCATTGCATGTTTTAGTGTAGCAATCACATTCAACCTCCAGAGGAGTGTATCTTACGAATTAATATTACTAAATATTAATCAACTAAGCCTATTTTCTGTTGGAAAAAACGTGCAGATTTCCGAGTTCCACAGAAAGATTGCCAAGTTTTACAAGATAAATTGGAGGTTACATTGATGAGAACGTTCAGGAAATTACACCCAAGATGAGAACAATAGTTCAGATATTTCAAATGATATGAATCATCAATCCTCACTTAAAACATTCAATAAAAATCAATAGAATGTCGTTGAACTACTCAATTAAAAGGTCAATGCCCTCTACAACCCATTTGTCGCCTTTTGCTTCATTTCCCTCCTTGTACTTTGTAGTGCGCATTCAGCCACGCTGTCATAATATGGGGGAATAACTACGGACAGAATACTCCACAATCTATGTTCTAGAAATCATTAGCTATAGCTGTTAGTGTTATGTTAAAAAACTGCAAGAAAATTTAGTAGCCATTAAGCAGGTAAGCTAAATAAATCTGTTTAATTGTAAGTTATGGAAAAAAGCTTAAAGTATTTTTTTTTATATTCCGAAAAATTATAATCTCGTTTGCAATTTAGATATCTGATGAAAAGAACAATGTCTGATTATCAAAGATCTGGATGTATTAAATAACCCAACCCACGCAAAACTGTTGTTATTAACTAGATAACCTTACAAATATATATCTGTGGCCGTTTTGGTCTTTAGTCGAGGCTCAAAATGTATTAACTGTTCTCATCTCGGTAAGAGAATGAGTTCTTGAATTGGAAACTATGTTTAATTTTAGAAAAGTTCCCGATGGTAGCTATCTATACAGCTCCAATATATATATATATATATATATATATATATATATATATATATATATATATATATATTATTTAATTGGAATTCATTATAAAGATGAGTATTATTAATTTATTTATTGCGGATAATAGTTCGCAATAAATAAATAATTAATGTCTAGAATATGAAGAATGGTCAATGGGTTGCTATTCTGTACGGGTTACTGACTTTAAAATTTTGCAAGCAAAGGGCAAAATATGTTTCTCTTGTTGTCACGAAATAAATCTGTGCTGGAATGCTAAAAGATTCAATTTTTATAGAGCAATTCTGGTTTTTAATTGGTTGATAACAGACCGTGAATACATTTGATTCATCAGTTTCTATCGGCAGTGTTTATAAATATAATGTCCAAACTATAAGGGAGGATACCCCATTATTAATGGGTAGAGTCCCCTTGCTCCTTCAGTTGTTTCAGCTGCTTGAGGAAATGTAAAGTATCAGCGAATAATTTGTTCTTAACAATCAGCCCGAAAGGTGCGGTGACATGAACTGGTCCAGTACCTGTCGGACTGAGGTATGCTGTCTGGGTATTACCTAGGATGTCCACCTTTCAAGGCCTTGCTTCCTGGCTTTCGTATGGAATAAGTTCAGTTCTTACTGCCTGAAGCGCCCCACCCGGGGAATACCGAAGGGGAAACTCAGGAAATATTTTCTAGGCAAGAGTGTTCCTTTCTCAGGGAAGCTTAATTAAATCCCCACTTTCTACACCCTTGTGTCACATAATACTCAGGTGGGTAGCATTTAAATTTCTACCCCATTTTAAATGGGTAGAGTCTCGTTGCTGCTTCGGTTGCTTGGAGACTTGTGAAGAAAGGTTTCAGTATAGAATCTGTTTTTGATAATTAACTCGACAGATGCGGGGACATGAACTGACCCAGTATCTTTCGGACTGAGGTGCGCCGTCTGGGTATCAGACAGAAGGTCCACTCTCCCAAACATTTCCACTTGGCTTTCGAATTGAGTAAGTTCATTACTTGCTGTCTGAGGGGCCCCGATCGGGGAATGCCAACGCGAGAGCTCGAGCAATTTTTGCTACGAAAAGTGTCCTTCTTTAGGGAAGCTTGCTTTAATCCCCTACTTCTCGAATTTGTTTGAATCCCATACTTTATCGAATTTGTTTCAAATAATACCGTGGTGGGGACTCCATTATGAATCAGGTTTCCCTCGTACGATTATCTCTGCTTTTTTATTGTTACATTTTATTCCTATACATTCGTTATTGTTTAATTTGTTGGTGTTAATGCTTTCTCTCTTTTTGCTCTGACCTCTCATTGAATGACGATTGCAAGCTGTCGGATGATGTGGAAAAAGATGAATCGCCGAATAGTGTCTGGAAGAAAACTTTACGTGTCAAAATTCATGTGGAGACGTTTAGTAATTTGTATGTGGAGATGCTTAGTAATTTATAAATTGAATTTGTAATGGAAACCGGTATTACATTGGAAAAGCTAAGATTACTAAACTTTGCAAAGAGAACAATTTCTCTTTTTGTAATAGAGAGAAAAGCGAAAAAAAGAACGTGGTAACGAAGTTGATAGATACAGTTGGTATGGCAGCCGAGAGAGTAACAAAATCCAGAGGTTAAACCACAGGGTCTGCTCTATTTAACCTACACTCCAGTTACTTTAATATTCCTGGATACCTCCCACTCTGGTGTAAAGACTCTGACAAACATATGCACGGACTTCTAGTCTATATTGGAAACACCCTTCCCCTTGACTAGGGAAACAAAGCTAGAATTAGACGCTCAGGCTTTTATGTGCATTAGATTTAACATGCAACATAACATTGTCTGCTTATATTTTTTCTACCGCTCTCCCTCAAACCAGGACAGAACCATAATAAACAAACGCTTTGACAGCATATATACATAATTTTTCTTCGATACTAGCGCACAAGTGCGTGTATCGGATGACTTCAACGTTCAGCACAGCAATTTTTTTATATTTTTTTTATTACATATCCACCCCAAACAAGGCAAATTGCCACTTTGGTGTAGGGGGCTACTATCAGGGGCAAAAACTACTGGGTACTATGTAGGGATTTGAGCAGGAAGATGTCGATTCACGTTACACTTGAACTTCTGCACGTCAGTATTGTTGGGGAAGCAGGGACCTGGAATGGAATTCCAGAGTCTATCGGTTCTGGGGAAGAAATTACTGCAGTAGAAAGACCTTTTACATCTAGGGATCTCTACAGTGTGGGGGTGGGATTTAGCAGCCTGTCGGGTTTGTCGAGGGTGCTCACGTCGTGGGGGAACAAGTGATTGCAGTTCGTCAGAGATTCACCACTAAAATACTTGTAGAACAGGCAGAGGGATGCAACATTTCGTCGATGGGACAGAGGCTGAAGTTTAGATGCGAGTTCAGGGCCTATCAGGTTTGCGACTCTCTTTTGAACTTTGTCAAGGAGCGAGAGACTAGTAGCAGATGCACCAGCCCAAATATGACTTCATACAAACTCCATACATGGGCGAATGGTGGCCTTATGTTAGTAGTTGTCTAGCACGGTAGAGAGAGTGTTATGTAATGAATGGCTGGAACCATCATACATAACTGAAAAGAAAAAACTTTAATAAAAGATTTAAAAGAGTGGGCATCGAATAATCGATTGTCTACCAGTTGAAAGAGAAAGGGCTTACGTCATAAACAGAGAAATCGGACGACGATTTTTTTTGTTTACAAAACAAAGAAACGTGACATTCCTCGTAAGCTCTGGAAGTACAGATATTGGCATGAGTGGGTAATTCACGTGTCGCTCGGTTGAAGATGAAATCGAATGATCTTCTGAGGTCAAAACGTGACTTAAGAACGCATGTTCTATTATCTATCAACCGATTGACAGGACGCGTGGATAGAAAAAACAAAGCGACAAAATGCCAATAAAAACGGTGAATCAGCAGAGAGCAGAGCAGAGAGAGAAGAAACACGGAACAGCATGTGTTGCTGAAGACCGGATCGTTGAAGCGTCATTTTCCCTCCTCAGAGCACTGTGAGAAAACTTACTATCGCTGTGAACTTCAGAACCACCAAAAGAAAAAAAAGACGATCTGTTTTAAATTGTAACTATATTGTAAAATATAATTTTATACAAAAACAAACACAATTGTGACTTACGTCTTTTAATGCATATTTTTAAGTTATAGCTGATCGTTCTAAGTCGTCAACCGCTTTGTTTTCAGGTTCAACGTTGTTATGACATTTTTGACAATTGACGAGAGGCAAGATAAGGAAAAAGTGCCAGTCTAAGGTGAGATAACTCACTAGTCTTAACTCGTTGTCATCACAACCGCTTAGTAAACAAGTGAACCTACGGACGACCGACGTAACTAAAACTGCTATGTACCACAGCCAGGGAGTCCTACGCACTATTACGATTTCCCAACCTGGGAGCCACCCCACAATACAACATAGTATTATACAACAAGAGCCCACTTTTCATGCAGCAGCGCTGGCATAGCCTTCAATGTAATTGTTCCAGCTCATGTTTCCTATGAACGTTAGGCCAAGGGGTTTGAAAGATGTACTCTCAGACAAAGAGTCGTTGGCCATTGCTATAGGTGGCAGAGAACGGTTCTTGTAATTATTGAATTAAACTAGTTTAGTCTTGCCGGCATTGAACGTGACCATCCATTTTTGTCCCCATTCCACTACAGATTGGAGGTTCCTCCTTTAGTTTTTCTGCCATTTATTTAGAAATGTGTTCATTCGTCTTCCTGTCGTGCCTGCCATATAGTGTAGTGTCATCAGCATATATACCCATCTCAGAGGCAATTTTGTTGGGGAGGTCATTTATGAATATCAGGAACAATAGAGGTCCAAGAATAGAACCCTGAGTCACTCCCGCATTTATATCATATTGTTTAGATGTACGACCGTCGAGGGCAACCTGGATTTTTCTCTTATCTAAGAAGGATTTAATTATGTTAAGTATTCGACGAGTGATGCCGTATGATCTAATTTTCCTGAGGAGACCCTTGTGCCATATCCTGTCAAAAGCCTTAGATATATCTAGAGCTACTGATCTGCCCTCCCCCGCTTTGTCCAGTGAATGGTATATACGTTCAGAGATTACAGTGAGGATGTCTGCTGTGGAACGTGCTTGTCTTAATCCATATTGTTGGTCAATCAGAAGTTTAGAGAATGGTTAATTAAGGTCTCTAATATTTTGGTAAAAATGGGAGGAGGCTAATGGGGCGATAATTTGATGGGTCAGTCCTTTCGTCAAAATTCTTGAATACTCGTACAACAGAAGCAGTTTTCTTACAGCCGGAAAGCAAGCTTCAGTAAGATATTTGTTGTAGAGTTTGGAGAGAACTGAAGCTACTTCGGCTGAGCACTTTTTTAATAACACAGCTGGGATGAGATCGGGTCCACATGCTTTTGAAGTGTCAAGGTTTTTTATGATGGCATGCACCTGAGCAGATCTTCTAGCGTGGCGTCTGTCCGCATAGGAAAGTCAGGTAGGGGGTGGTTGGAAGGGTCCAGTATGGAGTTTGAGGAAAACCGAGTGCCAACCATGTTATCCTTGTCGGTTGCTGAGGAGACAACCTCGTGATTGTATGTTAGTGGGGAATTGTTGATTGCCCATTATTTACTACACTGTTGTAGATTTTCCAGAAGTCTCGAGTTTCTAGTTTTTGTGCGTCCATGCGCTTCTCAGTAAATTCTCTCTTAGCTGTCGCTATTTCTTTCTTAACGTTATTTCTAGCTTCTAACTGGACTTATGTCGGTTAAATCTACGGTATGCATGCTGCTTTTGAGCAATGGCAGTTGCGCAAGTCGACATAAACCATTGGGGAGAGTGGGGCTTACTATAAAATTTCCGCATGGGAACATGCGCTTCGATTGCAGTTTTGAACCAGTCAGTGGTCTCGTTTGCACACTGTTCAACCGTGAGAGAAAAAATATTTCCCCAGGGGGCATCTCTGATAAGATCTCTGATGACTTACCAGTCAGCCTTTTTATAATATCTCGTTGTTTTGAGCTCTGGCTCTTCAGTTTTGGGTCTAGAGTTTAGGGCGGTTTCAACCATTATCACTGCATGATCAGCGTTCCCGAGTGGGCTGTGAGCCTTCGTTATGCAGTCATCGGGAACTGTGGTCAAAAACAGATCTAGAAGTGATGCGTGTTGTTCTTCCTGGTTAGGGAAACGGGTTGGAAACGTAACAATTTGTGATAGAAAATGAGATATAGTGAAGCTATGAATTGTGCTGCCCGCTGCATCTGTGTAAGTCGAGAATCCAAGCCAGTTTTTGTGGTTGACCTTAAAGTCACCAAATACATGTACCTGTGCGCTAGTGTCGAGGGAAAGTGCCGTGTCTATGCTGTCAGAGACTTTGTTTATTATTGTGCAGTCCTAAGCCGAGGGAGAGCGGTAGAGAATATAAAAGTAGCGAATATTGTGTTTCATGTTTTGTATAAAGCACATAAAGGCTTGATCTAGGTTTGTTTCTCTAGTCAGGGGGAGGGTATTACGAATGTAAACTCCAAGTCCGTGCATGTGTCCATCAGAGTCCTTACGGCAAAGTGGGAGATATCCAGGCATGTTAAAGTGGTTAGAGAAGATGGAGGAGTGTAGGTTAGTCTCACTTAGTGCTAAGATATCCGGGGTATTTTTTTTTACACAGTGATCACCACTTATCAAGGCCCGGAAGCCACTCAGGGATAAGGGTTATTGCAAGTACAGTACGTTAGTGTGGAGATTTGATGAAGTGTTTACTTAAGGGGGAAGTTCATTAGGAATTTGTTAACATTAGACTTGAACACATCTAAGTTGTAGTCAGGTGGGAAGCAGGCAGACAGAACAGAGTTCCACGGACGTGCATTTCGAAGAAAGAAGCTTTGTTCATGGAATCCGCGTTTTGATTAAGGCACAGATATAGAGTGGTGGAAATTTTTCACAGTGGATTCAGCTAGACGGGTGTTTTTTTCTAGAAAGATTGTCGAGGGGGGACCAGAGATTAAAGTTCAGACGAGCACCTGCCATGGAAATAACGATAAAACAAGGATAGGCTCGCAACGTCTCTTCTGTGGGAGAGAGGTTGCAGGTTAGAGAAAAGGGCATCCCCCACTAAGCCACGAAGTCTATTTTGTACTCTGTCAAAGCAGGATAGACTGTTTTTAGCAGCCCCTGCCCAGAGATGGCAACAGTATTCCATCCTTGGACGTACTTGGCTTTTATATAGATAGAGAATTGCATCAGTAGTGAGATATCTTCTGGAGCGGTAGAAGGATCCCACCATCTTTCAAGCGACCTTGGCAACAGACTTAATGTACGTGTTCCATTTCAGATCAGGAGTAAAGGTCAAACCCAAAGGCTTGTCAAAACACGGGGCCTCACCCAGACGAGAGCCATCCATCACAATTGATGCCAGCTGGGGATCAGAGCGTTGATGATGTAAGGATATGAGTTTGGTTTTGGATGCATTAAAGGTAACCAGCCACATCTTTCCCCACTGAACCACGCGCTCGAGATCAGAGAGAGAGAATCCGAGAGAACTTTGTCATTTACATCATTTGATGTGTTGCCGTAGATGGTCGTGTCATCAGCATAGATGTCAACGAATGATTTAAGTATGTGTTTAGGGAGGTCATTGATGTAGATCAGGAAGAGAGTTGGGCCCAGGATTGACCCCTGAGGGACTCCAGCATTTATATTGCAGGCCTCTGATTTTTTGTCCATCTACCACTACTCTTATGAGCCTATCGGAGAGAAATGATTTAATGATTGAGAAAACATTTCCAGTTATACCGTAGCTGAAAATCGTGTGAAGTAGACCCTTATGCCATACCTTGTCGAAGGCCTTTGATATGTCAAGAGCAATTGCCCTAGAAAGGAAATCTTTGTCAAGAGATTCACTAATCCTGTGGCATATAAATGTCAGCACATCTGCGGTAGATCCTGCAGAGCGGAAACCATATTGTGTGTCACTAAGAAGGTTATTCCTGCTGAGATGGTTGACTATTTCTCTATTTAATATGGATTCCAGCAACTTACTGATAACACACAGGAGACTTATAGGTATGTACTGAGAGGGAGATGACTTATCACCTGAATTCTTAAATACAGGGCAAACTGATGAGGTCTTCCAGGGAGTCTGAAAACTTCTCCTTAAGGCAGCGCTTGAATAGTTTCGTAAGGATGGGAACAAATTCTGGTTGAGCTTTTTTAACACTATAATTGGGATGCCATCAGGGCCAGTTGCTTTACAAGAATCTAGGTCCTTGATTAGCTTGGCGACCTCATGCACGGATATTTGTATGTTACCTAGCTTGTTCTGTGTTATAGGAGGAAATATGGGGAGTTGATGGCCTTCTTCGCATAGGGTAGAATTAGCTGCAAAGTTCTTGGCAAATAGTTTGGCCTTGTCTGACGCTGACGAGATGACCTCTGGTCCATTGATAATGGTTGGGATAGAACGCACACTTCTGTTCAGGATCCTATTTATTATTTGCCAAAACTGGTGGGATCCAAGCCGCTGATCAGCTACCTTGGATTTTACAGACTGGGCATATAGCTCTCTTGCATTTTTATTACTCTTTTACAGTGGTTGCTGGCAGTCCTGAAAGCAGCTTTAGTCTCAGTGCATCTATTACTTTGGTAGCTATGGAAAAAGTGATTTCTGTGCGCGATAGCAGTAGCACATTCTGGGGAGAACCATGGCTGGCTGTTAGGTTTTTGTTGGAATTTTTTTAGATAGTATGAATTGGCCCATGCCTACAATTAACCATTCGGTCAGATCTGATACTATAGAGGACACTTCCTTTTTAAAAACATGGAGTGCAGAGGTAAATCAGATATGAATGTACGGAAGCTATCCCAGTCAGCCATAGAGTATCGGTATACAGTACGGTAGAGGGGTACGTCTGGGGGCTTCTTACATTTCGTTTTTATCTTAACTGACACGACGGAGTGTTAAGAGAAATGCTTCAACTTCAGCTAAATTAGTTCTAAGCCCACGGATATTTGTGAATGCAAGCCTCAAGGGAGGAGGCAAGTTGAATTTGTTTGTCCCTAAGCCTGGTTTAAGCTTAGTTTTAGATTGTACTGTCGTCATATTGGCTTGGATTCTCTACTTATACGGACGCAGCTGATAGCACAACATATAGCTCTCCTATATATCATTCCTTATCACAGATAATTATGTTTGCAACACGTTTACCAGACCAGCAATAATTACATGCCTCATTCTAGATCTGTTTCAGTCCACTGAAGAGAGGTCTCCTGACTTGTTGAGCGCACTCTTAATGCGCCGTGTATCCCAGTATTTTGAAGTCCCGAATGAAAGATTTCACGTTGTGGATGTTACCGTAAAGGATGTGGCATTTCGATTTATTAGGTTTTACGCGCCTTATAACCGTACTGAGCTGGCATATTTTTTTCCGGTGGATCGAGCCATTGAATTCGTCCCGTAAGATAGCTTTAGCAGGGTTCTGTAACGGGGTCTTGGATCCCGATTTACAGCGCAGGGGTAACTCCTTAAGGACTACTAACCGAAACTTGGATGTTAAAGCATTTCGAGATTTTATCGACAGATTTGGTCTTGTCGAGAAATTTAGAAAGGAAAACCCCGGGGACGTAGTAGAGACTTGAACAGTCCGACGCGGCTCCGATCTGGTGCAACTCTCCAATTACATCGATCGTTTCTTAGTTAGAAGAGTCAGTCAAGGGTTATTAGATTGTCCAATTTTCCACAATATAATTTATTCGGACCAGCGGTTATTCGTTCGGGTTCGGGTAAACTTTGAAGTGTTAAACCAAGGATGGTGGATACTGGAAGTTCAACACGTCGTTGTTCGACTGTAAAGACTCCCAGGAACAGCTGTTATTAAACACAGAGGAAACTACTAGAGAGTAAAATCGGGAATAATTGGTGGGGGTCACCTGAAATAGTTTTTACGTCCATTGCTGCTGATTAAAGTCGCTATGTGAATCATAGTTCTAAGTGCAGCCAAAGCGACACTAGCATCTAGATTACAACGGGCGATGGAGGAGGGGGATAGTAGTAGTTATACTATAGTTAAGGCTGAACTGGACTCCTTGGATTACATGGATGAATAGGAATACGTAGTTAGGGTTGGGTTAAAAAGAGTGCCGAACGAGGCAATAAACGTGGCCGCTTCACTGCGTGTGGAAGAGCGCCGACGGTCCACTGATCGACGTATCGCCAGTGCCACATTACCGTACGGACCAACCGTGAACACACACGACGTGATCTTCTTTTCAGGATCTGATTCTTGAGCAATTCGACATCTATTTAGCCGACCTTTCTCGGGGCGACCGAAGCGGCTAGGTGTGAAGGTTTTTATAATAGAGGAAGAAGTCCTTAAGGCTCTGAAACAGGTCGTGGTGGACAGAACTCATGGGCCGGACAAATCAAGATAACTTGCACATGATACGTTTGATCATAAAAAAGTCGACACAGAGGCCGCGCTTTTTATTTTAGATCAGCTCAAAGCATTCGATTGGGTGATCATTGTTACTTAGAGGTTGTTTTTTTCTCGGCTGAATTTGGACCTCAATTTCACTCCTGGATTCGCCTCTTGTATGCAACCCCCAGTGCTATGGCGGAGGTGAATGCTGTGAGATCGGAGACCTTCAATTTATCCAGGGCTATTCCTAAAAGTAGTCCGATTTCCTCGATGCTCTATGTGCTTGCGTTAGTGCCCTGCTCTCGCAAGCTTGAGGTGAATCCAATCTTTCAGGATTACTTTACCTGGTAGCTTTATCCCGATAAAGTATGCTGACGACATAATTGTGCTTGTAACGAGCAGTGCCGAAGCTAGAGTCGTCGACATAGAAAGAAGACCGTATTAAAAGGTTACAGGGGTCAAAATCAACTGCAGTAAGTTTGTTTGCTTAAAAATTGGTGCCAGGGACCTTTTAACTTGACAGATAGGCCTTGCAAAATACTCGGCATCTGGTTCGGCCATGGCCTTCAGTTGAAGACAAATTGGGCAGAAGTATTGGAAACGGTCGAAGCAACATCCCATTTGTGGTCCTTCAAAATATTACGTTGAAGGGCCGAGCGGAGGTCTGTAATTCACACATTTACTCTCTCATCCTATACTGTCTATCAGTGCTTACACTCAAGGAGATCTTACTAGTTATCTGGTACGTGCTCTTTTCGCGTTCCTATGGCACAGAAAGCAAGCTATGGTTAGTCGGGAGGTCTGTTACCTGCATCCATCTGAAGACGGTTTCGGTATGACTAGTCCCTGGCACCAATTTTTAAGCAAACAAACTTACTGCAGTTGATTTTGACCCCTGTAACCTTTTCATACCGTCTTCTTTCTATGTCGACGACTCTAGCTTCGGTACTGCTCGTTACAAGCGCAATTATATCGTCAGCATACTGTCGAGATTCGTATACCCACGCTTAGGTTGATATACTTGAAGCGAATGTATATACCTTTCGAAGGAAACGATAGCTTATTGAAAGAAGACACTTGGAAAGCCTTCCCGGCTTTGAAAAGTGAGCACTCGGCTAACGGGAAGGCACACAGACTGTACCGAAATCAGTGCTCCATTTATCAGGGTTGTCGACAGTCCTTTAGATTCCTTCTAAAGGTGAAAGAAAGCCTGTCTGACACCCAAGTGTTGTCCCATAAAACACTATATAGGGCTATGGTGAGGGAATATGTTCGCGACGAAAAGATAGAGCGGCTCGGTTTTACGAATTAAGAGAGTCGCTCGATATGGCTTTGGGTGTCTGGGATGAGCTGGTTCTATAATTACGAAGCATCGTTCATCTGGCTAGTAATTCGAAATGCTCTCTGGGTCAGTAAAAACTTTTCGCAACGGGTTTTGTAGAGTACCTTCTTACCAGAAAAAGACTTCGATCACCCTTTTTTCCACTGCGCTATCGTCCGACTTATGTGTGCGTTATTTGAAGGCTTCACCGGCTGTATGCTGGACTGACGGTGTTTTGTACTGAATTATGTTTCTCCGTGTTGAAACTGGGCACTGACCGTGAAAAAAGAATAATAATAATACCTTTTCTTTGCTTGTTAGCGGTTATGAGAGACGTGATATGGTCAACACGACATAAGAAAACTTACGGAGATGAGACCTTCACTGAACCCCAGTTTGTCTTCATTTTCAAATAACTGGAGAAGTTGAAAATCTCTCCGCCAAATTTCAACGAAAGGTGGATAATAGTTTTACCCTAGTGCATAGTGAATTGCGCTAATCTCGAGTGGTTTTGAACGTCACTTAGGCAGAGAATTTTGAGTACCTCGAACGAACATTGACACGATATCGAACCTTTTAGGCTAGAATAGGTTAATATTAGACATTTTCCTAAGTTTAGCTGAGCTAGAGTGTATATGTGGTCGTAACCCCTCTTTAGTTTTGTCTCTATCCCCTCGTTTGTTTTGGCTCCTTATTTGGTTCGATAATCCCCATTCTCGATCCTACGTAGGTGACATATCGGCTTTTTTGTCAGTGATGTAGGCCCGTTTTCGAGGTGTTTAAATAAAGTTGGCTTTCGTGCGCACCTACATCCTTTTAGACTGATAAAACTCTACAATTACTTATATTTGTATCGTTTAATTAATTTTTCACAGACGAACAAAAACACTGGCTTCCTCTCTATATTATTAACGTTAGTTTGACCTTCAGTCGTAGGAAGGAGACTCTGCATCAGTCTTGTTGGACTTGAACCGTTAGGTCGTCTTCGATATATTTTACTTACTACTGAAAGAGAGATATAAGACGGCCCCAAAGCGTTCAACTTAATCTAGACTGGTGTATGTAACCTGTAATTATTAACCGTTTGTTAAATATGTGCGACGCTTTCAAGTAAAGCTGACTGGGAAGCCATCAGAGATGCCCCATGGGGAAACATTTTTTCTCTCACTGCTGAACAGTGTGCAAATGAGACTACTGAATGGTTCAAAAAAGCAATTTAAGCACATATTCCCATGCGGAAATTTTATAGCAAGCCCCACTCTCCCCAATGGTTTACTTCAACTTGCGCAACTGCCATTGCTCAAAGCAGCATGCATACCGCAGATTTAACCGACATAAGTCCAGTTCAAAGAAACAGAAGTACATAGAAGCTAGAAATAACGTTAAGAAAGAAATAGCAACAGCCAAGATAGAATTTACTGAAGCCATTAAAAAACGCATCGAAGCACGAAAATTAGGAAATCGTGACTTCTGGAAAATCTACAACAAATAATGGGCAATCAACAATTTCCCCGCTAACCAACAATCACGAGGTTGTCTCCTCAGCAACCAAGAAAGCTAATATGCTTGCCAGCCGGTTTGTCTCGAAATCCACACTGGACCTTTCCAACCACCCCCTGCTTGTCTTTCCTTTGATGACAAACGCCACGCTAGACGATCTAAAATCACCCCTGCTCATAAAAAATCTTGACACTTCAAAAGCATGTGGACGTGATCTCATCCCAGCTATGCTATTAAAAAAGTGCTCAGCCGAAGTAGCTTCAGTTCTCTCCAAACTCTACAACAAATGCCTTAATGAATTATGCTTTCCGGGCTGTTGGAAAACTGTTTCTTTTGTACCAATATTCAAGAATTCTGGCGAAAGGACTGACCCATCAAATTATCGCCCCGTTAGCCTCCTCCCACTTTTTACCAAAATATTTGAGACCATAATTAACCATGCTCTAGTGCGGCACCTTACAGATGCTAAACTTCTGACTGACAAACAATATGGATTTAGACAAGCCCGTTCCACAGCTGACATCCTCACTGTAATCTCTGAACGCATATAGCATTCACTGGACAACGGGGGGGGGGGGCAGAGCGGTAGCTCCAGGTATATCTAAGGCTTTTGACAGGATATGGAACAAGGGTCTCCTCAGGAAAATTAAATCATACAGTATCACTGGTAGAATACTTAGCATAATTAAATATTTCTTAGATAAGAGTAATATCCAGGTTGTCCTCGACGGTCGAACATCTAAACAGTATGATATAAATGCGGAAGTGCCTCAGTGGTCTATTCTTGGACCTCTATTGTTCCTGATATTTATTAATGACCTCCCCGACAAAACTGCCTCTGAGATGGGTATATATGCTGATGACAGTACACTCTATAACAGGCAGGACAGGAAAACTAATGAACACATATCTAAAGAAATGGCAGAAACACTAGAGGATGACCTCCAATATGTAGTGGAATGGGGACATAAATGGATGGTCACATTCAATGCTGCCAGGACTAAACTGGTTTCCTTCAATAACTACAAGAAACCTTCTCTTCCACCAATAGCAATGGCCAGTGACACCCTGTCTGAGAGTACATCTTTCAAACTGCTTGGCCTAACGTTCACAGGAAACATGAGCTGGAACAATTATATTGAAAACATTGCTAGGGCCGCTGCGAAAAAGGTAGGCTCTCTCTACCGTGCTAGAAAACTACTGACACCTGAAAGTATCCTGTATCTCTATAAGGCCACCATTCGCTCATGTAGGGAGTATTGTTGTCACATCTGGGCTGGTGCGTCTACTACTTGTCTCTCGCTCCTAGACAAGGTTAAAAAAAGAGTCGCCAATCTGATAGGCCCTAAACTGGCATCTAAGCTTCAGCCTCTGTCCCATCGACGAAACGTTGCATCTCTCTGCTTCTTCTACAAGTATTTTAATGGTGAATGCTCTGATGAACTCCAGACACTTGTGCTACCACGACGTAGACACCCTCGACAAACCCGACAGGCAGCTAAATCCCACCCCCACACAATAGATATCCCTAGATGTAAAAGATCTTTCTACTCCAGTAGGTTCTTCCCCAAAACCGCTAGACTCTGGAATTCCATTTAAGGATCCTGCTTCCCTAACTTTACTGACATGCAGAAGCTCAAGCGCAACGTGAACCGACATCTGGCTGCCCAAATCCCTACATAGTACCGCAGTAGTTGCTGACCCTGATAGTAGCCCCCTACACCAAAGTGCAATGTGCCTTGTTTGGGGTGAAAATGTAATTAAAAAAAATTTTATGCGTTTTATGAGTTGTAGTATGATTATTTTTTTCTAGAAACGTATACGTGTAGTCTGATGCCGTAAAATGAATATTAAACAGGAAGGATTATCAAGAAATTTTCAATAACTACCAATAACTAAAAAGACTTTGTATTTTTCCGCATGTATTATTCTATCTGTAGTAATAATCAAGTCTTATTACATCCTTTTTTCCACAACAAATGAATAACAAATTAAAAAAAAATGAAATATGCGAAATAAATATATTTTTTTTACAAAAATTAATAGGTAGCACCGAAATCATTGCCAGTCAGTTTGTTATAAATGTAATAGTTTTTTTTGTGGAATGTTCATTAAACGGACAGAAAAAAAGAAGAGAATGGCATTTGTTTTCTTAGTGAGAAACATGCTTGTTTTCTTGTGTGTGTAATGAGATAAGAAATGAAATATAAATGTTTCTGTGCGCGACTGAATATCTGCATTATTCTCTCTGTTCGTGCGTCCGTGTAAATAAGTGTGTTTCGTCATGCTGCCGAAAGGAAGTAGCAACGAAGACGTTGACAAGAGAAATGGGAAAATAAGAAAATGATAACAATTCGCTCAGCGTTTATATATATTTTTGAGAGGCTCCCAGGCAAGCTGGGAAAAAAGCTTGAAAAGCAAGTCTTTCTTTGAACGTTGATTGGTTACAAAGAGCACGCCTTTGTCACGTGGTATGCTTTCAACTACGTCCGCGGAACGAAACACCTTTTACGTTTTTTTCACCGCAGAATTTGCATGGGCGTATTTTGTGAAATCTTTGCGCCTCTAAAATTTATTAATTTCTTTTTTCGCGCGTAGTTGGATTTTTATTTATATATTTGTATTTTAAAACAAGAAATGAATGTATTTTTTAGTGTGCTTGACCGCACAAATCAAAATATTTATCAAGCAAGTATCAATAAAATTTAAAACTTTGTACTTTTCTGCATGTATTATTCTATCTAATATCAGACTATTTTCCGCCTTTCAGTATTCATCTAAAAGAGACAAGGTCAGTAATCTCCATCATTCTGTTTTTGCAATGGCAGAAGCAGAAAAACGCAGTGGTTGCTAAGAGCAACGATGCGTTAAAATTAACATTAACTGGCGCCATTCAGTTACGTCATCGGTTATACGACCTTCATCTTATCGCACTGCCAGTTTTTGTTAGCTACGGCAAAAGAAACAAAATGTCCATTTTTTCGTTACATTTTTTGTTTATTGAGCGGAAACAAACATTAAGCAAACGAGTGATTTCATCAGAAAGTAAATAATCTTGAAGTGAAAGCAAATTTTATGATAGGAACCGTTTGAGATCTACACAATCAAAAACCATTACATTAAACCCAAACAATTTTAAACGAAACCAATACTGCAAAATCCAACATTGACAAAATAATACATGTATTAGATTGATGAGAAATTTGTTGCGGAATTTTTAATTTTGATTTTAAACGATATATTTTCAAATAGGTTTTCGTTATAATACCTTTACTTTATATATCGTTTTTAATGGCGATTCTCTCTATCTAACCGTTTAAATCATATCGTTTTAAACAATTATGTCTTTTTTTCAGAACGCTGTATACAAGATGGAAAAAATAAAATTCTTTTTTCAATTCAAGCTAGGCCGAAAAGCTTCTGAAACAACTCGTGATATTAACGAAGCGTTGGGCACAGGAACCACTACTGAACGCACAGTACAATGGCTGATTAGGAAATATCGTGACGGCGACAAGAATGTTTTAAATGCTGAACGCAGTGGTCGGCTATCGGATGTGACAACTAAGAACCTTAGTCGAAACCAATTCACGCACAACTGTTTGAGAACTTGCTTCTTAATAAGACGTAGCTAATACGCAGATTTCCAACTACTTGAGAGAGATTGGAAAAACGAAATAACTTTATAAATTGGTGCCGCACGAATTGAATGACAACCAAAAAAAAACAAAAAAAAAACGCCGTAATGAAGTGCCATCTCCAGGTCTTTTACACAATAAAAACGATCCGTTTCTCAATCGGGTTGTCATTGCGATGGAAATTGGGATCTTTACGACAACTGGTGACGCTTAGCTCAGTTGTTAGACGCCGACACAGCATATCGACATTTTCCGAAGTCAGAGTGCGCCAAAAGAAGATCATGCTAACTGTTTGGTGGTCTGCGACCGGTCCCAACAATTACAGTTTTTTTTTATGCAGGCGAAACCATTACATCGAGGAATTACTGTCAACAAATGAATGAAAGCATCAGAAACTTCGACATCAACACCCACCGTCAACAGAAAAGACCAAATTCTTCCTCACGTTACTAAAGCGACCCTACAACAAAGTTAAACGAATTGGGCTACGAGAGTGTGCCTCACTGCCAAACCTCTCACCTACCGACTACCACTTTTTCAAGCATCTTTACAACTTTCTGCGTGAGAAATGCTTAAAAAATAATAATATTAGAAATACTATCAACCATTATGAATTATTTGAAATGGCAAAACACAAGAAACAAAATCTAGAATCTATGAACAATGAGACGAAGTTCTGAATCACATTCAAAGTGAATGCAGCAAACTAGCACAAAAGAAATAAAGATAACACATATCATCGCCACCAGAAGGCAAGATTTTTATGTTGCTGGCAGGCATACACTTGTTTTACGTTGTAAAATGTGTTGATTCTGACGGTGTTTATTTCGATCAATACAATTTTGTTTGATCCAAAATGTGTTCCGTTGAGTTTAAATGTTAAAAACCACAATAACTTTCTTGTCAATCGGATAGTAATCTCTTTCTACGCATACGTTGTTTTTTCAGATTACAATGTGGAATACGGTGTTTTTTCTGGCCCCTGATTACGATATTTTAACCCCACCTTACAGTGTTTTTACTAATTTTATTTGATTGTATATATGCGTAGTATATACTGTATGGTACAGGATAGTACAGAACGACTTGCTTACTTAGGATATCAATCAAAACTCAAGTAATGTAAATATGCATGTAATTCGTAAAACTGCAGTTAGTCCAATATTTATATTTTATTTTTACAAGTTTTAAAGACGATATCAGTAAGATTTTGTTTATTTTTCTCTATACACTGAGTTAATCGGACTCTGAAGCTTCGATCAACACTTTCCCGCATTTCGATGGATATGTTAGCGACTGCTCGACAAATGCTGTTTTTCATAGGATTAAAGGTACTAGTCACGGTCGTTGTAAACAATTGATTTCAGATATTCCCATGAAAATAGTCAAATGGTGATAAATCAGGGGATTATGATGGCCAATGCATTGCTCCTCAAGGGAATGAGGTGTCCTGTGCAGGTCTTCCATAAAACAGTCATTGACACCACTATTTTCCACACCTATCTGGTTCAGTGTTCGCGGTAAACACTTATTGATCATGTTGACATAACAGTGAGGTGTTACTGATACTGCCTGTTCTTTTTATTTCAAAAAAATATCGGCCAGTCGTGTCAACTCGCGATAGTGCACACCAAATAGTTACACGTAGTGTGTGTAGAGGACGTTGATGAAGTTCTCTAGGGTTTTCATGACTCCAATGGCGCATGTTTTGCCTTTTACAGATCCCAAAAGAGGGGAGTGAGTCTCATCACTGAAGAAGACAACAGTGTCATTAGGCAAGTCCAAAGGCGCCCTAAATGCATTTTCACGAGCAATAAAATCGCGTAGATTAAATTTCTGCACCATAACAAATTTTTAGGCATGAAATTTAAATCCTTTATGGAGGATTCGTCTCACAGAACGGGCAGACAACCCAAGAGCAGATGCGTGGTTTGCAGGCAGACCGTCGCGACGATCTCAAAACAGATTGTCGTAATGTGTCAGTGTTTTATGGTGCATCTGCTGTTCGTGGGAGGTCAGGTTTCCTTTTCATTACATCACACGTTTTCATAGAGTTATTTACCCATAAAACAATCAACTGGCCAGAAACATGAATACAGCGGGCAATACTGAAATGCCTACAGAATGCACGCTGCGTTGCGACTATTGATTGACCGCTTGAAAAACTGCCTCAACAGCAAAAGTACGTTTCAACTTCATCCACTCAATGATGCTGATTTAGTTCCTTAAAAATAAAGAAAAAAATGAATAACCCACATTAAGAACCAAACTTAAAACCGTAATATCTCAAATAAGTACATCTTTACTATTCTTGGAACATCTATTGTTTTAGAGCGCCAAATTAGAATAAGCAAGTTGCTCCGTCTCACTCTGTATTTGCAACTAATTTTTAATATGTACTGTATAAAATTTGGTTTAGGTCTCGCCATACAGCGATTTCACCAAGCCCGAAACTGATTAATGCTGTATCCCGTGATCCTACTGTACTGTAATAAGTGTTCCCTATTAATCCCTATTAATTCCTTACTATGCATGGAACGGATGCCATAATACTTGAGTCGCTTCAGCTTATCATAGAAAATGCTTCTACAAAATTGCAGTCAAATCAGCAAGGAATTTCAGAGAAAAAAGGTTAAAGGTCATACAAGCAGATAAACAAACATCCAGAGTGACAGACGGCCAGAAATATTGTATAGATATTCTCAAGTTGGCGGTAGTAAAGTAAACTGCACCTTCTGCTGGTTTATCATGTTCTTTCCCCAACTGATCCGGTAATTTACGCGAGAGGTGTCGACAGCTGTGTGTATTCCTGATTATCGCCTTCTCTCTGATAGCCAACGCTGAGTACTTCACCATTTTCGTGTCTAGTTACCTATGTAAAAGAAGCGATGTCGTGAGCAAGGTGCTTTGAAAAAGAATCGGTTTTGTGCCTGCTTCCGGCAACTTCCCTTTTTGACTTTGATCCTTCGTGCATCTTTTTTTCTTGTTAACATCCATTTTCTTGTTCTAAATGGCTTGATTTAATTTACGTATTGCATGCAAAACACACTAATTTTTCCTGGGATGTCTTCGGACGAGGTGTGTCAGTCTATTGACTTATACTAATCTTAATTTGAGATCTACTGACACTCTACTTGAAATGAAGCAAATGTTGCGCCATCAACAACCGCACTTCTCCTGAACCAGCATGCGCCAAGTCCAGCATGAATGAGCAAACACACCATCTAGAAATAGTATACGCAAGAAAAGGTCCATGTTTTTTAGGAGTATCTCCTCTCCTAGTCTATTTGCATGAAAAGGGCCTGATAATCATACCTTCAGCTTTATTTTACTGATATATATATATATATATATATATATGTGTGTGTGTGTGTGTGTGTGTATATGTATACATACATACATACATACATATATATAATTTAATAGGTTAATTTTACCTTTTCATTTCTATTATGACTTCCAAATATTTGTTAATTGTTTTGTCTTTCGTTACACTTTGTGCAAGTGCACTATTAGAACGTAGCTTTTGCTAATGTGTTAAAATTGAACGTATTTCAAAAAATATTTGGATAAATATTGTTGATTTCTGCTATTTTATTTTAAAAAAATATTGATTTTTTTGTTTGTGTGAAAATGTTAATACTATTACAATCTCAATCCCATTCATAAAATTACTGTTTGTATTATTTATTATAACATAATTCAATAAATATCTATCTAGCTATATCAAGCAATCTATCTATCTACAATTATATAAATGAGTTTTTATGTGTGTAAAAAAGAGAGTTCCTTATAAACTCGAAAACGACTTGGCCGATATTTCGTATCTGAATTCAGCTGACAAGTATCAAAAATCGATAATCGAAAAAATCCGATTAAAGAAGAATATCCGATTTGACCAAAATTAATACTTTTATACTTTTTATGCAAGTTCATTTGAGAAGTTTTAATCACCGGGCTAGCAGAAAAGCCCAGTCTATAAAACAGCTGTAGAATATATATATAAGACAAGAACGTCTTCGAAATAGATTTTAGAGCACAATTGAAGTATGATACTTTACATGTGTTCGTTTTATTCAGGTAATTAGATTTTAAAAATCATAAAATTAAAAGATGGTTCTTTGATAAGACAGGGGCGCGTTCGAAATTAATATTTCTGTTTTGGGCACAATTAAGCCATGATGATTGATTTTGCATTTTAAACTTAAAGTGGAGATATTATTTACAGCCAATTTTTCTAAAATCAACACTAGATTTTATCCAATGTATTGTGAAGTAAGTCAGTGCAAGGAGACATGTGAATCTTTCCCCCATTATACCACGGGGAGAGGATCTCTAATACGAAGAGGAAAAATCGATTTCATTTGTAAAAATAGTCGATTTTACCGATTTTGAAGACAATAACAGTATGGGAGGAAGGACGATTTGTTGATTCTCATTCGACCACGGACAACATCGGGTTTTGCTGCTAGTTTTATTTAAAGTAAAAAATAAATCTTTCAATTCCACTTTTAAAAGCACTGTTTTTATGGCTCTTTTCTGTTACTAGAAGCATAAAAAAATCAATTATTATTTGCTCGAAAAATACGTAGCGCTATATCACATCGTATTAATTTGGGCCCACACATCGATAGGAACATGAAAGAAAACTAATGGAAAACAGTTGGAATCATAACATCGATAAAAATGGTACAGGACATTGTACAGCGAAACCTATATGTATACGGTATTATAATTCAATGCAGCATGCTCTCAACTGTGAGAGAGTGCTAAAGGAACAAAAGTGATTCATTGGCGTAATGATACCATAGCATGTGCATTTACTAGGTTTCTGGATCAATTCTGCAATGAAGCCAACCTCATCTCAAAGTATGCCTTTGTGGGGAGTCAAGGTAATACGCTATCCTTGTCTATTCTTTGACTAATTTCTGCTAGTCTTTTCCAGATGTTTTTAAATTGTTATAAGGACTAAACAGCTGGACGTCCGGTGTTGCTCGGTCGTACAATACACATACGCATGATAGTTTAATTCATGTAGATTCCGTATATATTATTATAGAATCAATACTCTATTGGATATTTTATATTACGAGGAATAATAAACCCGGTGGACTAATTGGCAAAAAATATAACTAACTAACTAACTAATAATATGTCGTTTATCACATTCTGTCTGTCTTTGTTTTCAATATCACTTCAGCTGATATTTGGGCTTGATATTTAAATATTCTTTTGTTTCTCATGGGTAAAAAAGGCGTTTTAGATGGGAATATTTAACGTTACACTTATTAAGGTTATACCGGTGTAACGTAAATTTATCCCAGTAAAAAATTATTTTATCTATAAGAGACGAAAGACTACTTTTAAGATTTTCGATACTTATAGGATGAATTTTTGTACCAAACATATCCAAGAACACTGCTAGACATATAAATAAGCTTAGTGTGTAATTTGCAAAATATATCCTCGGTCCCTATGAAGAAGGAACTCACAAACACTAAGTGACTTTATAATAGTAGAGATAGAGATACAATAATTCATAATATGTTGATTCTCTGAATCTTGCACATTTATTTTTATCCTGTGCGTGTCTCCCTTTGGATTTTTTGTCACCTTCTGCAACATGAAATCAATTTTCTTTATTGCTGGCTATTGTTATGTTTGGAAATTATTGCTTAAATGTAGTGCTCAGTTTGTACTGTGATATCCCAGAGGAGTTTGTGATGCTATTGTTCAAAACTATCACGTACTTGCACTTGTGCCATTTAGCTTGATGTTCAAAATGCGAACGTTCAGGAGCTGAAGGACGTTCCTACAGAATCGCATGTGTTATCTTTATTTCTTTTGTGCTAGTTTGCTGCATTCACTTTAAATGTGATTCAGAACTTCGTCTCCTTGTCCATAGATTATAGATTTTGTTTCTTGTGTTTTGCCTTTTCAGATAATTCATAATGGTTGATAGGATCTCTAATATTATTACTTGGAGTAGTCGTAGTTATATTACAGTTATTATTATTACAATTTCATCTGCGGATACAAATATAAATATTTTATCACCATAAATAGTAGCATTAATATCGTTTTTGCGCGAGTAATCAGCATCGATCCAGGAATCGAGTCAACCGGAACTTTTGCGGGTTTCGAAATCAGTATCGGAATTCGAAAAAAATGTGCTTATTGCCAAAAAAGCAATTATTTTTTATTGTTTTTATTTGTTTATTTTTGCTTAAAATTAAATTTTCATGGCTTGTATTAATGCAAAATATTTCTTAAGCAGTAAAACTTTAATCTTATCCCTTTATACGTTTAGAAAATTATATGTATATATTACATGCTGTTTGCGGTTACTCTATTCAAAATACAATACATATTTAGAAATTAAAAAGAATCGAAATCGGTAACTTATCGGAATCGGGAATGTATAACACAATCATAAATTGTATCGGAAACGGGAAAATATTTTAATATTGAAATCGTTCGAACACTAATTAATAGTAATTGGTTATTAGTAAGGTCATGACAAGAGAATATTCTTTTTATTGTTTTTACTATCGAGTATATATTCAACACAGTTAGACACCGTTAATCAATCGATAGCCACATCGCTCTATCTAAAAACATAGCATATTAACTGATATATACCCGAGAGCCAAAATAATGAGAAGAATATTCTCTTGTTATAGCTCTAGTTGTTAGGGCAAGCATCAGTTCGTCTTTTGAAACGCCTATTTTTAATTAATATCTTATGGTTTCCTGTTATTTAAGTCTTTCCTTTTTCTCTGCAATTCATCTTTTCGCTTCTTATAAAAGCCTTTATATGATATGATGCTTAAAGGTTTTTTTTACAATGTATATTTCATCAGGAAAGAGATATATTAGTATGCGCGCATTGATGAGTCTGGCATCGTTGAATGAGCATATCTCAGGACAGTTTGTCGCCATTTTGGATTAGACCAGCTTTGGCTGACTGCAAACAATTATCTCTAAAAGATTCAATTATCTTTTAGATTGGTAATAGGGACATTGTCTCTGTGCGATCATGTGATTGCATTACTAACGGCCATATTGAAGAACAACTTGATGTATATAGTTTACTGAATTAGAGAAGGTGAGAGGGTTAATCGGATGAATACAAGGAGGTAAAAATATATATAAGAAATGCAATGAAAACAGTTGATGAAAACAATGGGAGATAAAAGGAAGGAAAAAGGTTTAGAAAGTCAATGAATAAACTTAAATAGTAGAAAGAAAAGAATGTTATTCAGAATAATACTAAGAGACAAGATATTAATGCAAACTCGACCGGGACAGATCAAAGCGAATGTTAGAAAACGTTTCACATATAATTTATGTAATGTTTGATCGTGACAAAAAAACAAAAAAACAAGAACAGAATCCTGAAAAGGATGATTTAACATTAATTCAATGGATGATAAAAATTCTATTGAGGCATTAAACATGGAATACAGATGAATAGGGTTTATATTGGAAGATGGTGCATTATCGCAAAAGAGGGTAAAGGCCAAAACACAGAAAACTGTACAATCCCGTCCCGTAAAAAAAATGTCTGAGCAGCTTTGCGAGCATTCCCCGGGAAGAGCGCTTTATGCGGTCAAAGATAAACTAATTCCTACCAGAAAAATATGGTAAAGCATGCTAGAATAAAACTAATAAGAGTTCATCATAGCAAGACAACTTTCGTGAAGATGACCCACATTATTCTAGATTGATTATCGAACAATTCTCATCGGCTGGTATGCATGCTTTTCACAAAATAGTGCTATTTCATGATCGATCAACTAGATAAAAACTTTTTATAGAGATTATTGTATGTGAAATAAGATGCGTCTGTTTAATCTGTGTATTTAGCATTTAAAGAAACGATTGAATTGAAGCGTACCAGGCAAAACGACGGAGCGTATCGCTTGCAGGTGTAACGTAAGCATGTATAAATTGTGATTTACTCATTGAAATGCCGTGGTCTGCGATAACGATGCCATTTAAAACCGAAGTGTGATAAACTAACCGATTATTGTAAAATTATGTCATGTGTAGCAGATCAACCAGCCATTTTAAATTATATTATGATGTTTATTATGTGTGACGGAACAATCGACTATTATAAGTGTTTTTGTTTTTAATTTATTAGATTTGACAGACCAACCATTATAAATTCTATTATGAAGTTTATAATGCGTGACAGATCAACCGGATATTATGAATTGTAATATGAAATATATTAGGGATGGCATACTAATGGACTATTATAAATTATATTATAAAATTTATAAGATGCGAGAAACCAACAGACTATTATTAACTATATTATTAAGTTGAATAAGTGTGATAGACTAACCGACTATTAAAATTATATTATAAAATTTCATATACCAATCAATTATTATAAAAACGTTTTGACAATTTTAAAATAAGATACGATCAGTACGTCTCCGCCTTTAAGTATAAATACTTTTTTGAAACTGATTGTTAGCGATACAAAGTCTATTTCAACCTTAAGCGACGCATCGAACATCTTAAAATGAGACGAATCTATTCAATTTATGTGCATTTATACACTAGCGAGTGATCCCTTGTCAAGACCTATAAGCCATTCGGAGAGTTCGGGATTTTGTAAGGAGGACAGTGAAACAAATACGGGAGAATCGGTCATCATGACTTGGATTTGGCTGAATTAATTTTTTAGGGGGAGAATAACTGAAGAAATATTCATTATTATTGAACTTGAAAACGATTATGTTGCAGTCAACGAGGAAGCAGCTCCGTTATATTGTCTTGCACGGGCAAGGAATTCTTTTAAATAAACTTTGCTCATAGAAGCTGTATTTACTCGTATATGGACAAAGAAATGAAAATAACAAGAGATGACGATTTTTTTTGTAATATTTTGCAGGAAGGGCAAGCATTTAGAAGTGAGCTGAGCCGATCTTATAAAAATAACGATATGGAAGAAATATTTTAGTAACATCTCTTCTATGAGAAAGGCTCTGTAGGGATGGCAGCATCCCCCACTTGATTGCAAAGCCAGTTTTGTATTCTGTTTACTAATAATAGGGTGCCATATGCAGAAGGATCCCATTTTGCTTTCTATCCATACAAGGGGTTTGTCATAACCAGCTTGCCTGAAGATACATTTCCCTACAAGAAAACTCTGACTAAATATTCAAAATCTCATAGTGTTCGCATAAGATATCCATGGTATCGCTAAACCACACAGGCTTTTACGATGAATGCTGCAATTTCCTAAATAATACCACTTCGAATAATATCAAGAGACAACAGAAAACGTTTCGTATAACATATTTAAGTGGTACATTTAAGACAGGAAAAGTATGATCTAAACTCATTAACGTAGTGTTATAAAGTTACATGAAAACATTAGTGGAATATTCGAGTATCTACGTACCGCATATATAGATCAAGTGTTAGTTGGAGAAAGCGAGGAAGCGGGGTTCAGTTTACACTGTTACCAAATATTTCATACATGCGTCTTTGATTATTTTCGTTTTATTATCACTCATATCATACTCTTTCAACATGTAAATAATTGACGTTTCCTTTCGATTTTCCTTGCTTCCACCAATTTGATTGGCTGCTCAGATTCGTTTCACTATTTATCAGATTTAAATTTTTGAACAATTTTAGAATTGTTTCTAACATGGCGTTCGTCCATATACGCTTCGATTTAAAAAAATGTCATAAAACATATTTTTTCATAAAACATTTTTATCATAAAACATATTTTATGATAAAACATTTTATCATAAAACATTTTTATCATAAAAATTTTTGTCATAAAACATATTTTGTCATAAAATATTTTTTGTCATAAAACATTTTTTCATTAAACATATTTTGTTATAAAAATTTTTTGCCATAAAACATTTTTGTCATAAAATGTTTTTGTCATAAAACATTTTTGGCATAAAACATATTTTGTTATAAAATATTTTTGGTCATAAAATATTTTGTCATAAAATATTTTTTGTCATAAAATATTTTGTCATAAAACATCTTTTGACATAAAACATATTTTGTCATATATCATATGTAACAAAACATAACAGTTGTTACTTTATTTTCATAATAAACATATTACTGTTGAAAGAGTATTTTTGCAATTTCACAGAAACAAAACAAAATTAGCATTATACTTATTTTTACGCCGTACGAACACAAAGCTAACAAACACGTAACTTCATTTTAATAAATTATCTTTTACAATATTTCTGTCATAAGTATATAAAAATTAATATTATTAGTTTTTTCGTATAAAAGCCTTGGTTGTTTCCATAAATACATTTTTTCATATAGTAAAACAAAAAGAATGCATTGAAAACTTGATACACATCATCTTCAAATTAGGAGTTCGGCTTTATCGAACGGAAAAATAAATAAACATTCACAGTGGGAAGTTTATTCGTGCCGTTCCTACATTCTTAATACTTTTTCGTGCGGATCTACCTTAATAGCATTCACTATCTATGCAGGCGCAGAAATAAATAAATCTATTTCTTTTTCTCTTTTATTTTGATTACCTTCGTAACACGTTGAAAGAACATTGTTTCGTACTTGTTGTCATTCGATATATTAAATAAACATAGGTCTCATGCATCTAATTTTTACAGTTGCATGTATAATTCATCATTATTTCAGAATTATTCAAATTGGAAACGGTGAAATCTATGAAAAAACTTTCTTCTTTTGCAAAAATGCCATTTCCTTTGCTGGAGTCAATTACTGATATGCATGCATTATAGTTGTATTGTAATTCCGTTTTTAGTAATTTCTTAAATAAAAGTACAGAATAGGTAAAAAAAAAGCACCTGCCCCCTGCCATTTTAAAGATGCGTTTCTAAATAATAACGTTAATATATCAACAAAGTCTATTCTCTACACACGTGCTAAATGTTATCATAGGTTGTCATAAGCATTATAAAGCATACTTTATTCAAAGATTTTTCTGCTACTTATTTAAGCAAACAAAAACAGTATTTTAAATATTCTGTAATTTCATTCAATACTTTAATGAACACAAATATCGTTGACAAATACAAAGCAGAACGATAAATCGGCGCCTTAGAAAAAACAACATAATTTTATTCCCGTTTCATGAAAAAATGGTGGTCTTTTGTTGTTGCAGGCCATCTACCAGTTGGTCAGTTGTGAACAAATAGCAAGAGTGATAAGAGGCTTATATCATGTCAGAAAGTGACACAATGTTCCACGAGCAATATCGGAGATGCGCCGCTGTACAACTCATGCTCTCTACCGATCAATGTAATGACAACAAAACCATTGCCAGCATCCTCAATATGCATCTCTTGATTGGCACGAATAATAGGAACGTGGCCAAGATGATGAAAACAAAGTTACCGGCCATTTTTATAGTCTTCGGTGTGGTTTTAATTAAGGGTAACATCATGTCACCTCACATCTTCGAAATCGGCTTGAGTGTGCTGAAGAGTGTGATCATCCCTTGATGCAATAAGGTGGCCGCTGGCAGATCCGGGATGTGACAGTAGGACTCAGCGCCAACCCATTATTCGAAAGAGTCCCAGGCTTAGCTTAAAAAGGAGTAATATGACTTTGTATCTTTCTGTACAGGCCCCCTTACCCCTCCGACCTAAACGCGCTAGGCTACTTCATTTAGTCATACATCGAGAACATCACCAACCTGACCTCCCACAACATCAAAGCCAACGTAATCACTGATATCCGCCGAGTATCACGCCGGCGCAAGTGGAAAAGGCATGCTTCCAGTTCTGGACCCCTACTTACTGGTTATTGAAGTTGAAGGATGTTACATTGAATAGATGTCAGCTCTACTACATAATCAAGTTATCTCAATAGATTTTTTCAATAAAAGTTTGAAGATAATGTTGTAGCGTTGTCTTCTTTAGAGTGACAATTTTCTTATCAACTCTTCACAGTTTATTAAGTATTGTGTTTCGTAATTAATTTTTTTTTTTTTTTTTTTTTTTACAAAGGCATCACCACATTATCAAGGCCCAGAGGCCACTCAAGGATAAGGGTTAAAGAGTGTACAGTAGAAGTTGGTCAATATAGTAATCATTAGTAATGAAAATTTGGTAAATTTAATAACTTATATGGAACGGCTCATCAAGAACTTATTTACCTTAGACTTGAACACAACCATATTGTAGTCAGCCGGAAAGCAGGGAAACGGAAGACAATTCCACAGGCGTGCAGTTCTAAGAAAGAAGCTTTGTTCATGGAATCTATGTTTAGGTTTAGGCACAGATAAAGAGTGGGGGAAATTATTGATAGTGTTTACAGCTAGACTAGTGTTTCTTGTGAAAGTTTGGCGAGGGGGGACCATAGATTGAAGCTCAGTTGAACACTTTCCATGAAAATAACGATACATCAGAGACAAACTCGCAACATCTCTTCTGTGAGATAGAGGTTGTAAGGAGGAGAAAAGGACATCTCCTACGAGGCTACGAAGTCTATTTTGAACTCTATCAAGGCAGGACAAGTCCTTTCTAGCAGCTCCTGCCCAGATGTGGCAACAGTATTCCATCCTTGGACGTACCTGGCTCTTATATAGATAGAGAATAGCATCAGCAGTGAGATATCTACTGGATCGATAGAAAGATCCCACCATTTTTCCAGCGGCCTTGGCAACAGATTTGATATACGTGTTCCATTTAAGATCAGGAGTAATGGTCAAGCCCAGAAGCTTGTCAAAACTTGAGGCCTCCTGAAGACGAGAGCCATTCATTTCAATTGATGACAAATGTGGATTAAAATGTTGATGATGTAAAGAGAGAAGCTTGGTTTTAGATGCATTAAAAGTAACCAGCCACTCCTTTCCCCATTGTACTACATGCTCAAGATCAGAGGAGAGAGAATTGGAGAGTACTTGCTCGTTTACTGTCTTAGATGTGGTACCATAAATGGTAGTGTCGTCAGCATAAATGTCTACAAATGATGTAAGGATATGATTTGGAAGATCATTAATGTAGATCAGGAAAAGAGTTGGGCCCAGGATGGATCCCTGAGGGACACCGGCATTAATACTGTGAGCTTCTGATTTTTGCCCCTCAACTACTACTCTTATGAACCTATCAGAAAGAAATGATTTAATAATTGAGAAGACTTTTCCAGCTATACCATAGCTAGCGATCTTATGAAGTAAACCTTTATGCCATACCCTATCAAAGGCTTTAGATATGTCAAGAGCAATTGCCCTAGAAAGATTGCCACCGTCGAGAGATTTGCTAATCCTATGCGATATAACTGTAAGGACATCTGCTGTAGATCTAGCAGAACGGAAACCATATTGAGTGTCACTAAGAAGGTTATTTTTGTTGAGATGTTTGATTACTTCTGTATTTAACACAGATTCTAGCAACTTACTCATGACGCACAGGAGACTTATTGGCCTGTACTGAGAGGGGGATGAGCGATCACCTGAATTCTTAAATACAGGGCATACTGATGAGATTTTCCAGGGAGATGGGAAACTATTCTCCTTAAGACAACGTTTAAACAGTTTTGTAAGTATGGGCGCTAGTTCAGGTTGAAGTTTTTTGAGTACTATAATTGGAATACCATCAGGGCCAGTTGCTTTACTGGAATCAAGGTTTTTGATTAGCTTGGCAACATAACGTACAGATATACGTATATCACATAGCGTGTTTTCTGATACAGGAGGAAATATTGGGGGTTGGCGGTCTTGGTCGCAAAGGGTAGAATTAGCAATTCTATTTTAGAATTTTATTTATAATCAGTTTCTAATTTGTTTGTGTATCCGAAAGTGTTATATATATATATATATATATATATATATATATATATATATATATATATATATATATATATATATATATATATATATAATGAGTAAGCAAAATCAAGACATTCAAAGAAGGTGTTGATGGCAACAAAAAACGTATTTCATTTTTTTTTTTTTTTTACACAGTGATCACCACTTATCAAGGCCCGGAAGCCACTCAGGGATAAGGGTTATTGCAAGTACATCACGTTAGTGAGGAGATTTTATGAAGTGTTTAATTAGGGGGGGCGGTTCATTAGGAATTTGTTAACATTAGACTTGAAGACATCCAAGTTGTAGTCCTGAGGGAATCAGGCAGACAGAACAGAGTTCCACAGGCGTGCAGTTCTAAGAAAGAAGCTTTGCTCATGAAATCCGCGTTTTGATTTAGGCACAGATATAGAGTGGGGGAAATTTTTCACAGTGGATTCAGCTAGACGGGTGTTTTTCGTGAAAGATTGGCGAGGGGGGACCAGAGATTGGAGTTCAGACGAGCACCTGCCATGAAAATAACGATAACACAAGGATAGGCTCGCAACGTCTCTTCTGTGGGAGAGGGGTTGCAGGGTAGAGAAAAGGGCATCCCTCACCAAACCACAAAGTCTATTTTGTACTCTGTCAAGGCATGATAGGCTGTTTTTGGCAGCTCCTGCCCAGATATGGCAACAGTATTCCATCCTTGGCCGTACTTGGCTTTTATATAGATAGAGAATTGCATCAGTAGTGAGATATCTTCTGGAGCGGTAGAAGGATCCCACCATCTTTCCTGCGACCTTGGCAACAGACTTGATGTACGTGTTCCATTTCAGATCAGGAGTAAAGGTCAAACCCAGAAGCTTGTCAAAACACGGGGCCTCACCCAGACGAGAGCCATCCATCACAATTGATGCCAGCTGGGGATCAGAGCGTTGATGATGTAAGGATAGGAGTTTGGTATTGGATGCATTAAAGGTAACTAGCCACATCTTCCCCCACTGAACCACGCGCTCGAGATCAGAGCAGAGAGAATCCGAGAGAACTTCGTCATTTACAGCCTTTGATGTGTTGCCGTAGATTGTCGTGTCATCAGCATAGATGTCAACGAATGATTTAAGCATGTGTTTAGGGAGGTCATTGATGTAGATCAGGAAGAGAGTTGGGCCCAGGATTGACCCCTGAGGGACTCCAGCATTTATATTGCAGGCCTCCGATTTTTGTCCATCTACCACTACTCTTATGAGCCTATCGGAGAGAAATGATTTAATGATTGAGAAAACATTTCCAGTTATACCGTAGCTGAAAATCTTGTGAAGTAGACCCTTATGCCATACTTTGTCAAAGGCCTTTGATATGTCAAGAGCAATTGCCCTAGAAAGGAAGCCTTTGTCAAGAGATTCACTAATCCTGTGAGATATAACCGTCAGCACATATGCGGTAGATCTTGCAGAGCGGAAACCATATTGTGTGTCACTAAGAAGGTTATTCCTGCTGAGGTGGTTGACTATTTCTCTATTTAATATGGATTCCAGTAACTTACTCATAACACAGAGAAGACTTATTGGTCTGTACTGAGAGGGAGATGACTTATCACCTAAATTCTTAAATACAGGGCAAACTGATGAGGTCTTCCAGGGGGTCGGAAAGCACTTCTCCTTAAAGCAGCGCTTAAATAGTTTCGTAAGTATGGGAGCAAGTTCTGGTCGAAGCTTTTTTAACACTATAATTGGGATGCCATCAGGGCCAGTTGCTTTACTGGAATCTAGGTTTTTTATTAGCTTGGCGACCTCATGCACGGATATTTGTATGTTACCTAGCTTGTTCTGTGTTATAGGAGGAAATATGGGGAGTTGATGGCCTTTATCGCATAGGGTAGAATTAGCTGCAAAGTTCTTTGCAAATAGTTTGGCCTTGTCTGACGCTGACGAGATAACCTCTGGTCCATTGATAATGGTTGGGATAGAACACACACTTCTGTTCAGGATCCTATTTGTTATTTGCCAAAACTGGTGGGAACCAGGCCGCTGATCAGCTACCTTGGATTTAACAGACTGGGCATATAGCTCTCTTGCATTTTTTATTACTCTTTTACAGTGGTTGCTGGCAGTCCTGAAAGCAGCTTTAGTCTCAGTGCATCTATTACGTTGGTAGTTATGGAAAAAGTGATTTCTGTGCGCGATAGCAGTAGCACATTCTGGGGAGAACCATGGCTGGCTGTTAGGTTTTTGTAAGAATTTTTTAGATGGTATGAATTGGTCTATGCCTCCAATTAACCATTCGGTCAGATCTGATACTATAGAGGACACTTCCTTTTTTAAACATGGAGTGCAGAGGTAAATCAGATATGAATGTACAGAAGCTATCCCAGTCAGCCATAGAGTATCGGTATACAGTAGGGTGGAGGGGTACGTATGATGGCTTCTTACATTTCGTTTTTATCTTAACTGATACGACGGATTGGTCGGAGGATCCTAAAGGAGAATGAACGGTACATGAACATATCTCAGGGGAAGTTGAGAGAAAAAGTTCTAAGAGGCTTGCATATTGATTGGGTGTATCGGGCACACGGGTGGGTTCGCGAACAATCTGAGTGAGGTCATAAGCAATGGCAAAATCATGACAAAACCTCCCCTCATCATCTGTCTTATTTGAATGGGTCAGCCATTCCACGTTATGGACGTTGAAGTCACCACAGATGTGGATGTTAGCCGAGGGATGTGAAGACAGTATGTGGTCTATTTTCTCAGATATGCTCTTAAAGATAGTAACTCCGCTGTTGTGGGGCCTATAGAGGGCAAATATAAATGCAGTGGTGTTAGCAAGTGCGACCCTGAAGCACATATAGGGTAAATTAGGATCTTCTCTAGAGATATCCCTGCCACATGGGAAGCCATCCTTAATGTAGGCACATATTCCATGCCAATGGCGATCTTGGGAGTCAGATTTAGCTGTTAAATTGGAGTATCCATTAATTATGAACTCATCTAGGGAAGTGGTCGGCCCTATTCCAGTTTCACATAGAAATAATATGTCCGGTTTCGTCTCCTGTAATTGGGTTTCAACCTCTGGAATGTTGGAACGTAGACCCCTGATATTGAAGAAGGAGACCTGGTAGTAGGGGTCTACGCTAGAAGATGGGGTTCTAGGTTTAATCGAGTTTTTATTCTGGAGATATTTCATGTTGAGGTTTTGGGATTTGTGGAATAGGTCGGCATACTTGGTTAGAGCAGTACAGAGAGGGAAAGTAAGAGAGAAAAAGACAGGAAATTTTTTTTTTATTTGTAGCACACGAAAAGGTAAAGCCGTAACAATTACCCACTAGTATGGCATCGAGAGGCCCCACCAGAGACTACTGCATGGTCCAGATCCACTCACCAAATGGCAATACAGCAGTCCCAGTACTTTGCGCCTGCTGATAGGACAGCCTCCTTAGTGGTTAATCCAAGGTTCGGGTCCCTAACTATCAGGCGGATAACGTCAGCCCAGACAAAACGTTTACCTCCAGCACCCTTACTAGTGACATGGCAACAAGGACAGACAAAGACAGAAAAATATCCGACATCTCAGACTACTGGTCACCAAGTAGTACCGACCTTTAAGCAGCTTTTTCTTCACCCTTTGTCAGAAACATCATTCATTGAATGAGGACTGAATGACAAATTTACAATTGTTTCCATCTCCAGTTGAACAATTTCAAACATTATATCATTTGAAAATTTTCAAAATCCAGCATTTCTTTAGACTTTAGGAATAAAAACACTCTTGACAATAGAACATTGTTTGAAGCGAAAGAAATAGAAAGAAAAATTCCCTTAACGGAAAAAGAATGTGGGAAACATTTACCCTTGGGGTAACCTCCACGTAAAACCCATTTAGATATTAATATATCACCTAATTTTCGTATCCTTATTTAAGAACAAAGTCATAAGAAGTTTTCACAAAAAACCCTTAGCCATTTTTTTATACATCCCATTCATTCCTAAATTAGATGTCACTATTTCTTTATTTCACATATTGTTTTATAAAGAATAAAAAGAGATATCTGGTCGCCACGGGAACTGTGTTTAAGGACAGATATAGAAACCACGTAGTATTATTTAAAAAGAAACCTGCGATAGAAACTAATAGAGATGGCGTAAACGATAGGTAGGTGGAGGGTACAAGAATCATCATTAAAAATAAAAAAAGGAATATAAATGCATTAGGTGATTGGGTTAAGTAACTTAACAGAAATAATGAAGATTTTAAATTAAATTTGTCAGTAGTGGACAGGGGGGGGAAGTATAGCCCTGGGAAATCAAGAAGGTGCAATCTATGTTTATTGGAAGCCTTTTACATTGTGAATTCTAAAGAAGAAATTTTGAATAAAAGACTAGATGCCATACATGGATGTCTCCACAGAAATAGGTTTCCGCTATCACGCCTTGAATGTAACTGAGGTACAACTTTTTACAACAATAAGGATCCTCGGATGCTAGGATTAAACTTTAATGTAGAGTTAAATAGCTGGGAATGATATAATCTAAATAAAGGATCCAAATCTAACATGCAAATATAGTTTCTATTATTCTAAACTGGGTAAGAAATATACATAAAGCTCATCTAACAATATAATTTTTTTCCAACGGTGAGCATTTTTTGTATTCAGCTGTAGCAGTATTAATGGTAAAATAAGTGATACCCTCTTCAAATCAAGAAAACAACTTAATAATAAACTAGCAATTATTATTAAAGAATTAAATAAGCAATTTGGAGACTGGAAATTAATTTAATTGATTTTATCATCTGACATTGTAAGTTTGTAGAATCCATGCTGGTTTATTTATTTACTTACTTTATTCTTTGCTCTAAATGTTTTTACCCATAAATGCAAGGGTATACATCTTCTCACCGGAGTGAAACACATTTGTAGCTATTGGGTGGTTTTGCTGTCAGAATAATAATTAGAGGATATATACCATTTTGATCCAAGAATACAACACACGAATTATAATTCTAGCTTTGAAGACATGAGCAACCTAAGTTGTTAGTGGATTAATAACAGATGTGGGTTAAACCCAGCGGGGGGGAACAGTTTTTAAGATTAAAAACAATTTATATATTTAATTTGTTAAATAACCTATCGTAGAACTTCTGGATCTGTTTGATTAAATTAATTATTAAATTATAGACGCTTTCTAGCAATCACTAGACCAAAAACATCAGCCTGAATTATCTCCCTTTAGCTTTTATAGGAAAAAAATTACTGTTTTCCAACAGAATTAACTATTAGCAATTAACAACATAATTGGATTATCTCCCTTCGTTGTTGTTTTCTAGTAACGATATGAAAACATATTTAATTAGAATGATAATGAATTTTACAACATTAAATAATGATAAATAGATTAGAATCCTTTACTCGAAATGATGTATAAGGATTTATATATTTAATGCAGTCTTTACTTTATTCTCATATTCAATTAAACATTAAGCCTAAAATGGTCGTAAATGTAAGTACCAAAATAACGAAAATTAGTAAACATTACTTGCCACTAATACGAAACTAAAATTAACCGTAACGTAAATGCAAGGTTGTTATGGCCATATTATAAATATAGAAATAAAATTTTTAAAAATTCTTCATGAAAAATTAATTATGTGAAATAAAGAAATAGTGAAATCTAGTTTAGGAATGAATGGGATGTATAAAAAATATTAAATGGCTATGGATTTTTTGTGAAAAGTTCTTATGACTTTGTTCTTAAATAAAGATACGAAAATTAGCTGATATATTAATGATTAAATGGGTTTTACGTACGGGTTACCCCACAGGTAAATGTTTCTCACATGCTTTTTCCGTTAAGGGAATTTTTCTTTCTTTTTCTTTCTCTTTAAACAATGTTCTATTGTCAAGAGTGTTTTTATTCCTAAAGTCTAAAGAAATGCTGGATTTTGAAAATTGTAAAATGGTATAAAGTTTGAAATTGTCAACCGGTTATGGAAAGAATTGTAACGTAAACTGAAATACATTTTTTGCTGTCATCAACACTTTTTTTGAATATCTTGATTTTGCTTCCACAGTATATTAATGCTTAATTCTGACATATGATAATGTAGATTACTTATTAAGTCATCTCTTTTTGGCTTAAAACTTATTGGTATATGAAAATTTACTGGATTATACGAACTCAGTATATTATATACAAGACTATAAATATATATATGCGTTTTATTTTTTTGTTGTTTCAGCTACCCGGCCATTATTTTAGCCGTCTGTAGCTTCAGCTGACTTTACAGAAATGTTCTTTGTTATGGGATGAAAAAGTAACAGAAGGATACAATAATAAAAAATAAAACGCATATTTTCTCTACAACAGTATTGAACACTTTCTTCAGTTTGTATTAATTACCATTTCTACTATATATATATATATATATATATATATATATATATATATATATATATATATATGAAGATTGGTCCTGGATATGACCTTAAACTATATCCGATGGTGAGGCCCAAGCTTGCGGGCTTTGGAGAGTGTGAAGTGACCCTTTAATCCCCATTTCTCTCCCAGGTCCACTCTGACCCGGAGTGATAGTACCTGTTAGGGTCCCAAGTATGGGTCAAATACAAACCGACTTGAAAACAACACATACATTCTATTAAAATGTTTTTCTTCAAAATCTTTGGATTCGGCATTAAATAACCTGAAAAGGGTTGGTATGTCGTAAAACAAAAACAAACATATATAAAGAGATAAAGAGGATTCATAATTTAAGAAAATGACAAAATAAAACTATACGTTGATGCATACAGATTTATTCATTTATTCAATAAGTAAGATACATTAATTAGAAGTGTAGAATTAGTAAGGACTCTTTTTACCTTGGTATTTTGAAGCCTAATGGTTTTCATCATAAGAGAAGTGTTTTGAAACACGGATCTCCAACTACCTAATCCTCTTTTGCTTCTGTTCTGAGCTGTATTACAATTATAACCCCATGATTTTGGTATCCACTTCTCTATAACCAAGAATTACTCCTAAAAGAAACATTACCTGTTTTTTTTTTGGGGGGGGGGAAAGGATACACGACTTGAACTCGAGAAACCCACATCATCAACCAAGGACCAACGCATTTTCATTCCTTACATATATAATCACATATTACATCCTGAAATTAATTGCCATTTCAAACCAAGTGAGGCAATATCCCTACATTATATGCTCGTTCCAGCTTTAATATTCTAAATAATTTAAAATTTTCTATCACCAACCGCAACACGTTACATTGAATCACCATCTAAACTGGGTGGAGATTGTATTTGTCACAGAGGAACTTTTGTATATTTATTAATGATTTAAAAATATATATTTCGACACTGCTTTGCACAAAAGAAATACCTAACAACTTTGGGTAATATCTTTACTCCCCTTGTGTTAAAACATTCTCTTACAGCAAATTTTCATTATTGTCGCATTTTCACTTCATTTTTTTACTTGTTTCTTTATATTTTTATCGTCATTTTTCTATTTTTATTTTTCTATATTTAATAAATTTGCTTTTCTTATACCTCTATTTTTTATTATTCCTTCATAATCCTTATATTATTTATATTGATTTATCATACACTCCTTTGTATTTTTATCCTCGTATTCTGCTACTTGTTTATCTTTTATGTTATTTCCTTAATTTTTTTCTCCAGCGTATCCCTTAGAATTTATCCCGTCACATTATTTTATTATAGTATTATTCCTAATAATTTATACTTCATTTAATTACTGCTTCAATTTCCGATACCCTTTCATAGTATAACTCCGATACCATTTCATAGCATAAATCTTCTATTTAAAGTAAATCCATTCCATAGCTCTAACACATTAATACCTATGATTAAACATTATTTTCTTTCAATTCACCTACTTAATATTCTCACCGATATTTTATTCAGACATATTGTACACATCTATTAAATCCACCATACCAGATATACTATACACATATTTTCATTATATAATAAAAGCCATACTCCTCCTATATTACAGAGATCGCTTTAGTTAGCCCACCCCTAAACAGTTCCAATATGTTATCTCTCACCGTATAGTCATTTCGCTTTAAATGTAACTATCGCTAGACGTCGCATCCCTAGTATGTTACCGGGCGTCTTGTCTGTTCTTCTGATGAGAAGCATTAAGCTTCTGAATACCATGGTATAAAAAGTTCTTATTAATCTTACACCCCTAATAGATGTATCATATTTATTAAATACATGAATAAATGTGTATATATTTTTATATCGTCATTTTCTAATTTTATTGACACCCTCTATATGCTCTAAAACAATTAGTTGAAGTTTGCATTATTCCTATAACTCTCCTCTTAATGTATTGATTTTATTCTCTTCCTTTAACTCACCCATATATATATATATATATATATATATATATATATATATATATATATATATATATATATATATATTAATTTCTTGTAATGGAAAATTCTAATAAAAAGAGATAATGCATGTTTCTTATATTCTTAGTAAAGCAATTCACTCCAAAAAGTAAAACAAAAGGCGAACATGAAAAAAAAATGGTACTCTTGTAGAATTGGATCCGGATCCTCGGGAGTTACCATCAATCATGGCTTGGGCTCGACCAATATTCAGTGGATTAAGCCAAAAGTTGCTAAAACGTTGAAACGCTAAATAGCTTTCTTTTTTATTGTATTCAAAAATGTGAGTTTTTAATTAATATTTGGGTAAGGGGGGTGTTACTATACACAGATTCGAAAAAGTTGTTCAAAAACGAATAAATGAAAGCAAAGGTAAGGTAAATTACGTTTCTATCTAACTGGATACTGTTTAGTGTTTTTATTTAATGTAAAATGTTTAATCGGCTCAAAAAACTCAGTGTGTATCTATGTATTTGAAAAAGATGAATGGTCGCGGACTCTGTTGAATACGTCAAGCTTGGGAAAATCAGTAAAAAACTATACAAAACAATGTCAGACACCTACTGATTATATGTTATTGTGACATAGGCTGACATATTCGGTGGATTTCTGATAGTATTTTGTATATTTTTTTAGTTTTAAATCATCAACAGTGCCCATCACCATTTGTATTTTTCAAATACACTGGTAAACACTATTTTTCGAGCCGAGTAAACGTTATAGTAAATAAAACGGGTTTGTATTACTAAACACAGACACGAAAAAGTTGTTGAAAAATAAACATAACAAATAAATGTTATCAAAGGCAAGATAAGTTACTTTGCTACCTAACTGGATACGATGTTAGTGTTTTTATTTAGTGTAAAATATTTAATCGGTTCGAAAACATGTAGTGTTTATCGGTATATTTAAAAAATACAAATGACGGCAGTTGAACACGTTAAGTTTGGGAAAATGAGTTAAAACTAAAAAACACTATACAAAATACTGTCAGGAACTCACTCAATATATTTTACCGTGACAGAGGCAGACATGTATTCGGTGGTTTTTAACAGTATTTTGTATAGTTTTTTTAGTTTTAACTCATTTTCCCAAACCTAATGTGTTTAACACAGTCTGCCGCCATTTGTAATTTTCAAATATAGCAGTAAACGCTGTGTTTTTGAGCTGAATAAACATTTTACATTAAAAAAACAAAAGAAATGATCCATTTTGGTAATAAAGTAACATATCTTGCCTTTGATAATATTTGTTACACATTTATTTTTTGACAACTTTTTCGAATCTATGTGTACAGTAGTACAAACCCAATAAAATAAAATCATCCAATTAGGTAGAAAAGTAATTTATCTTGCCTTTGAAAATATTTACTTGTTATATATTTGTTTTTTTCTGACAACTTTTTAAAGTCTTTGTGCCAGTACAAACCCAAAGGGGTATTTTTCTGTCTAATTTTATTTTTAGTACCGCGCTTAAATTTAAATTTCACAATATCTTTTTTGGGGGAGGGTATTTTTTTACATTAGGTTCACTTCCACGATTTTCGACTATGCTGAATAAGAAAATCTAATTTAAAATTTGCAGAGGCAATTAGTTTGAGATATAAAGACCTGTACTATGCACTATAATTCTCTGACGGCCATGAATAAACACTCCCAACCTCCCCATATTAAGAACGGCTTTCGAAATAAACAACACCTATGCCTAACCACATGTTTTAACCTTTTACCTGTCTTTCGTCTTTTAAAAACGGCTTTTGGAATAAATACCACTATTCTCCCCATGTTAAGAACGGCTTTCAGAATAAACACCCCTAACCTACCCATGTTAAAAATTGTGGAGGTGGACCTAATGTGAAAATTAACCTTTTGTTTTTTTAATAAATTGTTTGTTGAAAGCACAGAATAGTGACAAAACACCATCCCCTTCCTTGGTAAGAATAGTAACAAAAAATAATGGTTTACTTGGTAGAAACCTTTCTGTATATCACCTAACAATTTCTGGTGCTAATGAACTTATTGATCCGCGCTATTTTTTTATCGTATTTCCAAGTTTAATTAAAATTTTATTATATGTTTTTTTTTATTCAGTTATAAGGTTAAAGTACAGAATAGCTACAAAACACCCTCCCCTCCCCATATTAAGAATGGCTTTTTAAATAATAACGTTATCATTTCAGCACGATACCTCTCTATATGAGTACCTAATATTTTTTCAGCCATTCTTACCATACAGAGAGGGTGGTGTTTTAAATTATAAAAAATAAAAAGATATCGTGAAAGTTGAAGTTAACTTGAAAAAAAAACAATGTGAACGGCGCGTTCAACATTGTAGCCGGACCTTATTTGGCAATGAGGTCACGTTAGTCGATTAATGGGTGCTAATGCACTTACTGATTCGCGCTATTTTTTTTTTAAATCGTATTTCCAAGTTTAATTAAAGTTTTATATTTTTTTGGTATTTTTTTTTAGATTAGATCCACCTCCAAAATTTTCTTTTAAATGAAGACTTCTCAAGGTTTCCGACTATGCTGAATACAGAAATCTCATTGAAATTTTGTAGAAATAAGTAGTTATCGAGATATAAATAGTTGTTTTATGCAATGTATTCTTTGGCGGCAATCTTTGTTACGGTCGTAGATTTGTTTATGACGCGCGCAAGCGTGTAAAAAAGATGGCTGCCAAAGATTACAATGCATTATACGAATTTTTAATATCTCGATAAGTACTTATTTCTGCAAAATTTCAATGCTATTTCCGTATTCAGCATAGTCGAACACCTACAAAAGTCGTCATTTAAAAGAAAATTGTGGAGGTGGACCTAATCTAAAAATTTACCGTTTTTGTTATTCAATTGTAAGGTTAAAGTACAAAATAGGTACAAAACACCCTCTTCTCCCCATGTTAAGAATGGCTTTTTAAATAATCACGTTATTATTTCAGCACGGATCAATAAGTGCATGAGTACCCAATTTCTTTAAAAACATTCATATTTTCTTATATAAAAACAACTTCTGTAGAAAAGAAAAGAAAAAACGTGTACTTTCAATTTTTGTTAAGAAGTTTTCTTTAAAAAAACAATACGGTAAGAACAAAACATTAATCGGTATTCATGCAAAGAGTGATCCATGCTGAAATAATAACGTTATTATTTAAAACGCCATTCTAATCATTGGGAGGGGGTTGTACCTTATCTGTACTTTAACATTACAATTGAATAAAAAACATATAATAAAACTTTAATTAAACGTGGAAATACGATTTAAAAAATAGCGCGGATCAATCTCTATATCAGCACCGAAAGTACAGAATAGTTAGAAAAAAATCCTCCCTCCCCATGTTAAGAATGGCTTTCTAAATAATGTCAATGCTTCAGTACTGTTCCTTGTCTGCTTAAGTTTAACTTTTGTTTATTAAATTGTTAGGTGAAAATTCAGAATAGTTACAAAACACCCTCTTCTCGCCATGTTAAGAATAGCTTTTCAAATTATTATTTCAGCACGGATCAATAGGTGCACGAGTACCCAATTTCTTTAATAAAGAAAAATCATTCATATTTTCTTATATAAAAACAACTTTTGTAAAAACAAAAAAAAGAAAAGACAAAACGTGTACTTTCAAGTTTTGTTAAAAAGGGTTTCTTAAAAAAATACAGTAAAAAAAGCAAAGAACAAAACATTAATCGGTATTCATGCAGAGAGTGATCCATGCTGAAATAATAACGTTATTATTTAAAAAAGCCATTCTGGACATGGGGAGGGGGTTTTGTACATATTCTGAATTGAATAAAAACATATCATAAAACTTTAATTAAACGTGGAAATACGATTTAAAAAATAGCGCGGATCACTCTCTGCATTAGCACCGAAAGTACAGACCAGTTAAAAAAATCCTCCCTCTCCATGTTAAGAATGGCTTTCTGAATAATGTCAATGCTTCAGTACTGTTCCTTGTCTGCTTAAGTTAAACTTTTGTTTATTAAATTGTTAGGTGAAAGTCCAGAATAGTTACAAAACACCACCTTCTCGCCATGTTAAGAATGGCTTTCTAAATAATAACGTCATTATTTCAGCATTTCTGCATAAGTACCATATTTTGTTTTTAAATTGTTAGGTGAAATGACAGAATAGTTACAAAATACCATCCCCATGTTAAGAATGTCTTTCTAAATAACATTATTTCAGCACGGTATTTTTTATGCATAGGTACTATCTATTTTTGTTTATTAAACTGTTAGGTGAAAGTATAGAATAGATGCAAAACTCCCTCCTCATGTTTAGAATAGCTTTCTAAATAACGATAGTACTATTTTTTGTTTATTAAATTGTTAGGTGAAAGTATAAAATAGTTACAGAACACCATCCCTTTCCCATGTTAAGAATGGCTTTCTTAATAGCATTATTTCAGCACGGTACCTTCTCTGCATAAGTATCATCTTTTGTTTATTAAATTGTTATTGTGAAAGTATAGAATAGTTACGAAACGCCCTCCCCATGTTAAGAATGGCTTTGTAAATAACGTTATTATTTTAGCACGGTACTTTCTCTGCATAAGTACCATGTTTTGTCCATTAAATTGTTAGGTGAAGTACGGTACTCATGCAGAGAGTGATATGTGCTGAAATAATAACGTTATTATTTAAAAAGCCATTCTTAATATGGGGAGGGGAGAGTGTTTTGTACCTAATCTGTATTTTAACCTTACAATTGAATAAAAACATATAATAAAACTTTAATTAAACCTGGAAATACGATTTAAAAAATAGCGCGGACCACTTTCTGCATTAGCACCAAATATTATTTAAGCAAGTTATCAATCCGTAAAATTTATTCGAAAAAAAATTGTACTTTTACCAAACAATAGTGTTAATAATTATAAAAAAGTTCATATTTTCTTATATCGAAACCCCCCCCCCAAAAAAAAAAAACACGACTTCCACTCAAAAAGCAAGCGACAATTTTTTTTTCTTTTGCCTGATATAATAAAGAAAAAATGTTAAAATATAAACATTTGGAAGATAAACAAATGAATAATGTTTTTGTTTACACAGTGATCACACCTTATCAAGGTCCGGAAGCCACTCTGGGATAAGGGTTATTGATAGTACATTACGTTAGTGTGGAGATTTGATGAAGTGTTTACTTAAGGGGGCGGTTCATTAGGAATTTGTTAACGTTGGACTTGAAGACATCCAAGTTGTAGTCAGGTGGGAAGCAAGCAGACAGAACAGAGTTCCACAGGCGTGCAGTTCTAAGAAAGAAGCTGTGTTCATGGAATCCATGTTTTGATTTAGGCATAGATAAAGAGTGGGGGACATTTTTCACAGTGGATTCAACTAGCCGGGTGCTTTTCGTGAAAGATTGGCGAGGGGGAACCAGAGATTGGAGTTCAGACGAGCACCTGCCATGGAAATAACGATAAAACAAGGATAGACTCGCAAGGTCTCTTCTGTGGGAGAGAGGTTGCAGGGTAGAGAAAAGGGCATCCCCCACTAAGCCACGAAGTCTATTTTGTACTCTGTCAAGGCAGGATAAGCTGTTTATAGCAGCTCCTGCCCAGATATGGCAACAGTATTCCATCCTTGGACGTACTTTGCTTTTATATAGATAGAGAATTGCATCAGTAGTGAGATATCTTCTGGAGCGGTAGAAGGATTCCACCATCTCTCCAGCGATCTTGGCAACAGACTTGATGTACGTGTTCCGTTTCAGATCAGGAGGAAAAGGTAAAACCCAGAAGCTTGTCAAAATACGGGGCCTCACCCAGACGAGAGCCATCCATCCTAATTGATGCCAGATGGGGATCAGAGCGTTGATGATGTAAGGATAGGAGTTTGGTTTTGGATGCATTAAAGGTAACCAAGTAGACCCTTATGCCATACCTTGTCGAAGGCCTTTGATATGTCAAGAGCAATTGCCCTAGAAAGGAAGCCTTTATCAAGAGATTCACTAATCCTGTGGGATATAACCGTGAGCACATCTGCTGTAGATCTTGCAGAGCGGAAACCATATTGTGTGTCACTAAGAAGGTTGTTCCTGCTGATGCGGTTTACTATTTCTCTATTTAATATGGATTCCAGCAACTTACTTTTTTTACTCATCTAATAAACAGAAAATTAAATATTCTAGTTAGTTTCGTCCATTCGTGGGTGTGAAATGAATCGAACCGGAAGTTCAGTTCTATCAACAAAACAGGTTCACACTAACGGATTTCGAAAATATATTTATTTTATTTAATATTTTAATAATTGACGATGTCAATTTATTTTAATAACATAAAAACATCTCTCGACTCTAAAGATGGGTCGTCTGAAAATTTCAAATAAATTTTTAATGTAGAAATATAGTTGTATAAACTTTGAACGAACGAAAACTTACACACACACACACACATATATATATATATATATATATATATATATATATATATATATATATAAACAGCGGTAACGTTACAAAAGCGATTTAAACTATAAAAATAAACACTGTTTTCGGAGATTTAATCATATTATTGTCTTGTTAATAATTATCGTCCCCAATCCTATTAATCCGTAAACGGGCGATATCAAAGTTGCTTTGAAGCCTTTAAATTGTGGAGTCCAAACACATTTCTATCTGAAATAGATAATTTTAGTTAAAACATCTTATGCATTTCTTCATTGTACAATTACTTCTCTAACGTTCTCCCTCGACCCAGGATTGTACCCTAATAAACAAAGTCTTTGACAGCATCGATACAGCACTTTCCCTCGACACTAGCGCACAAGTGCATGCATTTGGTAATGGTTGAAATCGTCCTAAACTCTTAAGCCAACACTGAAGAGCCACTGCTCAAAACAACGAGGTATTATAAAAAGGCTGATTGGGAAGCCATCAGAAATCTCACCAGGGACGTCCCATAGCAAATTATCTTTTCACTTCATGCTGAACATTTCGCAAATGAGAGCATTGAATGATTTACAACGGCAATAGAAACACATGTTCCCACGCTTAAATTTCATAGCAAGCCCCACTTTCCCCAATGGTTTATTTCTACTTGTGCAGCTGTCATTGTGCAAAGGCAGCATGCGTACCGCAAATTTAACCGACATAAGTCCAGATCAAACAGACAGAAGTATATAGAAGCCAGAAATAACTGTAAGAAAGAAATAGCGACAGCTAAGAGAGAATTTACTGAAACTACCAAAAAAAAACATATCGAAGTACAGAAATTAGGAACCCATGACTTCTGAAAAATCTACAACAGTGTAGTAAATAATGGGCATTCGACAATTCTCTCTCTATCCAACAATCATGGGGTTGTTTGCTCCTCAAATGAGAAGGCTAACATACTTGCCAGACGGTTTGCCTCAAACTCTACACGGGACCCTACTAACAGCCCTCTCCTTTACTTTCCTTTGCGGACAGACGCCACACTAGACGATCTGAAAATCACCCCTTCTCAGGTACATGCTATCATAAGAATTCTTGATACTGCAAAAGCATGTGGACCTGATCTCATCCCGGCTGTGCTATTAAAAAAGTGCGCCGTTGATGTAGCTCCAGTTCTCTCCAAACTTTACAACAAATGCCTTAATGAATTTTGCTTTCTTGTCTGCTGGAAAACTGCTTCTGTAGTTCCAGTTTTCAAGAATTCTGGCGAAAGAACTGACCCAGTAAATTATCGCCCCATTAGCATCCTCCCACTTTTCGTCCAAAAGGCTATAGTCCATCACCGTACAGATGCTATACTTCTTACTGACCAACAATATGGAGTAAGGCAAGCCCGTTCCACAGCTGACATCCTAACTGTAATTTCAGAACGTATATACCATTCACTGGACAAAGCGGGGGAGGGTAGAACGGTAGCCCTAGATATATCTAAGGCTTTTGACAGGGTATGGCATGAGGGTCTTTTCAAAAAATCAGATCATACGGTATCACTGGAAGAATACATAATATAATTAAATCCTTCTTAGATAAGAGAAAACTCCAGATTGTCCTTGACGGGCGTACATCTAAACAATATGATATAAATGCGAGAGTGACTCAGGGGTCTATCCTTGGACCTCTTTTGTACCTAATATTCATAAATGACCTCCCTTACAAAATTGTTTGTGAGATGGGTATATATGCTGACGACACCAGCCTCTATAACAGACACGACAGGAAAACAAATGAACACATATCTAAATAAATTGCAGAAACACTAGAGGATAACCTCCGATCCATAGTGGAATGGGGACAAAAATTGATGGTCACATGCTGCCAAGACTAAACATGTGTCCTTCAATAATTACAAGAAACCTTCCGTGCCACCAATAGCAATGGCCAATGATTCTTTATCTTAAAGTAATCTTTTAAACTCGGCCTATCGTTCACATTTTTTTTTACATGGAGTTCACCACTTATCAAGGCCCAATAGCCACTCGGGGATAAGGTTATTGTGTGTACAGTACTCAATGGGATAGTGTATCAATAGTATTGGAGAATTGATAAGGTGTCATTACTTAGGGGGCGGTTTATCAGAAATTTGTTTATGTTAAACTTGAAGACATCCAGGTTGAAGTCGAGAGGGAAACAGGCAAGCGGAACAGAGTTCCACAGGCGTGCAGTTCTAAGAAAGAAGCTTTGTTCGTGGAATCTACGTTTTGCTTTAGGCACAGATAAGAAGTGGGGAAATTATTGACGGTGGTTTCAGCTAGTCGGGTGTTTTTTGAAAAAAGATTGGCGAGGGGGGACCAGAGATTGGAGCTCAGACGAGAAATTGGCAGGGAAATAACGATAGAACAAAGACAGGCTCGCTATGTCTCTTCTGTGGAAAGAGGTTGCAGGGAAGAGAAAATTGCATCCCTCACCAAGCCACGAAGTCTATTTTTACTTTGTCAAGGCAGGATAAGCTTTTTTTAGCAGCTCCTGCCCGATGTGACAGCAGTATTCCATCCTTGGACGTACTTGGCTCTTATATAGATAGAGAATTGCATCAGTAGTAAGATATCTTCTGGAGCGGTAGAAGGATCCCAACATTTTCCCAGCGGCATTGGCCACAGACTTGACGTATGTGTTCCATTTAAGATTAGGAGTAAAGGTCAAACCCAGAAGCTTATCAAATCATGGGGCCTCTCCTAGACGAGAGCCATCCATTTCAATTGATGCCAGATGGAGATTAGAGCGTTTATGATGTAGAGATAGGAGCTTGGTCTTAGATGCATTAAAGGTAACCAGCCAGCTCTTTCCCTACTGTACCACGCGCTCAAGATCAGAGGAGAGAGAATCAGAGAGAACATCATCATTTACTGCCTTTGATGTGTTGCCATAGATAGTCGTGTCATCAGCGTAGATTTCAACGAATGATTTAAGTATGTGTTTTAGGAGATCATTGATGAAGATCAGGAAGAGAGTTGAGCCCAGTATGGACCCCTGAGGGACACCAGCATTAATACTGTGAGCCTCTAATTTCTGCCCATCAATCACTACTCTTATGAGACTATCGGAGAGAAATGATTTAATGATTGAGAATACATTTCAAGTTATACCGTAACTATATATCTTGTGTAGTAGACCTTTATGCCAAACCTTATCGAAGGCCTTTGATATGTCGAGAGCAATTGCCCTAGAAATGAAACCTTTGTCGAGAGATTCGCTAATCTTGTGAGATATAACCGTTAGCACATCTGCTGTAGATCTAGCAGAACGGAAACCATATTGCGTGTCGCTAAGAAGGTTATTTCTGCTGAGGTGGTTGACTACATCTCTATTTATTGTGGATTCCAGCAACTTACTCATGCCACACAGAAGACTTATTGCTCTGTACTGAGAGAGGTGTGGCTTATCACCTGAATTCTTAAATACAGGGGATACTGATGAGATTTTCCAGGGTGTTGGGAAGCAATTCTCTTTAAGCATGAGTTGAAACAATTACACTGAGAGTATTGCTAGGACTGCTGCGAAAAAGGTGGGTTCTCTATACCGTGCTAGTAAGCTACTAACGCCCGAAAATATCCTATACCTCTATAAGGCCACCATTCGCCCATGTATGGAGTATTGTTGTCATATTTGGGCTGGTGCATCTGCCACTAGTCTCTCGCTCCCAGACAAGGTTCAAAAGAGAGTCACCAATCTGATAGGTGCTGAACTGTCATCTAAACTTCAGCCTCTGTCTCTTCGACGAAATGTTACATTCCTCTGCCTGTTCTACAATTACCTTAACGGTGAATGGTCTGACGAACTGCAAACACTTGTACTCTTCGACTTAAATACCCCGAAAAACCCGACAAGCCGCTAAATCTAACCCCTTAACGGTAGAGATCCCCAGATGTAAGGGAGTCTTCTACTCCAGTAGTTTCTTCCCCAGAACTGCTAGACTTTGGAATATCCTTCCGGGTCCCTTCTTCCCCAACTGTACTGACATGCAGAAGTTCAAGTGTAACGTGAGCCGACATCTTGCTGCCCAACTCCCTACACAGTACCCCTGATGCTAATGTCCATGATAGTAGACCCCTACAACAAAGTGGCAATGTGCCTTGTTTGGGGGGGGGTAATTAAAAAAAACTTCTGGAAAGTGTTTCACTTTTCAAAATGTATATATCAACAAACAGGCCGCCCCGCGTTGCCCGGTGGTAAAATACCATAATATATTATATTTCAATTTATACAAACACTGAAACATGCGAATTTGAGTATTATGTTTTTTTTAAAGAGTTTACTCCTTGAAAGTAAAACTAACTCGAACTGAGACCGAAACTAAGCCTCAAGTCAGTGCGTCAAAACCATAACAATTAGGCCAGTTGACACGATATTAAATAAATCTTTTCAACCCTACTTATTTTAAGTATAAGGAATCTGTCATTTGAACGATTCATGCACGCACATTCGTAAAACAGCTGAAAAAAGATATGAATCCAATGACCTCTCCATACCATTATTTCAATTTTTAACCGTTAGCATTCCTTTTATCCGGATAAAACCGATAAAAAAGTTTTACATATGCCTCAATATTCTATATACCAAATATCAGGTTTGTAGATCGCATCCGTTAAATATATATATAGGTTGAGAATTGTCCTCACAAACACTTTTATAAAGCTTTCAGTGACAGAAAGAATTTACATTGTTCTTGCACTCATCCATGTTAAGAACAGCATAATATTATTCTTATCATCTATCAGTACTAATTGTATTATTTTACATATTCTCTTCTTTATAGTTACACTTATTCTACTATTATTAATGTTTTTAGGTCTTTTACTATCATTATGAGTATTGCTATCAGTAGCACCCTCATTATTTGTATTATGTTTTGTCAGTATTTTAATTATCACTAAAATAATAGTATTATTACAATTTTTCACTTAATCTAATTTTCAGGTAAACGCCGGTACACGGGTAGGCTAATTTTAAATATTTTAACTAGCTTAAACTATTTGATCTGGTGAGTGCTTTATTCCCTTTGAAAATCAGTTAGTCTTTCGAATATTAATTTTCAATAACATTGTAATATATCGCAGTTTTGTCTTATTTTAGTCTCTCGCGTTTTGGGGTAGTCTTACGTTGCCCAGGAGTTTTGTTACTTGACTTCTCAGCTCGCTTGTGTTGAAGTTCTACATGAGTAAACAGGTATTCAATAAAAATCATCCATTCAATTTTGGTGTTACAAATAAAAAAAGGCATTGACACCTGATCTGTAACAGACAAACTTATCTACGTAAAAAACTTTCTGGAGAAATAATTCAACACGTCTAAAATATAATTCACTAACTCTGTTTAACAATTAAAAATCTTATTTCAAACTGAAGCTTAAAAACAATCGATGGTCAGATACTTGATATAGATACTAAAACGGTGAACTAAATTCTTAACCTAAAAAAAAACCCGTTGAATTACACACAGAATGAATAGAGAATCCTGACGGCCAATAAATCATCGCATTAATAAATTCTAAGCGGAAATAGATTTAAATAAAAAAGAATGTTAAAAAAAAACAACCAAACAAAAAAAAAACATGCAACGCCTAGAAGAATAAATTAAATTTCTAAAAGAAACGTTGGATTAGATCAGAATTAAATTTATGAACTTTATTACAAATCATCAAATGAGAAAACAATTTGTAGTAAAGTTGAAATAAGTGTTAAACTCCGATGACACGAGAAAAAAGATGGCGGGGAACGCTAATTGTAAAATGTTAAGAAAAAGAAAATGAAAAATACATTATTCGGCTAAAACATCATTAAGCAGTTCTTTTCAAATCGTAGACGCAGTGCGATTTCGGTGTTAATGCAAAGCATGGCTGTAATCACTAAATTCAAAAGAGATTTTTTTAAACAATCAGCTCAAAATTAAAATATTGATCAGAATATTTTTAGAACGATTAAAGTCATGATTTTCTTTTTGTTTTTACTAATACACTGGTGCTACTAAATTAGATTTTGAAGATAGTGGCTTCCTGATCTAAAATGCAACATCCATTAATGTTATTACCTTTTCTTCATTTGCTTTGACAAATCGCAATAATCTAATCAATGATACTCAAGTATCAAAGCCAAAACCAAAAAGGTTAACAATACATATCCAACAAATCAACGAAACTCAACACGAAATAAATATTTGATGATATAAACAACTTATATATACAGGGTGGCCGCTAGAAAACGGGAAATTTGTTAAACGACGATTTATTTTTAGAAAGAGAAATTTTTACAAAGTTTTTCAAAGACCAATGTTAAATTATACTCATAGATACTCAAAATTCTGTCCGTGCACTTCACTGCAACTTCAAACAACGATTTATTTTTACAACACTCACACGGCACCAATCAAAAATAGCAATCACACATTTTATTCATGATCTAAGCTGACCTTCAAATTTCCCGCTTTTCTAGCGACCACCCTGTGTTTATATAAAGTTCTCAAAATGATTGAGTCCAGAATAGGGTTGATATGCCGTAAAGAAATATATTACAATGTGATGGATTATCAATATTCGCAATGATAGCTTATTTTGAAGTCGCAATAAAGCATTAAGCTGGTCAAATAGTTCAAGCTAATTTAAAATATTTATAAGTAGCCTACCCGTGTCTCGGCATTGCCCGGAAAATTAAATTAAATGTAGAAAATGTAATATTACTACTATGACTACTGATTATTTTAATGATAATAGAAATACTGAAAAGTATATAATACGAATAATGATGATAGTACTGATAGCAACAAAGTAAACAGCATGAATAAATATTTAAAGAAATAAAAAAGGAGGCATGAAAACGTTTTTTTCCAAAATTACTAGGTTGGTATTAAAATAACAGGAAACTGCTCATATGCTATAAAGCAAAACAACCAAACTAAACGCCATAATAAAATAGTTTCAGATAAAACAACTTGAAGAATAACAACATTTTCTTCTAAAATTCCTAAATTCAGCATAAAATAATACGAAATGTGTTCATATAACGTAAGACCAAACTAACAAACACAACAAATATCTTAATAATGCAATGATAAAATAGATTTTTCTCGTTAACCGCGCTATTTAAACGGATCTATCTTGTAATATTAGTTTTTGTGTCAATTTCATTTAAGTACAGATCGAACAAATCTTTCCAAAAATATATTCGTTTGGAAAACATGAAAAAGCCATTTGCTTTAAATTCCTTTTCAATTTGATTTGAAATTCGAACGTCTCGTATTGATTCCTCAAAGTGTTCTCTTGGACACCGCTTTCATTTTGATGAAATATCGAAATGTGGTCGAATTTCAATAGATGTCAATATTTTCGCTACAAAATGAATAACGGAAAGTGCTGAGTTTCTAAAGCTAACAAAGAATAATACAAATATTGGTATTATTACAAGATTGAAGTAAAAAGGAAATACGATATTTCTTTATATATTATGGCATTTATATATTGAAGGACAAAGATTTTATTAAAATCTAAAAAAAAATGTTTATTTCATATGACGTTTCAGTTTATTATATAACGTCTTAAGATATGTTGAGGTAACAGCGACACCGAGATTTTTACATGAGACAAAATAGAGAGTATTTTGAGAGGCGGAGGAGGTCGAAATTTAAATGGAAACAAATCGCAGAAAAAACATTATACACATATGTTGTTTTTTTCCAAAGATTTACCATGGCAATTTATAATATACTTAGCATGGATATCCGGCGGTGCCCAGATGGGCATGAAGTTTGGTTTGGAAGAAGCTCCTCATTATTCCCACAAAAATTTCAAATATAAAAGAATGGATAAAAACATGAAAATGTAACGTGCATAAAAAACCTCGTCAGATATTTCGGCGGAAAGGGGTACAAAGATAAGAAGCTATTCTCTAGGTATTGAGGACTTTTTGATGACTATATACCAGTTTAAGCGAACTTCTTTAATTCTGTCACAGTCCAGAAAGATTTTTCGTTACGGTTACGCAAAGAAAACAAACTGGAAATAATTCAGTTTTTAAAATAACAAAAGTGGAATCCATTTTAACCAAAATAACTGTTATAAAAAATGCTTAGTTATGACATAATGTGTTATTAACAGACAAAAAATTAGCAGTTACGATGTTAAAACATGTGATTTACGTAACCCCGAAATAAGAAACATGTTTTGTTTTAATTTAATTAACGGCCGGTAAAAAATGCCAGATAAATAATACAAAGTTTAAAAATCCTTTAACTATGTTTAAATGTAAAAGAAAAAAAAACTAAAAAAAAGTAAATAATAGAAAGTTTGTTCATTTTGTGTTTTTGTTTTAATAAAACAAATTGTCATTGTATTAGAATTTTTAGTTATTGGAAATAAAAACTTAACCTTCAGTAAACTTAAACCTCTGATAAAAAAATCGAAACAAAAAGGAAACTGTTTTTTTGTTTTAATATAATTATATGCTGAAATTACAAAACAACACTGTTTGAATGCCAAACCCCCCCAAAACCACGTCAAAACTAACTTTAGACCAATAATAATGCTTGATGCATGCGCAGTTTTAAAAGTCGTTTAGATACAGACAATTTTTACTAACCCCCCTATCGTCTAAAACTTTATTTCTATACGAAATAATTCGCCATTTGTTTTCTAATTTTCACATATTATATCCCGATTGGATAGTTCTTTCGAATGGTACCAGTTTCTACCCGGTCTGAGATGGCTGGCAAAAGATTTTAGCAGGCATACAAACATACATGCATACATACATACATCCACACGCACGAACCGTTTAAGATTTATATTATAGATTAGTACAATTTTGGGCATATAGTGAAACCTACAGATCCAATGTTCAAATATTCTACGCATTAAATTAAGCTGTATTGCGGTAATAATGCGTCGACTGTTATGTTTCAAAAAGGTTGCTGTATCTGCTTTATCAGCCTAGACATGTGGCTTTACATATCCCAAACAAAAATAATCTAATGGGGTTAAATCGCATGAACTAGGTGGTCAAATTCAGGTCAATTTCGTGAATTATTCGTTTATTCAATATTTCTCACGAAAGCTACTCAGGTGTAAGTTTGTTCATGATAAATTGCAAAACGAAGCTGACCTGAAGATTACCGATTGTTGCCAAATCTGCAATTAAAGAAAATATAGTAAGCAATTTTAAGTTCGCTGCTTCTTAACGAACAACCTATATTGCATATATATAGTTCGGTAATAATTTTACATACAGATTTTTCTTACACCAACATTAATTCATTTCGAATAAATAATATCACAATTACTTAATTTAGTTATGCGCGCCAATACTGCAGGGTACGATTTATCAGTGAGTAAATTACTTGATTTTTAAAGTAGTAGGTTAGCAGACTATTTTTAAATTCGATGCGCTGCTTCAGAGAGGGGAATATTACAGTCTTGAAATTGAGTAAAATTACATTTTATCGTATTTAATCGTGACATAGAAATGATTTGCGTGCTCTTTACGTGTATTAGCATTATCTTCTTTTTCGTGTTTCTTCTTTCTTTGCCTGTTATTATTATATTATTATGCAGTATTATTTAGTTGTGATCGTCTTCTCGAAGTGCTCTCCCCGTTTTCTTTTCCCTTGCCTCGACGTCATTTCCCTCATAGTTCGGTATTTGAAAATAGCCGTCCGCCCTATGTGACAAACTACGTGAAAAATGTGGTGACACTAATCAATGCTTATGTGAGCATAAAATTGTTGTGAAAGCTCAATTAGGATCGAAAGACGAAGAATAAAGGTCACCGTTATGACCTCGGAGAATACAGGAATCCTGAAGAATCTTAATGCCACTTTAATTCGAGAGAAAGTTATCAGCGAGGAATAACGCAGCATGTTTCATAAGGGTTATTGAAAGTAACGGAGAGATATTTTACCATTCAGAGTTCAGAGAATATCACATGTTTTTGTCTGTGAGCAATTACTGTTAATGGAACGTGTGAGAACTCTCAGGAGATCTGACGTCATAACAGCAGCTTCAATAATTACGATAGTAGGTGCATATTATAAAACAATAGTTGTATACAAAATAATCGAATAACTTAAACAGTAGTGCAAAGGTAACTATTTTAAAAGTAGACAGGTATCTACATAATATACTAGCACGCTGTGCTTCTCGAATTAATGCGTTAAAATTAGTGTGCGGATGGAACAATACTTTAGATTTACATTGAATTTTCTTGCAAACGTGAATAAACGTATTATTATAGGTAAGTTATCGAGCAAAGCGTACAACTGCATTGCAATCAGACATTTTTCTATTCACGTTCTTATATAGGTGTGGACAATAGTGCCTGGGGGCGGATGCACACTTCCAGCGTTCCTCATCTATTTACACTTTTGTAACATAAGAACGGTATTGAGGATTGTATGCCGAGGGCAACTCTATTTCCTTCTGTCCTTAGCTTAATGACATTTGACAACGATGTTTAAGCGAAAAACAATAACAAATATCCGTATATACGCAGTTATTTTGTTTACCTCTTTCCATAAGTATCGGCACAAGGTTATGTTGTGTTTTATAGAGTAGTTTCTATGGAACGACCAAGATTCGAATTTGGTGGATTATGTTCTCAGACTACTTAATACCCGTATAATTTGGATTCTTCGGACTGTTGTTATCGTCTTCAGTTGGTATTTTCACAACATTTCGACCGATGTAAACTCCGAATTTCTTCAGGTGCATAGTGTCGAAATCGAGAATGTTTCTGTGGAACTATGGGATCTCCACAGAATTTCGAACTGGACTATTTATTTACTTCACGAGAGTAGCGTGCTCTTGTTTCGTCAGCCATGACTGGATAGAGATCCTTAGTAATTCATAATTGTATTTTTCGGTCGCTCATGCTGAGGATTGAACAGTCAACTTTCGAGAGAATATAACTTTTACAATTGATACTTTAACCACTGCGCCACAGACACTTAGGCTTGAAAAATTCGAATAAACTTCAGAAACATAATACTTAATACCCGTCGCCAAAATAGTTATTTAGTCAATATGTGCTATCAGGAATATAATACTTCACCTATAGATAGACGTAATAATAGAACGCGTGAAGAAAATTATCATAATGATTACATACCAGCAATCTTCGCATAACTGTTTTCGTTACTTATCCGCTTTTGTACGGTCTTCTGCTTAAGTGGCACATGCTAGGCAGATTCAACCGGTTTGCTCTGAAGGAGTAAATTCCATGGGAGTATGGAATATATAAGCGGTTCCAAATCGCATGTATATCCCTGTTAGGAAAAATCACGATGTTAGATCATTGAAGCTCTTGTAGGTGTTGACCTCCTTCTAAATATATAGCCTGCTATTGCTAAATGTTAACCTATCTGGTATTGACCAGGCTCAACGTTCCTTAATTCGATGATTCAATGATAACCGGTGTGCCAACGTAATTCTCCCGCAAATTGTTGTACAGAAAAAAAAAATTAGAATGAATGATAAAGTCGATGGATCCAATAATAATGTACAATTTATTGACAAGAAACACTGAAATACTTGAATACGAAATCACGTTTAAGAAAGAATATGAAAGCCAAGTACGTCCAAGGATGGAATACTGCTGCCATATCTGGGAAGGAGCTGCTAAAAACAACCTATCCTGCCTTGACAGAGTACAAAATAGACTTCGTGGCTTAGTGGGGGATGCCCTTTTCTCTACCCTGCAACCTCTCTCCCACAGAAGAGACTTTGCGAGCCTATCCTTGTTTTATCGTACTTTCCATGGCAGGTGCTCGTCTGAACTCCAATCTCTGGTCCCCTCTCGCCAATCTTTAACGAAAAACACCCGTCTAGCTGAATCCACTATGAAAAATTTCCCCCACTCTTTATCTGTGCCTTAATCAAAACGTGGATTCCATGAACAAAGCTTCTTTCTTAGAACTGCACGCCTGTGGAACGCTGTTCCGTCTGCCTGCTTCCCACCTGACTACCACTTGGATGTCTTCAAGTCCAACGTTAACAAATTCCTAATGAACTGCCTCCTTAAGTAAACACTTCATTACATCTCCACACTAACATACTGTACTTGCAATAACCCTTATCCCTGGCTGACTTCCGGACCTTGATAAGTGGTGACAACCGTGTAAAAAAAAAGCCGTTTTGACCGTTAAAAGCAAAGTCTTGATATCATAAGTAGTTAGTGATATAAAGGAGTAGCCACACTGAGGAATATGGGTCTATTGCCGATAATAAGGTGTATGACTAACGTCCAGTGAAGAAGCCTGATCAAATAGTGTCGCTTATTTCTTCGGTTAAACTTAAGTATCAATTAATACGATGCGAAAGTGTATATTATCTGCGCTTTCAAATTTCGAAGACAAGATTTCTTAATTAAAATACATTCAATCCAGACTTGAGAATTAGACAAAAATAAATATTCGTTGAGCATGATTCATGTATTCATTTCTTATGAAGCATATCATGCTATTGTCAACATAGGTTTCCCCGATATATTTCTGGAATTCTTTCTAGACATCTTGTATTAACGGGAATATATATATATATATATTTATATATATATATATATATATACATATATATACATATATATACATATATATATGTATATATATATACATATATATATACATATATATATATATATGGGTTGGGATTAAATTTTCTATATATAAATGCTGTAATTTATATTAGTTTAAGGTTTTCCATTGCCTATATCAGGTAAACACTACATCCCTTTGTTTTCCTTAATTTATATATATATATATATATATATATATATATATATATATATATATATATATATATATATATATATATATATATATATATATATATGGCATAATCGCGTTGACACAGCGATTCTCGTCAGATCACCGAAGCGGTTAACAAGATTGAGCCTGGTTTTTACGAAATGGGTGACCGTTTGGACATTTTAGGTGCTGTATAGTATCTCCACTTATCTCGGCATTTGTTCCCAGTCGTCCTTTACAAACACTTCACATGGCACTGGTATTTAACAATGTCAACTCAGAGGTGTGGTTGGAGACACAAAAACTTTACGCGAAGGGGCCCCTATGGTGGGAATCCATATATATATATATATATATATATATATATATATATATATATATATATATTATACTGCAAAATCGGAACTAAACTCTTATTATTATTATTATTATTATTATTATTATTATTATTATTATTATTATTATTATTATATTATTATTATTATTATTATTATTATTAATTACTCACTAAGATTAAAGACACAGGTTCGTATCAGTGATTGCTCACGTGCAAAACATTCATGCAAAATCCAATTGCTCAGTCTGTAGTTGTTTTTTTACATTTTTATATGCCCAGTTATTCATTGCAATTTTCCTCTAATACTCGTTGCTTAGCAAAATCTATGTGAAGAAAAACCTGGACAACCTGAGTAATACGGAATTTCCGCCCGGAGTTCTTACCTATCTGTTTGCCCGTAAACACAATGTATAACAGAATGCAGGTTTTGTCTTGTGGCTCATACCCAGCCGCCCAATAGACTAAATCTAGACGGGGCAAAAATAGATTTTACCCTATTATAGTGGAAGTTATCTTTAACTCTTTCAAATAAGAAATAATTCTACATTTTGACCTTATCTTAAAAGTTAGGAAATACATCAGCTGTGTATATTTCTTCACGCTGTTTGCTAAATCACATTTCGAAACATTTTTATTATGTGATTATCTCTTTGTAGTATATTTTATGCGATATTAGTTGGATATTTTCTATTCACATACATGTAAGAATAAAGGTGCAGTTATTACGTATTTTATATTCAGTCTTACGTATTATTTTGTATTCTTTGAAATTCTATTTTTATAATCAACGCACACGATTTCTAGTGTGATTAAGGATGAGGCCAGGAATGTTCCGAATCGAAACTCGCTTAGATCATGCCACAAGTATATTACACATGTTAAAAATCACGCATATGTTCGTAAAACTGATTATCCCAAAACTACATTTAAATATTTCTTTGCTTCTAAGCTATTTGGTATTGTATAATTGGAAAAGAAAAATAAATTAAGGAAACAACATAAAAAAAAGAATTAAGTTTGCAACGGTCGTATGTATTTTTACATATCTTAGCTAGATGTCTTTAATTTAATAGCAGGGTCGGATTAAAACTTTCAGTCTGAGGATACACCGACTTGATTTGACTTGCCTATTTTAAATTTCTTACGTTTCATCAAATAAATTAATCAACACGCACTAGCGGTACCTGTGAAAATCCACGGCGGGCTTTTTCATATATTATATATTGATGTTGGCATTCTGTGGATGGTCAGCGTAGATAGAGACGTCCTGATATTATTGTAACTCTTTTGTTAAACTGCAAAAAATATTTATCACAGCAAACAGGCCCGGTCGCCGTTACCCGGTCGTAAAATACGCTTAAATATGGTAATTCAATTTATGCCAATTTCGTTTTTTTTTATAGAATCAATTTACCATCGATGCTTATATATTATGAAGTTGTGATTTCAAAAATATATATATCTGTATGACTTGTGTGCATCAGCTTGAATCGAAACCGAAACCAAAATTTATAAAGAATATATATATATATATATATATATATATATATATATATTGAATTATTTTAGTTGTAATAAAGACAAAAACTAAATCTTATGACGAATTCTTTGTAAAATTATTTATACAAAAATTGATAAATTGAGTGCCATCAGCTATACTCGGACTCGAAACCAAAACGTTTGAAAAATCCTTGATAAAATAATTTATTACAAAAAACGGAAGTCCATAACAATTCAACGACATTAACTCGAAAGAAAAAAGATGTAAGCGTGATACACAAGATAAAACACACGCTATCGTATTAGTATATTGATGCTGTGATTTAGCTAGGTTAATTATAAATAACACTAATGCTTCGTAGTATAACTAACCTGTCTCTAATAAACAAAGGATGACGAGTTGTTGCGTTTGTCTAATTATTTCTTTCACTATATATCTCTCTAATGTCCTTATGTTCATTTAATTACTCCTCAAGGTCTGGCTTTCAGCATTGGTTCAGGTAAAAAGAAATATGGAATAATCTAAATAAAGCTGATATAACCATAGAATATACATTTGAGCTAGTCATCAAAGGAGGTATAATTTTTTTGTGTGTCTTAAGACACATTATTCTTACCGTTTTTGTCTTATACTATTTATTGCATATTGCGTTTTGCTCTTTTCAAGGATACAGACAAGTTCAATTGTAAGGTTTATTATGTGCCTCAGTGTTTCTTCTTACGAATAGTGCACAGTTCTATGTTTTAGTTAAGTAAAGAAGCATTATCCGCAACAGTTTACTTTTATTAATAGATCACAAATTAACAAATAAAATCCAAGTATAATGATATGTATAAATTCTTTTGCTCAATAGCATTTAGCTCTTCTACTAATTAAGTCTCGTTGAAGTGGATTGTATGAGTAAATAAAATGTTTAGGATATTTATTGTAACCAGTCCACCTCTTTTAAAATTTTTTAAATTTTCATTTTCACCCCAAACAAGCCACATTGCTAGTTTAATGTAGCGGGCTACATCCAGGATCTAAGCTGCAGGGGTGCTATGTAGGGGGTTGGTTTGCGTTACACTTGAACTTCTGCATGTCAGTACAGTTTGGGGAGCAGACACCCAGAAGAGAATTTCAAAGTCTAGCAGTTCTGGAGAAGAAATTACTGAAGTAGAAATCTCTCTTACATCTAGGGATCTCTACTATGTAGGGGTGGGATTTTGCTGCTTGTCGGATTTTTCAATTCTGTTGCGTTATGCACAGTAAACTGAAATATATTTTTGATGTAACGAAATGTATTACTTTCAAAAACGACAGTCACCACCATTTCCACACCGATCTCATACTTACTAGATGCATTCCTGAGATATAAACGATGATAATATTCTCCATCATATCGCCATTATTACTAAATTATAATCATAATCAGACAGCGTTAACAGGGATTTTTCCCTTAAACTTCTCCAATTAGAACAAACACTTACTCACCTTTCGACCACGTCGAAAGTGGCTGGGTTTGACCTCCGATAAATATTTGAAAATATTTTTTAAAAATAATTTTTATTGTAGGATAAAACAATTCCATAAATATAAATAAATGAAGTATGCGTGTATATCACAATGTTTGCAACTAAATACTATACATCTAGTCTTTATTGGCGATGTAAATAACGTTTGCAACTAAATACTATACATCTGGTCTTTATTGGCGATGTAAATAACGTTTGCAACTAAATACTATACATTTAGTCTTTATTGGCGATGTAAATAACGTTTGCAACTAAATACTATACATTTAGTCTTTATTATCGATGTAAATAACGTTTGCAACTAAATACTATACATCTAGTCTTTATTGGCGATGTAAATAACGTTTGCAACTAAATACTATACATTTAGTCTTTATTGGCGATGTAAATAACGTTTGCAACTAAATACTATACATTTAGTCTTTATTGGCGATGTAAATAACGTTTGCAACTAAATACTATACATCTAGTCTTTATTGGCGATGTAAATAACGTTTGCAACTAAATACTATACATTTAGTCTTTATTGGCGATGTAAATAACGTTTGCAACTAAATACTATACATCTAGTCTTTATTGGCGATGTAAATAACGTTTGCAACTAAATACTATACATTTAGTCTTTATTGGCGATGTAAATAACGTTTGCAACTAAATACTATACATCTAGTCTTTATTGGCGATGTAAATAACGTTTGCAACTAAATACTATACATTTAGTCTTTATTGGCGATGTAAATAACGTTTGCAACTAAATACTATACATCTAGTCTTTATTGGCGATGTAAATAACGTTTGCAACTAAATACTATACATCTAGTCTTTATTGGCGATGTAAATAACGTTTGCAACTAAATACTATACATTTAGTCTTTATTGGCGATGTAAATAAAGTTTGCAACTAAATACTAAACATCTAGTCTTTATTGGCGATGTAAATAACGTTTGCAACTAAATACTATACATCTGGTCTTTATTGGCGATGTAAATAACGTTTGCAACTAAATACTATACATCTAGTCTTTATTGGCGATGTAAATAACGTTTGCAACTAAATACTATACATCTAGTCTTTATTGGCGATGTAAATAACGTTTGCAACTAAATACTATACATCTAGTCTTTATTGGCGATGTAAATAACGTTTGCAACTAAATACTATACATTCAGTCTTTATTGGCGATGTAAATAACGTTTGCAACTAAATACTATACATCTAGTCTTTATTGGCGATGTAAATAACGTTTGCAACTAAATACTATACATCTGGTCTTTATTGGCGATGTAAATAACGTTTGCAACTAAATACTATACATTTAGTCTTTATTGGCGATGTAAATAACGTTTGCAACTAAATACTCTACATTTAGTCTTTATTGGCGATGTAAATAACGTTTGCAACTAAATACTATACATCTAGTCTTTATTGGCGATGTAAATAACGTTTGCAACTAAATACTATACATTTAGTCTTTATTGGCGATGTAAATAACGTTTGCAACTAAATACTATACATCTAGTCTTTATTGGCGATGTAAATAACGTTTGCAACTAAATACTATACATCTAGTCTTTATTTACGATGTAAATAACGTTTGCAACTAAATACTATACATTTAGTCTTTATTGACGATGTAAATAACGTTTGCAACTAAATACTATACATCTGGTCTTTATTGGCGATGTAAATAACGTTTGCAACAAAATACTATACATCTGGTCTTTATTGGCGATGTAAATAACGTTTGCAACTAAATACTATACATCTGGTCTTTATTAGCGATGTAAATAACGTTTGCAACTAAATACTATACATTTAGTCTTTATTGGCGATGTAAATAACGTTTGCAACTAAATACCATACATCTAGTCTTTATTGGCGATGTAAATAACGTTTGCAACTAAATACTATACATCTAGTCTTTATTGACGATGTAAATAACGTTTGCAACTAAATACCATACATCTGGTCTTTATTGGCGATGTAAATAACGTTTGCAACTAAATACTATACATTTAGTCTTTATTGACGATGTAAATAACGTTTGCAACTAAATACTATACATCTGGTCTTTATTAGCGATGTAAATAACGTTTGCAACTAAATACTATACATTTAGTCTTTATTGGCGATGTAAATAACGTTTGCAACTAAATACTATACATTTAGTCTTTATTGGCGATGTAAATAACGTTTGCAACTAAATACCATACATCTAGTCTTTATTGGCGATGTAAATAACGTTTGCAACTAAATACTATACATTTAGTCTTTATTGACGATGTAAATAACGTTTGCAACTAAATACTATACATCTGGTCTTTATTAGCGATGTAAATAACGTTTGCAACTAAATACTATACATTTAGTCTTTATTGGCGATGTAAATAACGTTTGCAACTAAATACTATACATTTAGTCTTTATTGACGATGTAAATAACGTTTGCAACTAAATACTATACATCTAGTCTTTATTGACGATGTAAATAACGTTTGCAACTAAATACTATACATTTAGTCTTTATTGACGATGTAAATAACGTTTGCAACTAAATACTATACATTTAGTCTTTATTGACGATGTAAATAACGTTTGCAACTAAATACTATACATCTGGTCTTTATTAGCGATGTAAATAACGTTTGCAACTAAATACTATACATTTAGTCTTTATTGACGATGTAAATAACGTTTGCAACTAAATACCATACATCTAGTCTTTATTGGCGATGTAAATAACGTTTGCAACTAAATACTATACATCTAGTCTTTATTGACGATGTAAATAACGTTTGCAACTAAATACTATACATTTAGTCTTTATTGACGATGTAAATAACGTTTGCAACTAAATACTATACATTTAGTCTTTATTGACGATGTAAATAACGTTTGCAACTAAATACTATACATCTGGTCTTTATTAGCGATGTAAATAACGTTTGCAACTAAATACTATACATCTGGTCTTTATTGGCGATGTAAATAACGTTTGCAACTAAATACTAAACATTTAGTCTTTATTGACGATGTAAATAACGTTTGCAACTAAATACTATACATCTAGTCTTTATTGGCGATGTAAATAACGTTTGCAACTAAATACTATACATCTAGTCTTTATTGACGATGTAAATAACGTTTGCAACTAAATACTATACATTTAGTCTTTATTGACGATGTAAATAACGTTTGCAACTAAATACTATACATCTAGTCTTTATTGGCGATGTAAATAACGTTTGCAACTAAATACTATACATCTAGTCTTTATTGACGATGTAAATAACGTTTGCAACTAAATACTATACATTTAGTCTTTATTGACGATGTAAATAACGTTTGCAACTAAATACTAAACATTTAGTCTTTATTGACGATGTAAATAACGTTTGCAACTAAATACTATACATTTAGTCTTTATTGACGATGTAAATAACGTTTGCAACTAAATACTATACATCTAGTCTTTATTGACGATGTAAATAACGTTTACAACTAAATACTATACATCTAGTCTTTATTGACGATGTAAATAACGTTTGCAACTAAATACTATACATCTGGTCTATATTGGCGATGTAAATAACGTTTGCAACTAAATACTATACATTTAGTCTTTATTGACGATGTAAATAACGTTTGCAACTAAATACTATACATCTAGTCTTTATTGACGATGTAAATAACGTTTGCAACTAAATACTATACATCTAGTCTTTATTGACGATGTAAATAACGTTTGCAACTAAATACTATACATTTAGTCTTTATTAGCGATGTAAATAACGTTTGCAACTAAATACTATACATTTAGTCTTTATTGACGATGTAAATAACGTTTGCAACTAAATACTATACATCTAGTCTTTATTGACGATGTAAATAACGTTTGCAACTAAATACTAAACATTTAGTCTTTATTGACGATGTAAATAACGTTTGCAACTAAATACTATACATTTAGTCTTTATTGACGATGTAAATAACGTTTGCAACTAAATACTATACATCTAGTCTTTATTGACGATGTAAATAACGTTTGCAACTAAATACTATACATCTAGTCTTTATTGACGATGTAAATAACGTTTGCAACTAAATACTATACATTTAGTCTTTATTAGCGATGTAAATAACGTTTGCAACTAAATACTATACATTTAGTCTTTATTGACGATGTAAATAACGTTTGCAACTAAATACTATACATTTAGTCTTTATTGACGATGTAAATAACGTTTGCAACTAAATACTATACATCTAGTCTTTATTGACGATGTAAATAACGTTTGCAACTAAATACTATACATCTAGTCTTTATTGACGATGTAAATAACGTTTGCAACTAAATACTATACATTTAGTCTTTATTAGCGATGTAAATAACGTTTGCAACTAAATACTATACATTTAGTCTTTATTGACGATGTAAATAACGTTTGCAACTAAATACTATACATCTAGTCTTTATTGACGATGTAAATAACGTTTGCAACTAAATACTATACATTTAGTCTTTATTGACGATGTAAATAACGTTTGCAACTAAATACTATACATTTAGTCTTTATTGACGATGTAAATAACGTTTGCAACTAAATACTATACATCTGGTCTTTATTAGCGATGTAAATAACGTTTGCAACTAAATACTATACATCTAGTCTTTATTGGCGATGTAAATAACGTTTGCAACTAAATACTAAACATTTAGTCTTTATTGACGATGTAAATAACGTTTGCAACTAAATACTATACATCTGGTCTTTATTAGCGATGTAAATAACGTTTGCAACTAAATACTATACATTTAGTCTTTATTGACGATGTAAATAACGTTTGCAACTAAATACTATACATCTAGTCTTTATTTACGATGTAAATAACGTTTGCAACTAAATACTATACATTTAGTCTTTATTAGCGATGTAAATAACGTTTGCAACTAAATACTATACATTTAGTCTTTATTGACGATGTAAATAACGTTTGCAACTAAATACTATACATCTAGTCTTTATTAGCGATGTAAATAACGTTTGCAACTAAATACTATACATTTAGTCTTTATTGACGATGTAAATAACGTTTGCAACTAAATACTATACATCTAGTCTTTATTGGCGATGTAAATAACGTTTGCAACTAAATACTATACATCTGGTCTTTATTGGCGATGTAAATAACGTTTGCAACTAAATACTATACATCTGGTCTTTATTGGCGATGTAAATAACGTTTGCAACTAAATACTATACATTTAGTCTTTATTAGCGATGTAAATAACGTTTGCAACTAAATACTATACATCTAGTCTTTATTGACGATGTAAATAACGTTTGCAACTAAATACTATACATCTGGTCTTTATTGGCGATGTAAATAACGTTTGCAACTAAATACTATACATTTAGTCTTTATTAGCGATGTAAATAACGTTTGCAACTAAATACTATACATTTAGTCTTTATTAGCGATGTAAATAACGTTTGCAACTAAATACTATACATTTAGTCTTTATTGACGATGTAAATAACGTTTGCAACTAAATACTATACATCTGGTCTTTATTGGCGATGTAAATAACGTTTGCAACTAAATACTATACATTTAGTCTTTATTAGCGATGTAAATAACGTTTGCAACTAAATACTAAACATTTAGTCTTTATTGACGATGTAAATAACGTTTGCAACTAAATACTAAACATTTAGTCTTTATTGACGATGTAAATAACGTTTGCAACTAAATACTATACATTTAGTCTTTATTAGCGATGTAAATAACGTTTGCAACTAAATACTAAACATTTAGTCTTTATTGACGATGTAAATAACGTTTGCAACTAAATACTATACATCTGGTCTTTATTAGCGATGTAAATAACGTTTGCAACTAAATACTATACATTTAGTCTTTATTGACGATGTAAATAACGTTTGCAACTAAATACTATACATCTAGTCTTTATTGACGATGTAAATAACGTTTGCAACTAAATACTATACATTTAGTCTTTATTAGCGATGTAAATAACGTTTGCAACTAAATACTATACATTTAGTCTTTATTGACGATGTAAATAACGTTTGCAACTAAATACTATACATCTAGTCTGTATTGGCGATGTAAATAACGTTTGCAACTAAATACTATACATTTAGTCTTTATTGACGATGTAAATAACGTTTGCAACTAAATACTATACATTTAGTCTTTATTGACGATGTAAATAACGTTTGCAACTAAATACTATACATCTGGTCTTTATTAGCGATGTAAATAACGTTTGCAACTAAATATTATACATCTAGTCTTTATTGACGATGTAAATAACGTTTGCAACTAAATACTATACATCTGGTCTTTATTGGCGATGTAAATAACGTTTGCAACTAAATACTATACATTTAGTCTTTATTGACGATGTAAATAACGTTTGCAACTAAATACTATACATCTAGTCTTTATTGGTGATGTAAATAACGTTTGCAACTAAATACTATACATCTAGTCTTTATTGGCGATGTAAATAACGTTTGCAACTAAATACTATACATTTAGTCTTTATTGACGATGTAAATAACGTTTGCAACTAAATACTATACATCTAGTCTTTATTGGTGATGTAAATAACGTTTGCAACTAAATACTATACATCTAGTCTTTATTGGCGATGTAAATAACGTTTGCAACTAAATACTATACATTTAGTCTTTATTGACGATGTAAATAACGTTTGCAACTAAATACTATACATCTAGTCTTTATTGGTGATGTAAATAACGTTTGCAACTAAATACTATACATCTGGTCTTTATTAGCGATGTAAATAACGTTTGCAACTAAATACTATACATTTAGTCTTTATTGACGATGTAAATAACGTTTGCAACTAAATACTATACATCTGGTCTTTATTGACGATGTAAATAACGTTTGCAACTAAATACCATACATCTGGTCTTTATTGACGATGTAAATAACGTTTGCAACTAAATACCATACATCTGGTCTTTATTGGCGATGTAAATAACGTTTGCAACTAAATACTATACATCTGGTCTTTATTGGCGATGTAAATAACGTTTGCAACTAAATACTATACATCTGGTCTTTATTGGCGATGTAAATAACGTTTGCAACTAAATACTATACATCTAGTCTTTATTGACGATGTAAATAACGTTTGCAACTAAATACTATACATCTGGTCTTTATTGGCGATGTAAATAACGTTTGCAACTAAATACTATACATTTAGTCTTTATTGACGATGTAAATAACGTTTGCAACTAAATACTATACATCTGGTCTTTATTAGCGATGTAAATAACGTTTACAACTAAATACTATACATTTAGTCTTTATTGACGATGTAAATAACGTTTGCAACTAAATACCATACATCTGGTCTTTATTGGCGATGTAAATAACGTTTGCAACTAAATACTATACATTTAGTCTTTATTGACGATGTAAATAACGTTTGCAACTAAATACTATACATCTGGTCTTTATTGGCGATGTAAATAACGTTTGCAACTAAATACTATACATCTAGTCTTTATTGACGATGTAAATAACGTTTGCAACTAAATACTATACATCTGGTCTTTATTGGCGATGTAAATAACGTTTGCAACTAAATACTATACATTTAGTCTTTATTGACGATGTAAATAACGTTTGCAACTAAATACTATACATCTGGTCTTTATTGGCGATGTAAATAACGTTTACAACTAAATACTATACATTTAGTCTTTATTGACGATGTAAATAACGTTTGCAACTAAATACTATACATCTGGTCTTTATTAGCGATGTAAATAACGTTTGCAACTAAATACTATACATCTAGTCTTTATTGACGATGTAAATAACGTTTGCAACTAAATACTATACATCTGGTCTTTATTGGCGATGTAAATAACGTTTGCAACTAAATACTATACATTTAGTCTTTATTGGCGATGTAAATAACGTTTGCAACTAAATACTATACATTTAGTCTTTATTAGCGATGTAAATAACGTTTGCAACTAAATACTATACATTTAGTCTTTATTGACGATGTAAATAACGTTTGCAACTAAATACTATTCATCTAGTCTTTATTGGCGATGAAAATAACGTTTGCAACTAAATACTATACATCTAGTCTTTATTGACGATGTAAATAACGTTTGCAACTAAATACTATACATTTAGTCTTTATTGACGATGTAAATAACGTTTGCAACTAAATACTATACATCTAGTCTTTATTGGCGATGTAAATAACGTTTGCAACTAAATACTAAACATTTAGTCTTTATTGGCGATGTAAATAACGTTTGCAACTAAATACTATACATCTAGTCTTTATTGGCGATGTAAATAACGTTTGCAACTAAATACTAAACATTTAGTCTTTATTGACGATGTAAATAACGTTTGCAACTAAATACTATACATCTAGTCTTTATTGGCGATGTAAATAACGTTTGCAACTAAATACTAAACATTTAGTCTTTATTGACGATGTAAATAACGTTTGCAACTAAATACTATACATTTAGTCTTTATTGACGATGTAAATAACGTTTGCAACTAAATACTATACATCTGGTCTTTATTAGCGATGTAAATAACGTTTGCAACTAAATACTATACATCTAGTCTTTATTGACGATGTAAATAACGTTTGCAACTAAATACTATACATCTGGTCTTTATTAGCGATGTAAATAACGTTTGCAACTAAATACTATACATCTAGTCTTTATTGGCGATGTAAATAACGTTTGCAACTAAATACTATACATTTAGTCTTTATTGACGATGTAAATAACGTTTACAACTAAATACTATACATTTAGTCTTTATTGACGATGTAAATAACGTTTGCAACTAAATACTATACATCTGGTCTTTATTAGCGATGTAAATAACGTTTGCAACTAAATACTATACATCTAGTCTTTATTGACGATGTAAATAACGTTTGCAACTAAATACTATACATCTGGTCTTTATTGGCGATGTAAATAACGTTTGCAACTAAATACTATACATTTAGTCTTTATTGGCGATGTAAATAACGTTTGCAACTAAATACTATACATTTAGTCTTTATTAGCGATGTAAATAACGTTTGCAACTAAATACTATACATTTAGTCTTTATTGACGATGTAAATAACGTTTGCAACTAAATACTATTCATCTAGTCTTTATTGGCGATGAAAATAACGTTTGCAACTAAATACTATACATCTAGTCTTTATTGACGATGTAAATAACGTTTGCAACTAAATACTATACATTTAGTCTTTATTGACGATGTAAATAACGTTTGCAACTAAATACTATACATCTAGTCTTTATTGGCGATGTAAATAACGTTTGCAACTAAATACTAAACATTTAGTCTTTATTGGCGATGTAAATAACGTTTGCAACTAAATACTATACATCTAGTCTTTATTGGCGATGTAAATAACGTTTGCAACTAAATACTAAACATTTAGTCTTTATTGACGATGTAAATAACGTTTGCAACTAAATACTATACATCTAGTCTTTATTGGCGATGTAAATAACGTTTGCAACTAAATACTAAACATTTAGTCTTTATTGGCGATGTAAATAACGTTTGCAACTAAATACTATACATCTAGTCTTTATTGGCGATGTAAATAACGTTTGCAACTAAATACTAAACATTTAGTCTTTATTGGCGATGTAAATAACGTTTGCAACTAAATACTATACATTTAGTCTTTATTGACGATGTAAATAACGTTTGCAACTAAATACTATACATCTAGTCTTTATTGGCGATGTAAATAACGTTTGCAACTAAATACTATACACTTAGTCTTTATTGGCGATGTAAATAACGTTTGCAACTAAATACTATACATCTAGTCTTTATTGGCGATGTAAATAACGTTTGCAACTAAATACTATACATTTAGTCTTTATTGACGATGTAAATAACGTTTGCAACTAAATACCAAACATCTGGTCTTTATTAGCGATGTAAATAACGTTTGCAACTAAATACTATACATCTAGTCTTTATTGACGATGTAAATAACGTTTGCAACTAAATACCATACATCTGGTCTTTATTGGCGATGTAAATAACGTTTGCAACTAAATACTATACATCTGGTCTTTATTGGCGATGTAAAGAACGTTTGCAACTTAATACTATACATCTGGTCTTTATTGGCGATGTAAATAACGTTTGCAACTAAATACTATACATCTGGTCTTTATTGGCGATGTAAATAACGTTTGCAACTAAATACTATACATCTGGTCTTTATTGGCGATGTAAATAACGTTTGCAACTAAATACTATACATCTGGTCTTTATTGGCGATGTAAATAACGTTTGCAACTAAATACTATACATCTGGTCTTTATTGGCGATGTAAATAACGTTTGCAACTAAATACTATACATCTAGTCTTTATTGACGATGTAAATAACGTTTGCAACTAAATACTATACATCTGGTCTTTATTGGCGATGTAAATAACGTTTGCAACTAAATACTATACATTTAGTCTTTATTGACGATGTAAATAACGTTTGCAACTAAATACTATACATCTAGTCTTTATTGACGATGTAAATAACGTTTGCAACTAAATACTATACATTTAGTCTTTATTAGCGATGTAAATAACGTTTGCAACTAAATACTATACATTTAGTCTTTATTGGCGATGTAAATAACGTTTGCAACTAAATACTATACATCTGGTCTTTATTAGCGATGTAAATAACGTTTGCAACTAAATACTATACATCTAGTCTTTATTGACGATGTAAATAACGTTTGCAACTAAATACCATACATCTGGTCTTTATTGGCGATGTAAATAACGTTTGCAACTAAATACTATACATCTGGTCTTTATTGGCGATGTAAAGAACGTTTGCAACTTAATACTATACATCTGGTCTTTATTGGCGATGTAAATAACGTTTGCAACTAAATACTATACATCTGGTCTTTATTGGCGATGTAAATAACGTTTGCAACTAAATACTATACATCTGGTCTTTATTGGCGATGTAAATAACGTTTGCAACTAAATACTATACATCTGGTCTTTATTGGCGATGTAAATAACGTTTGCAACTAAATACTATACATCTGGTCTTTATTGGCGATGTAAATAACGTTTGCAACTAAATACTATACATCTAGTCTTTATTGACGATGTAAATAACGTTTGCAACTAAATACTATAGATCTGGTCTTTATTGGCGATGTAAATAACGTTTGCAACTAAATACTATACATTTAGTCTTTATTGACGATGTAAATAACGTTTGCAACTAAATACTATACATCTAGTCTTTATTGACGATGTAAATAACGTTTGCAACTAAATACTATACATTTAGTCTTTATTAGCGATGTAAACAACGTTTGCAACTAAATACTATACATTTAGTCTTTATTGACGATGTAAATAACGTTTGCAACTAAATACTATACATCTAGTCTTTATTGGCGATGTAAATAACGTTTGCAACTAAATACTATACATCTGGTCTTTATTGGCGATGTAAATAACGTTTGCAACTAAATACTATACATCTGGTCTTTATTGGCGATGTAAATAACGTTTGCAACTAAATACTATACATTTAGTCTTTATTGACGATGTAAATAACGTTTGCAACTAAATACTATACATCTGGTCTTTATTAGCGATGTAAATAACGTTTGCAACTAAATACTATACATCTGGTCTTTATTAGCGATGTAAATAACGTTTGCAACTAAATATTATACATCTAGTCTTTATTGACGATGTAAATAACGTTTGCAACTAAATACTATACATCTAGTCTTTATTGGCGATGTAAATAACGTTTGCAACTAAATACTATACATTTAGTCTTTATTGACGATGTAAATAACGTTTGCAACTAAATACTATACATCTAGTCTTTATTGGCGATGTAGATAATGTTTGCAACTAAATACTATACATCTAGTCTTTATTGGCGATGTAAATAACGTTTGCAACTAAATACTATACATTTAGTCTTTATTGGCGATGTAAATAACGTTTGCAACTAAATACTATACATCTGGTCTTTATTAGCGATGTAAATAACGTTTGCAACTAAATACTATACATTTAGTCTTTATTGACGATGTAAATAACGTTTGCAACTAAATACTATACATCTGGTCTTTATTGACGATGTAAATAACGTTTGCAACTAAATACCATACATCTGGTCTTTATTGGCGATGTAAATAACGTTTGCAACTAAATACTATACATCTGGTCTTTATTGGCGATGTAAATAACGTTTGCAACTAAATACTATACATCTGGTCTTTATTGGCGATGTAAATAACGTTTGCAACTAAATACTATACATCTGGTCTTTATTGGCGATGTAAATAACGTTTGCAACTAAATACTATACATTTAGTCTTTATTGGCGATGTAAATAACGTTTGCAACTAAATACTATACATCTGGTCTTTATTGGCGATGTAAATAACGTTTGCAACTAAATACTATACATCTAGTCTTTATTGACGATGTAAATAACGTTTGCAACTAAATACTATACATCTGGTCTTTATTGGCGATGTAAATAACGTTTACAACTAAATACTATACATTTAGTCTTTATTGACGATGTAAATAACGTTTGCAACTAAATACTATACATCTGGTCTTTATTAGCGATGTAAATAACGTTTGCAACTAAATACTATACATCTAGTCTTTATTGACGATGTAAATAACGTTTGCAACTAAATACTATACATCTGGTCTTTATTGGCGATGTAAATAACGTTTGCAACTAAATACTATACATTTAGTCTTTATTGGCGATGTAAATAACGTTTGCAACTAAATACTATACATTTAGTCTTTATTAGCGATGTAAATAACGTTTGCAACTAAATACTATACATTTAGTCTTTATTGACGATGTAAATAACGTTTGCAACTAAATACTATTCATCTAGTCTTTATTGGCGATGTAAATAACGTTTGCAACGAAATACTATACATCTAGTCTTTATTGACGATGTAAATAACGTTTGCAACTAAATACTATACATTTAGTCTTTATTGACGATGTAAATAACGTTTGCAACTAAATACTATACATCTAGTCTTTATTGGCGATGTAAATAACGTTTGCAACTAAATACTAAACATTTAGTCTTTATTGGCGATGTAAATAACGTTTGCAACTAAATACTATACATCTAGTCTTTATTGGCGATGTAAATAACGTTTGCAACTAAATACTAAACATTTAGTCTTTATTGACGATGTAAATAACGTTTGCAACTAAATACTATACATTTAGTCTTTATTGACGATGTAAATAACGTTTGCAACTAAATACTATACATCTAGTCTTTATTGGCGATGTAAATAACGTTTGCAACTAAATACTAAACATTTAGTCTTTATTGGCGATGTAAATAACGTTTGCAACTAAATACTATACATCTAGTCTTTATTGGCGATGTAAATAACGTTTGCAACTAAATACTATACATTTAGTCTTTATTGACGATGTAAATAACGTTTGCAACTAAATACCATACATCTGGTCTTTATTAGCGATGTAAATAACGTTTGCAACTAAATACTATACATCTAGTCTTTATTGACGATGTAAATAACGTTTGCAACTAAATACCATACATCTGGTCTTTATTGGCGATGTAAATAACGTTTGCAACTAAATACTATACATCTGGTCTTTATTGGCGATGTAAATAACGTTTGCAACTTAATACTATACATCTGGTCTTTATTGGCGATGTAAATAACGTTTGCAACTAAATACTATACATCTGGTTTTTATTGGCGATGTAAATAACGTTTGCAACTAAATACTATACATCTGGTCTTTATTGGCGATGTAAATAACGTTTGCAACTAAATACTATACATCTGGTCTTTATTGGCGATGTAAATAACGTTTGCAACTAAATACTATACATCTAGTCTTTATTGACGATGTAAATAACGTTTGCAACTAAATACCATACATCTGGTCTTTATTGGCGATGTAAATAACGTTTGCAACTAAATACTATACATCTGGTCTTTATTGGCGATGTAAATAACTTTTGCAACTAAATACTATACATCTAGTCTTTATTGACGATGTAAATAACGTTTGCAACTAAATACTATACATCTAGTCTTTATTGGCGATGTAAATAACGTTTGCAACTAAATACTATACATTCAGTCTTTATTGGCGATGTAAATAACGTTTGCAACTAAATACTATACATCTAGTCTTTATTGGCGATGTAAATAACGTTTGCAACTAAATACTATACATCTGGTCTTTATTGGCGATGTAAATAACGTTTGCAACTAAATACTATACATTTAGTCTTTATTGGCGATGTAAATAACGTTTGCAACTAAATACTATACATTTAGTCTTTATTGACGATGTAAATAACGTTTGCAACTAAATACTATACATCTGGTCTTTATTGGCGATGTAAATAACGTTTGCAACAAAATACTATACATCTGGTCTTTATTGGCGATGTAAATAACGTTTGCAACTAAATACTATACATCTGGTCTTTATTAGCGATGTAAATAACGTTTGCAACTAAATACTATACATTTAGTCTTTATTGGCAATGTAAATAACGTTTGCAACTAAATACCATACATCTAGTCTTTATTGGCGATGTAAATAACGTTTGCAACTAAATACTATACATCTAGTCTTTATTGACGATGTAAATAACGTTTGCAACTAAATACCATACATCTGGTCTTTATTGGCGATGTAAATAACGTTTGCAACTAAATACTATACATTTAGTCTTTATTGACGATGTAAATAACGTTTGCAACTAAATACTATACATCTGGTCTTTATTAGCGATGTAAATAACGTTTGCAACTAAATACTATACATTTAGTCTTTATTGGCGATGTAAATAACGTTTGCAACTAAATACTATACATTTAGTCTTTATTGGCGATGTAAATAACGTTTGCAACTAAATACCATACATCTAGTCTTTATTGGCGATGTAAATAACGTTTGCAACTAAATACTATACATTTAGTCTTTATTGACGATGTAAATAACGTTTGCAACTAAATACTATACATCTGGTCTTTATTAGCGATGTAAATAACGTTTGCAACTAAATACTATACATTTAGTCTTTATTGGCGATGTAAATAACGTTTGCAACTAAATACTATACATTTAGTCTTTATTGACGATGTAAATAACGTTTGCAACTAAATACTATACATTTAGTCTTTATTGACGATGTAAATAACGTTTGCAACTAAATACCATACATCTAGTCTTTATTGGCGATGTAAATAACGTTTGCAACTAAATACTATACATCTAGTCTTTATTGACGATGTAAATAACGTTTGCAACTAAATACTATACATTTAGTCTTTATTGACGATGTAAATAACGTTTGCAACTAAATACTATACATTTAGTCTTTATTGACGATGTAAATAACGTTTGCAACTAAATACTATACATCTGGTCTTTATTAGCGATGTAAATAACGTTTGCAACTAAATACTATACATCTGGTCTTTATTGGCGATGTAAATAACGTTTGCAACTAAATACTAAACATTTAGTCTTTATTGACGATGTAAATAACGTTTGCAACATAATACTATACATCTAGTCTTTATTGACGATGTAAATAACGTTTGCAACTAAATACTATACATCTGGTCTATATTGGCGATGTAAATAACGTTTGCAACTAAATACTAAACATTTAGTCTTTATTGACGATGTAAATAACGTTTGCAACTAAATACTATACATTTAGTCTTTATTGACGATGTAAATAACGTTTGCAACTAAATACTATACATCTAGTCTTTATTGACGATGTAAATAACGTTTGCAACTAAATACTATACATCTGGTCTATATTGGCGATGTAAATAACGTTTGCAACTAAATACTATACATTTAGTCTTTATTGACGATGTAAATAACGTTTGCAACTAAATACTAAACATTTAGTCTTTATTGACGATGTAAATAACGTTTGCAACTAAATACTATACATCTGGTCTATATTGGCGATGTAAATAACGTTTGCAACTAAATACTAAACATTTAGTCTTTATTGACGATGTAAATAACGTTTGCAACTAAATACTATACATTTAGTCTTTATTGACGATGTAAATAACGTTTGCAACTAAATACTATACATCTAGTCTTTATTGACGATGTAAATAACGTTTGCAACTAAATACTATACATCTAGTCTTTATTGACGATGTAAATAACGTTTGCAACTAAATACTATACATTTAGTCTTTATTAGCGATGTAAATAACGTTTGCAACTAAATACTATACATTTAGTCTTTATTGACGATGTAAATAACGTTTGCAACTAAATACTATACATCTAGTCTTTATTGACGATGTAAATAACGTTTGCAACTAAATACTAAACATTTAGTCTTTATTGACGATGTAAATAACGTTTGCAACTAAATACTATACATTTAGTCTTTATTGACGATGTAAATAACGTTTGCAACTAAATACTATACATCTAGTCTTTATTGACGATGTAAATAACGTTTGCAACTAAATACTATACATCTAGTCTTTATTGACGATGTAAATAACGTTTGCAACTAAATACTATACATTTAGTCTTTATTAGCGATGTAAATAACGTTTGCAACTAAATACTATACATTTAGTCTTTATTGACGATGTAAATAACGTTTGCAACTAAATACTATACATCTAGTCTTTATTGACGATGTAAATAACGTTTGCAACTAAATACTATACATTTAGTCTTTATTGACGATGTAAATAACGTTTGCAACTAAATACTATACATTTAGTCTTTATTGACGATGTAAATAACGTTTGCAACTAAATACTATACATCTGGTCTTTATTAGCGATGTAAATAACGTTTGCAACTAAATACTATACATCTAGTCTTTATTGGCGATGTAAATAACGTTTGCAACTAAATACTAAACATTTAGTCTTTATTGACGATGTAAATAACGTTTGCAACTAAATACTATACATCTGGTCTTTATTAGCGATGTAAATAACGTTTGCAACTAAATACTATACATTTAGTCTTTATTGACGATGTAAATAACGTTTGCAACTAAATACTATACATCTAGTCTTTATTTACGATGTAAATAACGTTTGCAACTAAATACTATACATTTAGTCTTTATTAGCGATGTAAATAACGTTTGCAACTAAATACTATACATTTAGTCTTTATTGACGATGTAAATAACGTTTGCAACTAAATACTATACATCTAGTCTTTATTAGCGATGTAAATAACGTTTGCAACTAAATACTATACATTTAGTCTTTATTGACGATGTAAATAACGTTTGCAACTAAATACTATACATCTAGTCTTTATTGGCGATGTAAATAACGTTTGCAACTAAATACTATACATCTGGTCTTTATTGGCGATGTAAATAACGTTTGCAACTAAATACTATACATCTGGTCTTTATTGGCGATGTAAATAACGTTTGCAACTAAATACTATACATTTAGTCTTTATTAGCGATGTAAATAACGTTTGCAACTAAATACTATACATCTAGTCTTTATTGACGATGTAAATAACGTTTGCAACTAAATACTATACATCTGGTCTTTATTGGCGATGTAAATAACGTTTGCAACTAAATACTATACATCTGGTCTTTATTGGCGATGTAAATAACGTTTGCAACTAAATACTATACATCTGGTCTTTATTGGCGATGTAAATAACGTTTGCAACTAAATACTATACATTTAGTCTTTATTAGCGATGTAAATAACGTTTGCAACTAAATACTATACATCTAGTCTTTATTGACGATGTAAATAACGTTTGCAACTAAATACTATACATCTGGTCTTTATTGGCGATGTAAATAACGTTTGCAACTAAATACTATACATTTAGTCTTTATTAGCGATGTAAATAACGTTTGCAACTAAATACTATACATTTAGTCTTTATTAGCGATGTAAATAACGTTTGCAACTAAATACTATACATTTAGTCTTTATTGACGATGTAAATAACGTTTGCAACTAAATACTATACATCTGGTCTTTATTGGCGATGTAAATAACGTTTGCAACTAAATACTATACATTTAGTCTTTATTAGCGATGTAAATAACGTTTGCAACTAAATACTAAACATTTAGTCTTTATTGACGATGTAAATAACGTTTGCAACTAAATACTATACATCTAGTCTTTATTGACGATGTAAATAACGTTTGCAACTAAATACTAAACATTTAGTCTTTATTAGCGATGTAAATAACGTTTGCAACTAAATACTAAACATTTAGTCTTTATTGACGATGTAAATAACGTTTGCAACTAAATACTATACATTTAATCTTTATTAGCGATGTAAATAACGTTTGCAACTAACCACTAAACATTTAGTCTTTATTGACGATGTAAATAACGTTTGCAACTAAATACTATACATCTGGTCTTTATTAGCGATGTAAATAACGTTTGCAACTAAATACTATACATTTAGTCTTTATTGACGATGTAAATAACGTTTGCAACTAAATACTATACATCTAGTCTTTATTGACGATGTAAATAACGTTTGCAACTAAATACTATACATTTAGTCTTTATTAGCGATGTAAATAACGTTTGCAACTAAATACTATACATTTAGTCTTTATTGACGATGTAAATAACGTTTGCAACTAAATACTATACATCTAGTCTGTATTGGCGATATAAATAACGTTTGCAACTAAATACTATACATTTAGTCTTTATTGACGATGTAAATAACGTTTGCAACTAAATACTATACATTTAGTCTTTATTGACGATGTAAATAACGTTTGCAACTAAATACTATACATCTGGTCTTTATTAGCGATGTAAATAACGTTTGCAACTAAATATTATACATCTAGTCTTTATTGACGATGTAAATAACGTTTGCAACTAAATACTATACATCTGGTCTTTATTGGCGATGTAAATAACGTTTGCAACTAAATACTATACATTTAGTCTTTATTGACGATGTAAATAACGTTTGCAACTAAATACTATACATCTAGTCTTTATTGGTGATGTAAATAACGTTTGCAACTAAATACTATACATCTAGTCTTTATTGGCGATGTAAATAACGTTTGCAACTAAATACTATACATTTAGTCTTTATTGACGATGTAAATAACGTTTGCAACTAAATACTATACATCTGGTCTTTATTAGCGATGTAAATAACGTTTGCAACTAAATACTATACATTTAGTCTTTATTGACGATGTAAATAACGTTTGCAACTAAATACTATACATCTGGTCTTTATTGACGATGTAAATAACGTTTGCAACTAAATACCATACATCTGGTCTTTATTGACGATGTAAATAACGTTTGCAACTAAATACCATACATCTGGTCTTTATTGGCGATGTAAATAACGTTTGCAACTAAATACTATACATCTGGTCTTTATTGACGATGTAAATAACGTTTGCAACTAAATACTATACATCTGGTCTTTATTGGCGATGTAAATAACGTTTGCAACTAAATACTATACATTTAGTCTTTATTGACGATGTAAATAACGTTTGCAACTAAATACTATACATCTGGTCTTTATTGGCGATGTAAATAACGTTTGCAACTAAATACTATACATCTAGTCTTTATTGACGATGTAAATAACGTTTGCAACTAAATACTATACATCTGGTCTTTATTGGCGATGTAAATAACGTTTGCAACTAAATACTATACATTTAGTCTTTATTGACGATGTAAATAACGTTTGCAACTAAATACTATACATCTGGTCTTTATTGGCGATGTAAATAACGTTTACAACTAAATACTATACATTTAGTCTTTATTGACGATGTAAATAACGTTTGCAACTAAATACTATACATCTGGTCTTTATTAGCGATGTAAATAACGTTTGCAACTAAATACTATACATCTAGTTTTTATTGACGATGTAAATAACGTTTGCAACTAAATACTATACATCTTGTCTTTATTGGCGATGTAAATAACGTTTGCAACTAAATACTATACATTTAGTCTTTATTGGCGATGTAAATAACGTTTGCAACTAAATACTATACATTTAGTCTTTATTAGCGATGTAAATAACGTTTGCAACTAAATACTATACATTTAGTCTTTATTGACGATGTAAATAACGTTTGCAACTAAATACTATTCATCTAGTCTTTATTGGCGATGAAAATAACGTTTGCAACTAAATACTATACATCTAGTCTTTATTGACGATGTAAATAACGTTTGCAACTAAATACTATACATTTAGTCTTTATTGACGATGTAAATAACGTTTGCAACTAAATACTATACATCTAGTCTTTATTGGCGATGTAAATAACGTTTGCAACTAAATACTAAACATTTAGTCTTTATTGGCGATGTAAATAACGTTTGCAACTAAATACTATACATCTAGTCTTTATTGGCGATGTAAATAACGTTTGCAACTAAATACTAAACATTTAGTCTTTATTGACGATGTAAATAACGTTTGCAACTAAATACTATACATTTAGTCTTTATTGACGATGTAAATAACGTTTGCAACTAAATACTATACATCTAGTCTTTATTGGCGATGTAAATAACGTTTGCAACTAAATACTAAACATTTAGTCTTTATTGGCGATGTAAATAACGTTTGCAACTAAATACTATACATCTAGTCTTTATTGGCGATGTAAATAACGTTTGCAACTAAATACTATACATTTAGTCTTTATTGACGATGTAAATAACGTTTGCAACTAAATACCAAACATCTGGTCTTTATTAGCGATGTAAATAACGTTTGCAACTAAATACTATACATCTAGTCTTTATTGACGATGTAAATAACGTTTGCAACTAAATACCATACATCTGGTCTTTATTGGCGATGTAAATAACGTTTGCAACTAAATACTATACATCTGGTCTTTATTGGCGATGTAAAGAACGTTTGCAACTTAATACTATACATCTGGTCTTTATTGGCGATGTAAATAACGTTTGCAACTAAATACTATACATCTGGTCTTTATTGGCGATGTAAATAACGTTTGCAACTAAATACTATACATCTGGTCTTTATTGGCGATGTAAATAACGTTTGCAACTAAATACTATACATCTGGTCTTTATTGGCGATGTAAATAACGTTTGCAACTAAATACTATACATCTGGTCTTTATTGGCGATGTAAATAACGTTTGCAACTAAATACTATACATCTAGTCTTTATTGACGATGTAAATAACGTTTGCAACTAAATACTATACATCTGGTCTTTATTGGCGATGTAAATAACGTTTGCAACTAAATACTATACATTTAGTCTTTATTGACGATGTAAATAACGTTTGCAACTAAATACTATACATCTAGTCTTTATTGACGATGTAAATAACGTTTGCAACTAAATACTATACATTTAGTCTTTATTAGCGATGTAAATAACGTTTGCAACTAAATACTAAACATTTAGTCTTTATTGGCGATGTAAATAACGTTTGCAACTAAATACTATACATCTGGTCTTTATTGGCGATGTAAAGAACGTTTGCAACTTAAAACTATACATCTGGTCTTTATTGGCGATGTAAATAACGTTTGCAACTAAATACTATACATCTGGTCTTTATTGGCGATGTAAATAACGTTTGCAACTAAATACTATACATCTGGTCTTTATTGGCGATGTAAATAACGTTTGCAACTAAATACTATACATCTGGTCTTTATTGGCGATGTAAATAACGTTTGCAACTAAATACTATACATCTGGTCTTTATTGGCGATGTAAATAACGTTTGCAACTAAATACTATACATCTAGTCTTTATTGACGATGTAAATAACGTTTGCAACTAAATACTATAGATCTGGTCTTTATTGGCGATGTAAATAACGTTTGCAACTAAATACTATACATTTAGTCTTTATTGACGATGTAAATAACGTTTGCAACTAAATACTATACATCTAGTCTTTATTGACGATGTAAATAACGTTTGCAACTAAATACTATACATTTAGTCTTTATTAGCGATGTAAACAACGTTTGCAACTAAATACTATACATTTAGTCTTTATTGACGATGTAAATAACGTTTGCAACTAAATACTATACATCTAGTCTTTATTGGCGATGTAAATAACGTTTGCAACTAAATACTATACATCTGGTCTTTATTGGCGATGTAAATAACGTTTGCAACTAAATACTATACATCTGGTCTTTATTGGCGATGTAAATAACGTTTGCAACTAAATACTATACATCTAGTATTTATTGACGATGTAAATAACGTTTGCAACTAAATACTATACATTTAGTCTTTATTGACGATGTAAATAACGTTTGCAACTAAATACTATACATCTGGTCTTTATTAGCGATGTAAATAACGTTTGCAACTAAATATTATACATCTAGTCTTTATTGACGATGTAAATAACGTTTGCAACTAAATACTATACATCTAGTCTTTATTGGCGATGTAAATAACGTTTGCAACTAAATACTATACATTTAGTCTTTATTGACGATGTAAATAACGTTTGCAACTAAATACTATACATCTAGTCTTTATTGGCGATGTAGATAATGTTTGCAACTAAATACTATACATCTAGTCTTTATTGGCGATGTAAATAACGTTTGCAACTAAATACTATACATTTAGTCTTTATTGGCGATGTAAATAACGTTTGCAACTAAATACTATACATCTGGTCTTTATTAGCGATGTAAATAACGTTTGCAACTAAATACTATACATTTAGTCTTTATTGACGATGTAAATAACGTTTGCAACTAAATACTATACATCTGGTCTTTATTGACGATGTAAATAACGTTTGCAACTAAATACCATACATCTGGTCTTTATTGGCGATGTAAATAACGTTTGCAACTAAATACTATACATCTGGTCTTTATTGGCGATGTAAATAACGTTTGCAACTAAATACTATACATCTGGTCTTTATTGGCGATGTAAATAACGTTTGCAACTAAATACTATACATCTAGTCTTTATTGGCGATGTAAATAACGTTTGCAACTAAATACTATACATCTGGTCTTTATTGGCGATGTAAATAACGTTTGCAACTAAATACTATACATTTAGTCTTTATTGACGATGTAAATAACGTTTGCAACTAAATACTATACATTTAGTCTTTATTGACGATGTAAATAACGTTTGCAACTAAATACTATACATCTGGTCTTTATTGGCGATGTAAATAACGTTTGCAACTAAATACTATACATTTAGTCTTTATTGACGATGTAAATAACGTTTGCAACTAAATACTATACATCTGGTCTTTATTGGCGATGTAAATAACGTTTGCAACTAAATACTATACATCTGGTCTTTATTGGCGATGTAAATAACGTTTGCAACTAAATACTATACATCTGGTCTTTATTGGCGATGTAAATAACGTTTGCAACTAAATACTATACATCTGGTCTTTATTGGCGATGTAAATAACGTTTGCAACTAAATACTATACATTTAGTCTTTATTGACGATGTAAATAACGTTTGCAACTAAATACTATACATCTGGTCTTTATTAGCGATGTAAATAACGTTTGCAACTAAATACTATACATTTAGTCTTTATTGACGATGTAAATAAAGTTTGCAACTAAATACTATACATCTGGTCTTTATTGACGATGTAAATAACGTTTGCAACTAAATACCATACATCTGGTCTTTATTGGCGATGTAAATAACGTTTGCAACTAAATACTATACATCTAGTCTTTATTGACGATGTAAATAACGTTTGCAACTAAATACTATACATCTGGTCTTTATTGGCGATGTAAATAACGTTTGCAACTAAATACTATACATCTGGTCTTTATTGGCGATGTAAATAACGTTTGCAACTAAATACTATACATCTAGTCTTTATTGACGATGTAAATAACGTTTGCAACTAAATACTATACATCTGGTCTTTATTGGCGATGTAAATAACGTTTGCAACTAAATACTATACATTTAGTCTTTATTGACGATGTAAATAACGTTTGCAACTAAATACTATACATCTGGTCTTTATTGGCGATGTAAATAACGTTTACAACTAAATACTATACATTTAGTTTTTATTGACGATGTAAATAACGTTTGCAACTAAATACTATACATCTGGTCTTTATTAGCGATGTAAATAACGTTTGCAACTAAATACTATACATCTAGTCTTTATTGACGATGTAAATAACGTTTGCAACTAAATACTATACATCTGGTCTTTATTGGCGATGTAAATAACGTTTGCAACTAAATACTATACATTTAGTCTTTATTGGCGATGTAAATAACGTTTGCAACTAAATACTATACATTTAGTCTTTATTAGCGATGTAAATAACGTTTGCAACTAAATACTATACATTTAGTCTTTATTGACGATGTAAATAACGTTTGCAACTAAATACTAATCATCTAGTCTTTATTGGCGATGTAAATAACGTTTGCAACGAAATACTATACATCTAGTCTTTATTGACGATGTAAATAACGTTTGCAACTAAATACTAATCATCTAGTCTTTATTGGCGATGTAAATAACGTTTACAACTAAATACTATACATTTAGTCTTTATTGACGATGTAAATAACGTTTGCAACTAAATACTATACATCTAGTCTTTATTGGCGATGTAAATAACGTTTGCAACTAAATACTAAACATTTAGTCTTTATTGGCGATGTAAATAACGTTTGCAACTAAATACTATACATCTAGTCTTTATTGGCGATGTAAATAACGTTTGCAACTAAATACTAAACATTTAGTCTTTATTGACGATGTAAATAACGTTTGCAACTAAATACTATACATTTAGTCTTTATTGACGATGTAAATAACGTTTGCAACTAAATACTATACATCTAGTCTTTATTGGCGATGTAAATAACGTTTGCAACTAAATACTAAACATTTAGTCTTTATTGGCGATGTAAATAACGTTTGCAACTAAATACTATACATCTAGTCTTTATTGACGATGTAAATAACGTTTGCAACTAAATACTAAACATTTAGTCTTTATTGGCGATGTAAATAACGTTTGCAACTAAATACTATACATTTAGTCTTTATTGACGATGTAAATAACGTTTGCAACTAAATACCATACATCTGGTCTTTATTAGCGATGTAAATAACGTTTGCAACTAAATACTATACATCTAGTCTTTATTGACGATGTAAATAACGTTTGCAACTAAATACCATACATCTGGTCTTTATTGGCGATGTAAATAACGTTTGCAACTAAATACTATACATCTGGTCTTTATTGGCGATGTAAAGAACGTTTGCAACTTAATACTATACATCTGGTCTTTATTGGCGATGTAAATAACGTTTGCAACTAAATACTATACATCTGGTCTTTATTGGCGATGTAAATAACGTTTGCAACTAAATACTATACATCTGGTCTTTATTGGCGATGTAAATAACGTTTGCAACTAAATACTATACATCTGGTCTTTATTGGCGATGTAAATAACGTTTGCAACTAAATACTATACATCTGGTCTTTATTGGCGATGTAAATAACGTTTGCAACTAAATACTATACATCTAGTCTTTATTGACGATGTAAATAACGTTTGCAACTAAATACCATACATCTGGTCTTTATTGGCGATGTAAATAACGTTTGCAACTAAATACTATACATCTGGTCTTTATTGGCGATGTAAATAACGTTTGCAACTAAATACTATACATCTAGTCTTTATTGACGATGTAAATAACGTTTGCAACTAAATACCATACATCTGGTCTTTATTGGCGATGTAAATAACGTTTGCAACTAAATACTATACATCTGGTCTTTATTGGCGATGTAAATAACGTTTGCAACTAAATACTATACATCTAGTCTTTATTAGCGATGTAAATAACGTTTGCAACTTAATACTATACATCTAGTCTTTATTGACGATGTAAATAACGTTTGCAACTAAATACTATACATCTGGTCTTTATTGGCGATGTAAATAACGTTTGCAACTAAATACTATACATTTAGTCTTTATTGGCGATGTAAATAACGTTTGCAACTAAATACTATACATTTAGTCTTTATTAGCGATGTAAATAACGTTTGCAACTAAATACTATACATTTAGTCTTTATTGACGATGTAAATAACGTTTGCAACTAAATACTATACATCTAGTCTTTATTGGCGATGTAAATAACGTTTGCAACTAAATACTAAACATTTAGTCTTTATTGACGATGTAAATAACGTTTGCAACTAAATACTATACATTTAGTCTTTATTGACGATGTAAATAACGTTTGCAACTAAATACTATACATCTAGTCTTTATTGGCGATGTAAATAACGTTTGCAACTAAATACTAAACATTTAGTCTTTATTGGCGATGTAAATAACGTTTGCAACTAAATACTATACATCTAGTCTTTATTGGCGATGTAAATAACGTTTGCAACTAAATACTAAACATTTAGTCTTTATTGACGATGTAAATAACGTTTGCAACTAAATACTATACATCTGGTCTTTATTGGCGATGTAAATAACGTTTGCAACTAAATACTATACATTTAGTCCTTATTGGCGATGTAAATAACGTTTGCAACTAAATACTATACATTTAGTCTTTATTGGCGATGTAAATAACGTTTGCAACTAAATACTATACATCTAGTCTTTATTGACGATGTAAATAACGTTTGCAACTAAATACTATACATCTAGTCTTTATTGACGATGTAAATAACGTTTGCAACTAAATACTATACATCTGGTCTTTATTGGCGATGTAAATAACGTTTGCAACTAAATACTATACATCTGGTCTTTATTGGCGATGTAAATAACGTTTGCAACTAAATACTATACATCTGGTCTTTATTGGCGATGTAAATAACGTTTGCAACTAAATACTATACATCTGGTCTTTATTGGCGATGTAAATAACGTTTGCAACTAAATACTATACATCTGGTCTTTATTGGCGATGTAAATAACGTTTGCAACTAAATACTATACATCTAGTCTTTATTGGCGATGTAAATAACGTTTGCAACTTAATACTATACATCTGGTCTTTATTGGCGATGTAAATAACGTTTGCAACTAAATACTATACATCTAGTCTTTATTGGCGATGTAAATAACGTTTGCAACTAAATACTATACATCTGGTCTTTATTGGCGATGTAAATAACGTTTGCAACTAAATACTATACATTTAGTCTTTATTGACGATGTAAATAACGTTTGCAACTAAATACTATACAATTAGTCTTTATTGACGATGTAAATAACGTTTGCAACTAAATACTATACATCTAGTCTTTATTGGCGATGTAAATAACGTTTGCAACTAAATACTATACATCTAGTCTTTATTGACGATGTAAATAACGTTTGCAACTAAATACTATACATCTAGTCTTTATTGACGATGTAAATAACGTTTGCAACTAAATACTATACATCTGGTCTTTATTGGCGATGTAAATAACGTTTGCAACTAAATACTATACATCTAGTCTTTATTGACGATGTAAATAACGTTTGCAACTAAATACTATACATCTAGTCTTTATTGACGATGTAAATAACGTTTGCAACTAAATACTATACATCTAGTCTTTATTGGCGATGTAAATAACGTTTGCAACTAAATACTATACATCTTGTCTTTATTGACGATGTAAATAACGTTTGCAACTAAATACTATACATCTAGTCTTTATTGACGATGTAAATAACGTTTGCAACTAAATACTATACATCTGGTCTTTATTGGCGATGTAAATAACGTTTGCAACTAAATACTATACATCTGGTCTTTATTGGCGATGTAAATAACGTTTGCAACTAAATACTATACATTTAGTCTTTATTGACGATGTAAATAACGTTTGCAACTAAATACTATACATCTATTCTTTATTGGCGATGTAAATAACGTTTGCAACTAAATACTATACATCTAGTCTTTATTGACGATGTAAATAACGTTTGCAACTAAATACTATACATCTAGTCTTTATTGACGATGTAAATAACGTTTGCAACTAAATACTATACATCTGGTCTTTATTGGCGATGTAAATAACGTTTGCAACTAAATTCTATACATCTGGTCTTTATTGGCGATGTAAATAACGTTTGCAACTAAAAACTATACATTTAGTCTTTATTGGCGATGTAAATAACGTTTGCAACTAAATACTATACATCTAGTCTTTATTGGCGATGTAAATAACGTTTGCAACTAAATACTATACATCTAGTCTTTATTGGCGATGTAAATAACGTTTGCAACTAAATACTATACATTTAGTCTTTATTGACGATGTAAATAACGTTTGCAACTAAATACTATACATCTGGTCTTTATTGGCGATGTAAATAACGTTTGCAACTAAATACTATACATCTGGTCTTTATTGGCGATGTAAATAACGTTTGCAACTAAATACTATACATCTGGTCTTTATTGGCGATGTAAATAACGTTTGCAACTAAATACTATACATCTGGTCTTTATTGGCGATGTAAATAACGTTTGCAACTAAATACTATACATCTAGTCGTTATTGGCGATGTAAATAACGTTTGCAACTAAATACTATACATCTAGTCTTTATTGGCGATGTAAATAACGTTTGCAACTAAATACTATACATCTGGTCTTTATTTGCGATGTAAATAACGTTTGCAACTAAATACTATACATCTGGTCTTTATTGGCGATGTAAATAACGTTTGCAACTAAATACTATACATCTGGTCTTTATTGGCGATGTAAATAACGTTTGCAACTAAATACTATACATCTGGTCTTTATTGGCGATGTAAATAACGTTTGCAACTAAATACTATACATCTAGTCTTTATTGGCGATGTAAATAACGTTTGCAACTAAATACTATACATCTAGTCTTTAATGGCGATGTAAATAACGTTTGCAACTAAATACTATACATCTGGTCTTTATTGGCGATGTAAATAACGTTTGCAACTAAATACTATACATCTAGTCTTTATTGGCGATGTAAATAACGTTTGCAACTAAATACTATACATCTAGTCTTTATTGGCGATGTAAATAACGTTTGCAACTAAATACTATACATCTAGTCTTTATTGGCGATGTAAATAACGTTTGCAACTAAATACTATACATCTGGTCTTTATTGGCGATGTAAATAACGTTTGCAACTAAATACTATACATCTGGTCTTTATTGGCGATGTAAATAACGTTTGCAACTAAATACTATACATCTGGTCTTTATTGGCGATGTAAATAACGTTTGCAACTAAATACTATACATCTAGTCTTTATTGGCGATGTAAATAACGTTTACAACTAAATACTATACATCTATTCTTTATTGGCGATGTAAATAACGTTTGCAACTAAATACTATACATCTGGTCTTTATTGCGATGTAAATAACGTTTGCAACTAAATACTATACATCTAGTCTTTATTGGCGATGTAAATAACGTTTGCAACTAAATACTATACATCTAGTCTTTATTGGCGATGTAAATAACGTTTGCAACTAAATACTATACATCTGGTCTTTATTGGCGATGTAAATAACGTTTGCAACTAAATATTATACATTTAGTCTTTATTGGCGATGTAAATAACGTTTGCAACTAAATACTATACATTTAGTCTTTATTGACGATGTAAATAACGTTTGCAACTAAATACTATACATCTAGTCTTTATTGACTATGTAAATAACGTTTGCAACTAAATACTATACATCTGGTCTTTATTGGCGATGTAAATAACGTTTGCATCTAAATACTATACATCTGGTCTTTATTGGCGATGTAAATAACGTTTGCAACTAAATACTATACATCTAGTCTTTATTGGCGATGTAAATAACGTTTGCAACTAAATACTATACATCTGGTCTTTATTGGCGATGTAAATAACGTTTGCAACTAAATACTATACATCTAGTCTTTATTGGCGATGTAAATAACGTTTGCAACTAAATACTATACATCTGGTCTTTATTGGCGATGTAAATAACGTTTGCAACTAAATACTATACATCTAGTCTTTATTGGCGATGTAAATAACGTTTGCAACTAAATACTATACATTTAGTCTTTATTGACGATGTAAATAACGTTTGCAACTAAATACTATACATCTGGTCTTTATTGGCGATGTAAATAACGTTTGCAACTAAATACTATACATCTGGTCTTTATTGGCGATGTAAATAACGTTTGCAACTAAATACTGTACATCTAGTCTTTATTGGCGATGTAAATAACGTTTGCAACTAAATACTATACATCTAGTCTTTATTGGCGATGTAAATAACGTTTGCAACTAAATACTATACATCTGGTCTTTATTGGCGATGTAAATAACGTTTGCAACTAAATACTATACATCTAGTCTTTATTGGCGATGTAAATAACGTTTGCAACTAAATACTATACATCTGGTCTTTATTGGCGATGTAAATAACGTTTGCAACTAAATACTATACATTTAGTCTTTATTGACGATGTAAATAACGTTTGCAACTAAATACTATACATCTGGTCTTTATTGGCGATGTAAATAACGTTTGCAACTAAATACTATACATCTGGTCTTTATTGGCGATGTAAATAACGTTTGCAACTAAATACTATACATCTAGTCTTTATTGGCGATGTAAATAACGTTTGCAACTAAATTCTATACATCTGGTCTTTATTGGCGATGTAAATAACGTTTGCAACTAAATACTATACATCTAGTCTTTATTGGCGATGTAAATAACGTTTGCAACTAAATACTATACATCTAGTCTTTATTGACGATGTAAATAACGTTTGCAACTAAATACTATACATCTAGTCTTTATTGGCGATGTAAATAACGTTTGCAACTAAATACTATACATCTGGTCTTTATTGGCGATGTAAATAACGTTTGCAACTAAATACTATACATCTGGTCTTTATAGGCGATGTAAATAACGTTTGCAACTAAATACTATACATCTAGTCTTTATTGGCGATGTAAATAACGTTTGAAACTAAATACTATACATATAGTCTTTATTGGCGATGTAAATAACGTTAGCAACTAAATACTATACATCTAATCTTTATTGGCGATGTAAATAACGTTTGCAACTAAATACTATACATCTGGTCTTTATTGGCGATGTAAATAACGTTAGCAACTAAATACTATACATCTAGTCTTTATTGACGATGTAAATAACGTTAGCAACTAAATACTATACATCTAGTCTTTATTGGCGATGTAAATAACGTTTGCAACTAAATACTATACATCTAGTCTTTATTGACGATGTAAATAACGTTTGCAACTAAATACTATACATCTGGTCTTTATTGGCGATGTAAATAACGTTTGCAACTAAATACTATACATATAGTCTTTATTGGCGATGTAAATAACGTTTGCAACTAAATACTATACATCTAGTCTTTATTGACGATGTAAATAACGTTTGCAACTAAATACTATACATCTGGTCTTTATTGGCGATGTAAATAACGTTTGCAACTAATTTTTTTTTTTTTTTTTACACAGTGATCACCACTTATCAAGGCCCGGAAGCCACTAAGGGATAAGAGTTATTGCAAGTACATCACTTTAGTGAGGAGATTTTATGAAGTGTTTAATTAGGGGGGCGGTTCATTAGGAATTTGTTAACATTAGACTTGAAGACATCCAAGTTGTAGTCCGGAGGAAAGCAGGCAGACGGAACAGAGTTCCACAGGCGTGCAGTTCTAAGAAAGAAGCTTTGCTCATGAAATCCGCGTTTTGATTTAGGCACAGATATAGAGTGGGGGAAATTTTTCACAGTGGATTCAGCTAGACGGGTGTTTTTAGTGAAAGTTTGGCGAGGGGGGACCAGGGATTGGAGTTCAGACGAGCACCTGCCATGAAAATAACGATAAAACAAGGATAGGCTCGCAACGTCTCTTCTGTGGGAGAGGGGTTGCAGGGTAGAGAAAAGGGCATCCCCCACTAAACCACGAAGTCTATTTTGTACTCTGTCAAGGCATGATAGGCTGTTTTTGGCAGCTCCTGCCCAGATATGGCAACAGTATTCCATCCTTGGACGTACTTGGCTTTTATATAGATAGAGAATTGCATCAGTAGTGAGATATCTTCTGGAGCGGTAGAAGGATCCCACCATCTTTCCTGCGACCTTGGCAACAGACTTGATGTACGTGTTCCATTTCAGATCAGGAGTAAAGTTCAAACCCAGAAGCTTGTCAAAACACGGGGCCTCACCCAGACGAGAGCCATCCATCACAATTGATGCCATCTGGGGATCAGAGCGTTGATGATGTAAGGATAGGAGTTTGGTTTTAGATGCATTAAAGGTAACTAGCCACATCTTCCCCCACTGAACCACGCGCTTGAGATCAGAGGAGAGAGAATCCGAGAGAACTTCGTCATTTACAGCCTTTGATGTGTTGCCGTAGATTGTCGTGTCATCAGCATAGATGTCAACGAATGATTTAAGTATGTGTTTAGGGAGGTCATTGATGTAGATCAGGAAGAGAGTTGGGCCGAGGATTGACCCCTGAGGGACTCCAGCATTTATATTGCAGGCCTCCGATTTTTGTCCATCTACCACTACTCTTATGAGCCTATCGGAGAGAAATGATTTAATGATTGAGAAAACATTTCCAGTTATACCGTAGCTGGAAATCTTGTGAAGTAGACCCTTATGCCATACTTTGTCAAAGGCCTTTGATATGTCAAGAGCAATTGCCCTAGAAAGGAAGCCTTTGTCAAGAGATTCACTAATCCTGTGGGATATAACCGTCAGCACATCTGCGGTAGATCTTGCAGAGCGGAAACCATATTGTGTGTCACTAAGAAGGTTGTTTCTGCTGAGGTGGTTGACTATTTCTCTATTTAATATTGATTCCAGTAACTTACTCATAACACAGAGAAGACTTATTGGTCTGTATTGAGAGGGAGATGACTTATCACCTGAATTCTTAAATACAGGGCAAACTGATGAGGTCTTCCAGGGGGTCGGAAAGCACTTCTCCTTAAGGCAGCGCTTAAATAGTTTCGTAAGTATGGGAGCAAGTTCTGGTTGAAGCTTTTTTAACACTATAATTGGGATGCCATCAGGGCCAGTTGCTTTACTGGAAACTAGGTTATTTATTAGCTTGGCGACCTCATGCACGGATATTTGTATATTACCTAGCTTGTTTTGTGTTATAGGAGGAAATATGGGGAGTTGATGGCCTTCGTCGCATAGGGTAGAATTAGCTGCAAAGTTCTTTGCAAATAGTTTGGCCTTGTCTGATGCTGACGAGATAACCTCTGGTCCATTGATAATGGTTGGGATAGAACGCACACTTCTGTTCAGGATCCTATTTGTTATTTGCCAAAACTGGTGGGAACCAAGCCGTTGATCAGCTACCTTGGATTTAACAGACTGGGCATATAGCTCTCTTGCATTTTTATTACTCTTTTACAATGGTTGCTGGCAGTCCTGAAAGAAGCTTTAGTCTCAGTGCATCTATTACGTTGGTAGTTATGGAAAAAGTGATTTCTGTGCGCGATAGCAGCAGCACATTCTGGGGAGAACCATGGCTGGCTGTTAGGTTTTTGTTGGGATTTTTTTGATGGTATGAATTGGTCTATGCCTACAATTAACCATTCGGTCAGATCTGATACTATAGAGGACACTTCCTTTTTAAACATGGAGTGCAGAGGTAAATCAGATATGAATGTACGGAAGCTATCCCAGTCAGCCATAGAGTATCGGTATACAGTACGGTGGAGGGGTACGTCTGATGGCTTCTTACATGTTGTTTTTATCTTAACTGATACGACGAAGTGGTCGGAGGATCCTAAAGGAGAATGAACGGTACATGAACATAGCTCAGGGGAAGTTGAAAGAAAAAGGTCTAAGAGGCTTGCATATTGATTGGGTGTATCTATACATTTAGTCTTTATTGGCGATGTAAATAACGTTTGCAACTAAATACTATACATCTGGTCTTTATTGGCGATGTAAATAACGTTTGCAACTAAATACTATACATCTAGTCTTTATTGGCGATGTAAATAACGTTTGCAACTAAATACTATACATCTAGTCTTTATTGGCGATGTAAATAACGTTGAGACAAAACCAAACTATGAATATAACATTGAATCAATTCTTATCCAACGTATTACGTGCAGCGTGGTAACCTAATATATATGTAATTATACGCCTCAGACAAAACGACACTAACCGATCATAAATGATGTAAGATGTATACTTATTTCAGAGTGAGAAGATAATTAAATTGGATTAATACAAGGGTTCGAATATATTCCTAATATACGTTCATCATGACTGTTTTTTTTTCTGCAACTGACGTAATTGTTACTGCTAATTGAATACACTAGTTTCGAAGCAGCGACATTTATTAGTGTTATTTGAAATAGTTTTGTGTCCGTACAGTTCATAGAAAACTAAGTATCGTAGCGGCATAGATGTGACAAATAAAAGATGATTAAAATGCATTCAAACAGTAAGGAATATGACAAAATAGAAATGATTCAAAAAGGTTTAAAAAATGACTCGTGCGCCACAACCAAGAATCAAAACCAAAACGTGTAGCTCACGATTTACTTTTTCCATTGACGTTAATTACTGAACTCTTAAGGCATGTTTTCTTCAAGGCTACAACTTAAAATATGAACCAATAGCTACTACGTTACACATGCCTATTTTTAATTCGGTCATTTGATCTTCACCTGGCAAATTCTATTTTTTTTTAATTTCCACACTTTTGCACGATTTCCCCCTCTCCGGCTAAAACCAAAATATAAAGTTTCGCATGAGTTCGATTACCCAATATATTAAGTTTCATGTCTACAGACCAAAAACTGACAGAGGAGTTTGGCAGCATAACATTTGTAAACAAATATATATATATATATATATATATATATATATATATATATATATATGATGATATTGGAAGAGTATTCCGACGAAATATAGAGATAAAAACGGAACAAAGCAAGCTATGTATTCATAAACGCTCCGTATTTATGTAAGACTTCCTCTGGATGAATGAAATTTATTAAGGAAATAAAACACCAGTACAAATATTTGGAAATATATTTTTAATGTAATGAAGTGTATGAGTTTTTTTTCCATTTCAAAAACGAAAAAGAATCGTTGGAAATTCCAAACGGTGGTAGGGGGCATAGTGTTGTGACATAGAGTAAGTTTTTTTTTTATAATGTAATACAGCCCTTCATATATGAAAAAAAGATATGCAATTTATATTGTTTTTTGGAACAAATATGACCGTATAATTCAAATATGGACGTATCAATGAAATGAAATTTTGTTATGTAATTTATTGATTGATCATGTGTATTAGTTGTTATAGGTGTTTTTTATGCTGTGAGAAGGTAAACCTATGTTTAAAATAAAATTATGTTCTTTCAATAGAGGTTTTCTTATTAATGGCGATACATTATAGAAGCCACCATTATTTTAATTTTACTTGAATTAGCGATAAACGCTGATTAAAGAAATCTCCGGCAAGGTTTATTTGAAATAAATTTAACCACTTATGCTTTGTTGAAGTAAAAAATATGCTGCAATGAATGAGAGAATAATGCATTCAGGGGATTGGTATGTTCATTGAGCCTTTTCTCTAATCTATATTGAGTTTCACTAATTAAGTATGTCAATTAAGGCAAGGAACAGTGCAAATTGGTTTGTTTTGTAGATCTTTTGTTTTAATGTATGTTTTATAGTTTGTAATGTGGTGTGTATGATTTCAATTCCTAGTTTGTTTAGTGCGTTGTGAATTATTGTACTATTGGACATATTATTTGGTTGGTGCAAAATAATGTCGATTTCTGACGTTCAACTATACAATAAAAAACGACATTATGTTTGTACCAACCTAATAGATCCAAAAAATAAAAGTTGCATATCATTTTTAAATATATTAACGGTTATATGACGTTATAAAAGAAACAAAACCTTTATAAAGCTATGCTCCTTTTTTGTAGCATTTTAAGTCAACTTACACTTGCCATATTTCCATTTCATTAAATTTTCACCCGTTAGCATGAATATTTACCAACTTAAACCGAAGCAAATTCGTTCTACAAGTCTGTTCAACTGTATATCAATTCTAAGATCATAGGCCAAAAAAGTGACATAGTAGTTTGCGACGGTTCATCCACTAAAAAGGTTATATATATATATATATATATATATATATATATATATATATATATATATATATAAACGTGAAAGTGTCTGTGTCCATTTCCCTACAAAATAACTCTGTCAATTTTCAGTCTACAGACTCGAATTTTGATATACAGGGTACTGAGATTTGGAAAAAATATTTTTAGTAAGTTTTCGGCGAGAAATTTGGATGTTAAGGGGTCAAAGTTAAACGATTTCACCTTTGAGAACTCCCCCAAATCCCTCCGTCAACTCTAAAAATTTTAGATATAGGTCCCCTGGACATGGATGTAACTTAATAACTTGATTTGAGCTCAAAACAATAAATGTTAATGGGACATAATAGGAGTCAAAGTTTAAATAATCGGACCTCCGCGGTCTCTCCCAACTTACTCAGGCAATTTCTGGTCTAAGCATTTGAAATCTTACATAGGTATTCAGAAATAGAGCAAGATTTTTATCGGTTTGGGTCGAAAATTTGAGCTACAAATATATAAATCTATGTATGTATGTTTGCATGTATACCTAAAACTTTCGACAGAGGCGACGGATTTTCGCAAGATCAGTATCGTTTAGAAGGCCGACCCTTCAGCCCACAAATACCGTAAAACGGACTTAAAACATTAATTTCTTCACCCTCGACTGGACACTTTTCTTTCCGGGGGGGGGGGCGCTTATTTCGCCGTTATTGTTGAAAGTCATCCTCTCTTTTCGATTGTTTATCCTTAATTTAAACCAACGTCACTTCCGGTTTGGCGGTGGTCGTAACGTTACGTTTTTTTTTCACGTTCTTTTCCTCCTTCGCGGTACGGGTTCGAGTCTGCCTTCCTACTACCACTTTTTTCTTTTTCTGCTCAACACACATCCAAACAGCCGGGCAGCGCCGGGCACTCATGATAATATATATATATATATATATATATATATATATATATATATATATATATATATATAAATGAGGGTGTCACCAACAATGTATATTTTTTAACATTATTTTATTATTCCGTGTTTTGGTTTTTCATTAAAAATTATGTTTAGATCATCGTAATAATGTTTAATGATCTAAACATAATTTTTAATGAAAAACCAAACACGGAATAATAAAATGATGATTGAAATATACATATTTTTCTCGTTGGATTTTATTAACCGATTATATATATATATATATATATATATATATATATATATATATATATATCGTTTTAACAAAATCAAGACATCAAAGAATGTATTGATAGCAACAAATAGTGTATTTCATCGTTGCTATCAATACATTCTTTGATGTCTTGATTTTGTTAAAGCAATATATGAATGCTCATTACAAAATAGGGTAATTTCGAAGCTTACAATTTAAGTTATTTCATTCTTACTTAGAATTTATTGGTATAATGGTTACCGAATTATCAATTATATAAACCCAATAAAATTCGGAATACTATATATATATATATATATATATATATATATATATATATATATATATATATATATAAATTTGCTAGCAGGACGCTCGGTCGTAAAATACACTTAATATGATATTTTAACTGCTGCAATTTTTTTTATTTCTTATTATCCTGCATATTCTTAAGAGAGAGAGAGAAAGAGAGAGAGAGAGAGAGAGTGAGAGAAACAAACACATGCAAAACATTATATTAATACAAATAGTTTTTGACTATAAGTCAAGCAGTTCAAATTGTTACGTTGAATCGCGATAACAATGGCAAAGGAATAAACTTTGTCATATTAATGAACATGCAATAATATGTCTAAACGGAGACACGAATGAATTGATATTATTTGATTGAAATAGTCATCAGGATAATATTACGTGCAGCGGAAAAAGCGATGACTATTCCTAATTACAGATAAGGTAAACAAAACGGAAAGCATTTACATTAGTTTCTTTAAACCTGATTATACAAAAAGTTGATAGAAAAGAAATACATTTTTAATCATAATAAAAGCGAAGAATTATATCAACATTTTTTATAAACATTCAAGAAACATTAAGCAAGTGTAACGTTATCGTCATACTTTAAGCGTGTCGTTACATTTCAACCACTCGGACCCGCACATTGTCTTAAGCTTCGTCGCAAAGGAACAACTAAAGAAAGAAAAAGGTTTAAACTCCGACTAGGCATGAAATTTATTTATTTGTGTTTCATCCAAAATAATGCTTGTCATCATCTTTATAAAGTCATTTCACACACACGTGTTTCGTAAGGCTTTGCCGTATAACATTTTTTTATCTCCTCTTCACCACCTCACGCCGGTACATCCTTTTCTCGCCTTCTCGTTAACACATCCATCTTTCCCGGCGCACACTTTTCTTCTGCTCTTAGACATGTGGTGTATTTTCTCTCCTTGTCTTGTGACCTAAGTTCGCGCACACTCGCTAATTTGCCTATTGCTAAAACGGCTGATACTGCTAATATTTTCGCTAGTTAGCTATCATACTGCTGCTTCTGATTTCGTTCGTCAACGCACTGTTACAATAAGGGCGCACAAAAGGAACAAAAATAAAAATCGCCTCAAGCGTGAAGGATTGCTCCTCCACTGAGAAAGAACAAGAAATTGAGGTGTAGAATCTGAAGAACAGATACCCCAGTTTGATCTCGAGTTATCATGGACCTTTATAAGGAGGTGCGAAATGTCATTTCTTGCCGACAAGATTCCAGTTAAAAATAATTTTATTTACAAAATTTAATAAATCAAACTGCTTTCAGATATTCGAGAAGGTTAGGCTGAAGAGTCAGCCACATACAGAGAGAAGAAAAATAAACATGTTAATGGGAATAGCTTGCCAGTAAGAGTTACCCCAGAGAATTTCATTACTTTTTTTACATAGGCATCACCACTTATCAAGGCCTTAAGGTCACTCGAGGATAAGGGTTAAAGAGTGTACAGTAGAAATTGGACAGTATAGTAACCGTTAGTAATGGAGATTCGGTAAATTTGTTAACTTTTATGGAACGGCTTATCAAAAACTTGTTTACATTAGACTTGAAGACAACCATATTGTAGTCAGCTGGAAAGCAGAAAAACGGAAGACAATTCGATAGGCGTGCAGTTCTAAGAAAGAAGCATTGTTCATGGAATCTACTTTTAGGTTTAGACACAGATAAAGAGTGGGGGAAATTAGTGATAGTTTTTTTCTGCTAGACGGGTATTTCTTGTGAAATTTTGGCGAGGGGGCTACCATAGACCGGGACTCTTGCCATGAGAATAACGATAAAGCAGAGACCAACTCGCAACATCTCTTCTGCGAGAAAGAGATTGCAGGCTAGAGAACAGGACACCCCCCCATAAGGCTACGAAGTCTATCTTGAACTCTATAGTGGCAGGCTAAGTCCTTTCTAGCAGCTCCTGCCAAGATGGACGTACCTGGCTCTTATATAGATAGAAAATTGTATCAGCAGTGAGATATCTACTTGATCGATAGAAGGATCCCACCATTTTTCCAGCGGCCTTGGCAACGGATTTAATTTATATGTTCCATTTAAGATCAGAAGTAAAGGTCAAGCCCAGAAGCTTGTCAAAACATGAGGCCTCCCCAAGACGAGAGCCATTCATTTCAATTGATGCCAGATGGGGATCAGAGCGTTGATGATGTAAAGGTAAAAGCTTGGTTTTAGATGCATTAAAAGTAACAAGGCACCTCTTTCCCCATTGTACCACTTGCTCAAGATCAGAGGAAAGAGAATCAGAGAGAACTTGGACGTTTACGGTCTTAGATGTGCTACCATAGATAGTAGTGTCATCAGCATAGATGTCTACGAATGATGTAAGGATGTGATTTGGAAGATCATTAATATAGATCAGGAAGAGATTTGGGCCCAGGATGGACCCTGAGGAACTCCAGCATTAATACTAAGCGCTTCTGATTTCTGCCCATCAACTAATACACTTATGAACCTATCAGAGAGAAATGATTTAATAATTGAGAATGCATTTACAGCTATACCGTAGCTGGAGATCTTGTAAAGTAAACCTCTATGCCATACTCTATCAAAGGCCTTCGATATGTCAAGATCAAGTGCCCTAGAAAGGTAGCCTACGTTGAGAGATTCGCTAATCCTATGAGATATAACTATAAGCACATCTGCTGTAGATCTAGCAGAACAGAAACCATATGGCATGTCACTAAGAAGGTTATTTTTGCTGAGATGGTTGATCACTTCTCTATTTAACACAGGTTCCAGCAACTTACTCGTGACGCACAGGGGACTTATTGGCATGTACCCTCATATAAGTATAATTATTAATAAATAACCGTATGTGTTGCATTTAAATATAAGAAAACACAACTTTATTTCTTAGAATATGTTTACTTTTTAGTCGAATAACAAAAAATATACCTCATGTTTAAAACATTGAAGTCTAAACATTTTGGTGAAGTGCAATTACGAGGATTGACAGCATAACTTAACGGATAAATGGCACGGATAAATGCCGGCGCCGTTACCATAGAAAAATTAGTGTTTTCGTTGGATTAGTATCATATCTGGTTACATAACTACAGCAACCATTCGTTGATTTGCAAGAACAGCACGCGCATTGAAGCAACTGGAATAAAACCAAAAGCAACAAATAATTGCAACCATATGCAATAGACAAAGTTCCCTCAAGCGGTTTATTCATCGCGTAAATTGTACATGAATTAATCAATCAAGACGAGAATTAAAGATAATTAATGCAATTCCTAGCAATTAATACGTGACAAGCTTTTAAACATGTGCTGTTTTATTCCGAGTGAAATAGAATTATTAGCAGTAGGTGGGTTGGACCATTGGATATAGTGAGGTGCTGTGGAACTCGCTATACGATGTTGAAATTCTATCATGGTGATTTTTATAGCCAAAATTTGGTAAATATAATGACTGGGTTTTGTTAAATTCATTCAGGCATTGGCGGCTATGACTATCTTCTATCTCAATGCATTCATGAATTCATTGTTGCTCATCAATCACAACACTATTCATGCTGTTTTCTTAAAAGTGTTTGATGTATTGCCACAGCTTTCCTTGCTGTTGTACAGACAACAAATTGCAGTTTCATTCTGTCCGAGCAGTGCTCATACTGGACGATTGAACTGACAATTATATCTAGAGATATCCTCTGTCCAACACAACGAGGTACGAAACTATGAGCAGGATTATTCCTGATTGCTTCCGTATTACATCGATCGCCTGCTTTCCATGACCTCACGATACACTAATCGGGGGCTTAAATGAGTTATTGATCTTGATCAGGGACTCTCCCATAGACAAGCGTAAGAAACGAGGCACTTATCTTTGTCTTTGACAGTAGTGCTGTCCCGCCACCACATACAGCACCTGGTATTCCCAAATGGTACCCATCTGGTATTAGCCAGGCTGAATAAGATGCGTAATAAAGTGTCCGTTGGTTAATAATAATAATAGTTTAATTAACTAATAATACACATAAGTTGAAATATAGCGGTTCTATATATTCATTCACGTTTAGTAACATTCAAATTGAGATAATCTAATGATAAAATACTTTTCGAAGTTGTCTATATAATTGTTGTGAAATATGAAAATGTCGTGGAAATCGGACCTAAAACAGTGAAAACGTTTCTATAAAGATGATGTAGCGGTGTTTGGTTGGTGGTAATAGCAAATGTAAATAAGAGGAAAAAGTAGAAAATTAAAAGCCGTGCAAACATTTAAGTACAATATTAGAGTTGTTATTAATAAAAAAAACTGTATTTGATTGTGAAAACACTAAATTATAAAGGACGGATTGGGCATAGTATTTCACCCCCGTTTGTTTGTTCGCACTTTTCCTTATAACCACGCCTTGTTTTGAAATTTTTCACAAACATTAGTTATGGTGAAAGTAAATTTTAATTTTTCAAATTCAATGGTTTACGTCAATCACAGACATAACTTGGCTCACTGCAGTCAACACTCCCAACACACAGCCTAATCATGATCGACATGCCAAAGTCATGATTTCCTTCAATGATAAACGTACATCATTCGGTCCGAAGATACTATCTGCGCGTTGTTAGTTTTCATTCTTTTATCGATTCATTACACTCATAACATAAATGCTTCTTGTAGCCTATCATGGCAATGCACACTAAAAAGAAAACGGTCTCTTTGCATAACATGCATCACACAAGGTATGTTTCAGCTTCACAGTATTTACTTTCCTTGGCACATGAATCCTCTTCCATATCTAGGTCACTCTCCAAATTTTCTTTCCAGATTTATTTACTCATATAGGGGGGCCCCGCATGCTCCGCTTGTTTACTTATAAAACAACAATAGCATTTCTAAAAACTTAATAATCGACTCTTGACAGTTAAAAAGAAAACATTCTACAATAGTTATTTAACTGTTATTTATTGGTTTCAGTTCAAAACAAACAAGACAGCAGCTTCTTTGAAGAAGTTACTTACAAATGTTACGCTGTTGCTCTTTTTAACTGATCCACAATTTGTATGCAGAAGGAATCGCAAGAGAAACGAAAACCTCAACAAACTTTCCAGATTCAAGAAAAACTTATTTATTTTCTTCGTTTACCACGTTAGTCACCGACACGTATTTAACACCAGGGTGCTCTCTCCTTTTGACCAACACATCGACCGGCTGCCATTACACGTCACAAGAAAAGCTGGTTGTCAATACATGGAATGAGACACGGCTGGCTGTCATTATACGGCACTATACAAAACTGACTATCAATACACACCACCAGAAATAGCTGGTTCTCAATTGACGGGCATAACTTCCCACGCGTCTTTTATCTAATTCTTCTCTTTTTTAGTTCCCTTTTTTATATGTGCGACATATACACATATATTCGAAAAACATGCACTAAAAAATGCTGTAGTTGATTAGTCGAAAAAAAAAGCATATAACGTTGTTGGATATTTTACTATAGTGTCTAAACGCTAAGAGGAAAAACAAGCTGTAATATATAGAAAAACTGGCGTCCAATCACGAAGCATAAATGCACAATCGATCGATATATTGTGATGTCATCTCATATCATCACAAGTTCTAAAAGTTCGTTCCCCCACACGCGGTCAATACGAAGTTTTCGGATCTCTCTATCAGAAGAGCCAATTAAAATATCTCTATACCAACATCAATGAAACTTTTTATCTATATAACTGGCCATAACCATCTAATGCTTTAAACGTACTGAGGTATTCGCTTATTACAATAACGTTTTATTTTATTTTCGTTTTTTTAATAAATTTAAAATTTAAAATGATATGTATTAAAAATAAAACAATAAAAAATGCTGTATAGGTTTCGGTGCAGAAAGGAAATAATACCATACGCGTGCTCATTAATATCCGACCCGACCAAGGCAGGTGTCCCTAGTGATCTACGATCTAGAACTCAGAATCCAATATATTATTATATCAAGTATTAAAGAGTTATCTTTTACACTCTACTAGATAGATAAAACTCGTCGAAATTGGCCAACGGGAATTCAAGTGTAATAATCATGTCTATCGTTATCGGTTGAAAATATAATTCACTGCATAGATGTTACTTTAAAGTAAAGATAAATACTTGTTTTGTCCCGGAAGACCTTACTAACCTTAGCTATTTAGCATATATTTGGTACGACTGATAATTTGGTCATAGGAATTCTAAATTCTATATTTTTTTCATTCTCATGTTTTTCAAGATTTTTACTGACGAGATCTGGGGAAAAATAATCCAATATGCCGGTCTAATGTTATTGTTCTCATACTAGTGGGAGAGCGCCCGGCTTTGCTTGGGTTCCGAATCCGCCAGAGTATGCTAGTCTAATGTTATTGTTTTTAAACTAGTGGGGTAGTGCCCGGCTTTACTCTGGCGTAAAATCCGCCAGAGTATGCCAGTCTAATGTTATTGCGAGGGCTGGCGTAAAATCGGCTTAAATATGGTATTTTAATTTGTCCATATTTCGTATATATTATTATTGAGTCGTAATTTTAAAAGTAAAAAAGGTATTAGTGTGTCATCAGCTAGAATCGAAACCGAAAGCAAAACTTTACGATGTAAAGCTGGTGAGGTTACCATTTTATAACGGTTTTTTCAGTGTTGACCCTTTATAATCTATGTTTTTCTATATTTTTCAGTGTTGACCCTTTATAATCTATATTTACCAACTAAAGACTCATAAAAATACGGTCCATAGAAATCCAATCATTTGAGGCCTCTAGCGCCGCTTTGCGACTTTTAGTTTCGGAGGAGATAGAGTTTGCAAATATGGAGACAAATAGACAGACATATAGAGTTTTATATATTAGATTATGATGCAAAATCCAATGCATACTTTAATAACACCGCAATGTTAACATTCATAAAAAAACTGTGATATATTGTCTGGCCTTTTCAGTCTTATCAATAAAATGTTTTTCGTGTAAACAATTATACTAAACAGCTACCCGATTACCCACTGTAAAATCCATGTCTAGTGATTAAAGAAACACAACCAACGAATGTGTTAATCCTAGATCTTTTAAGTAACGTATTTTATATTTAGTTTTCGTTTTCTCTAGAGAGCTATACTATTTCTCTACCACTTCAAAAATAAATAGACTTATGGACTAAATAATGCCTGGAAATTATAAATGTATAAGGATTTAAAACGATGCATGTTCATACTTATGTGTAAAGAAGGCTAAGACGGCAGCACCCCTTTAAAATATCGCAAACATTTGAACTACTATATACGTATAGTAATTATCTATGTAAAGCGTTGACCAGAAATCTTTGTATTTTCAATTGGTTTCCTTCCAGTTTTCTTTTACAAAATGTGCTTCTTTTTAATAAAATACGAACACTATCTACACGCACGACGCTTAATTAAACTTAATCGTCAGTGTGCGATCACTTGATAACGAGAGGATAGACGGCCCATACGCTGTAGTATGTCATGTCTAATCACCATGCTGCCGATGCACCACCAAATTCAAACATGGGTGAGCAAATGATTAGTTAGTCAGTGTTCAATCCTTGTTTATAGGAAACCACGTGACACACGAAAACTCCACCATGATTTGAAGGCAGACTATTCAGTATCTGGGAAAATTATGAGGAAATAATGAGTCTTCATACAATGACGCAGCAGAAACTTCAGACATACACATTGTCAGGCGATTTAGAAGCGAAAGTGTGGGATTCATAAGCAGAAAGTAGGAAGCATATTTTATGGAAACGAACGCAAATGAAAAAGCTACTACTATCCTGTATCATGTGATCAACAGATCAGTAGGATAACATCTATCATATGGCTTAACGATGACAGAAGTAAGGGCCACGCGGTGCGTCGTATATCAGGCATTGAGACTACAGAATTTTGCTTACCGGATGAAATCTTTTTTATTTTTTATTACAAGGAGAGTTCACTTAAGCAAATGAGTATTATTTTCAACATGTAAATTTTCGTTAATTAAAGAAAAGTCTAGAAAATTTACTTTAAGTTCGAGATCGAAAATATAAATTGATGCTTTGGTACAATGTCATGTATTCATCGAGGAAAAATTATGAAAAGTTTATTAGGCTAATTCGTGTGTGTGTCAGATTACTTCATTGACAAGATTCGTGTATTTAGATAAATTGTTTATACATATTTGAGAAGTAGACTTTGATATTCTTTGTATGCGCGTTTTGTTTTCACTTCGAAAAGTGAAGTTTTCTAGGATACATGTTCTGTGTTCTCTTAGTACGAACTCTTATGAGATAATTTCCTGCGCAATTGCAGTGATGGCTACGATATTGTGTACAGTCTCTTATGTTTGATACCACGTTTTTATCTCTTGTCTCTGATTCATTTCTTGGATTTTGATTTATTTTATATTCCTTATTTGTCATAACGTTACACATTGAAAAATAGTAATTCTGTCCACACCAATATATCTCTGACTTTAGACTTATGTTATTATCTAAAACACCAAAAATGTCATTGCTGTCGATGCCTCTGTTCAGTTTCGAAAGAAAATAGATACCCCTGTACGGGTAGCTGCGCGTGTAATTGTGGGGTAATATTTGCGCAATTCCCAATCACACCTCTACCGAATCGGCACTGTTTGAGTCCAGTAGCAAGGAGAATTCCAAGACGACTGAAAACAATGCCAAAATACGCGGAGAGCACATACAGCACCTGGTAGTTCCAAATGGTCACCCATTTACAACTGATCAAGTTTAACGTTGCTGTACAAATATATAATTCGTAATTTGTATATTAGTTTCTTATAACCTTATTAAATAAATTAAAATATCTATAAATAATTTGAAGATATACGAAATATCCAATATTTTTACTTTTTAACTCGAAACAACGCAATACTGCCACTTAGAACGTAAGAGACTACTATTTAAGACCCTGACTAACAAAAGACTGTCGAAAGTTGAGCAGCGAGATGTCAGTTTACAATACACTTGACCTCTGCTGATTAGTACAAACAGAAAATAGGTAGACTATTCTAAAGTCTAACAATCGACGGAGGCTGGGATCGATACTTAACCGTTTAGATAAGAAGCATTGCATTTATACACAATTTGTTATTTAACTTCTAAGATTGCTCAACCCTCCATATATTTATCTAGGTAACTATATATATATATATATATATATATATATATATATATATGTGTGTGTGTGTGTGTGTATTTAGAAAAGTACTTGTTTTAAGTTAAAACTTTTCTGAAAAAATTAAATGCTATTTAAAAAATATGTAAGGCAAACCAATCAAAGAAAATACAATGTTCGTGTTCATTAGTGAAAATCTGTGTACCTACCAAACAAACGTCATCAAATTCGAAAAAATAAACTATGTTTGAGTTATTTATTAATACCGTTGTATTTATGTTCGTTAAAAAATGAAATAGTATCGATAGATGAAAAATGAATGTAAGAATTAATTCAGCATTTATAAGCTTCTCACTTGGTTTCGCTCGATAGATTAGATTAGTGATAGATATTTTCAAGCACTCTCTCTGGGCTGACACTGTCCATTTCGTGACCTTCATGGCCGGTTAAGAGAGGTTAATTAATGACCACCTCGGCGTTAAGTTGGCAATATTTCAATTCTTTTGGCCTTTGCGTGCATCTATTGTTCCCGGAAAAATATATGTATATGACCATACATAAAAGTGTATATATATATATATATATATATATATATATATATATGTGTGTGTGTGTGTGTGTGTGTGTGTGTGTGTTGTGTTTGTGTGTTGTGTGTTTGTGTGTTTGTATATAAAGAGAGAGATAGAGAGGGAGAGGGGAAGAGAGAGAAAGAGAGAGATAGAAGAGTAAAAGAGAGACATTAAGAATAAGAGAGAGACAGAAAGAGTAAGAGAGAGAGTGAGAGAGAGAGCTAGGGAGTGAAAGTGAGAAAGACAGTGAGAAATGTGTGTAAATTTCTGTTTTCTCATTTGAGTTAATTTAATGATATCTCGGCGTTTATACAATAGAGCTCAATAAGATATAGAGCCGTATTATATATATATATATATATTTATATATATATATATATATATATATATATATATATATATATATATATATATATATATATATTACTCATGTTCACCCCTTACAAAGTATATCGCCACTTGGATGTAAGGGGCTACTATTTGAGTCCATGTCTAGGAAAGATTAACAAGATATTTGTTTATGTTACATTTAAATTTCTGCATATCAGTACAGCCATGGAAGCAGTCAGCAGGAAAGGAATTCTAATGCCTAGCTGTTCAAGGTAAGAAACTATTAGAATAGAATACTTTCTGGCATTTATGGACAACAACAGTGAAAGGGTGGGGTCTTATTGCTAAGCGGGCTTGTCGGGGATATGTACGTGTGGAGGGGGTACAAGTGAAACAAATTCATCAGAACACATTCCACTAACATATTTGTAAAACAGGCACAGTCATGCAACATTGGGGTGATGGGGCAGGGGCTGGAGCTAAGTTGTTTTTCTAAAAATATTATTCACTAAAATTGTACTTGCGTATTCCAAAGCTTAGTTTCTGATACATAACATATAAAATCGAGAATGTATTCACACTTGATTATTGGCTGCGCAGTATATGTTTATTGAACGCTTTCTTAATAAGGTTTAAATTAATTAGGTTTAAATTACACTGGTAGGATCAGTGAAACTTTAACCTAAATATAATATTTTCCTTATTTCTATGTCCTACTATGTCTTCCATTTTCGTTATCTCAACATGCACACGCACAAACAGACGCGCGCGCGCACACACACACATTTATATATATATATATATATATATATATATATATACATATATATATATTAAACAACCTGGCGTTGCTCGGTCGTCAAATGTGCATAAATATTATATTTGAAATCATACAGAAACTGATACGTGTATGCAAGTATTCTTTATTTCTCTAAGCAGTTCAGTTCTTGTAAGTAAAGAAATACTCGAACTGAGATCAAAACCAAAACCTGGAGAAAGTGAGTTAGGTACGATGGCCATTAGGCCAGCTTGGCACGTCCTTTAATAGTGGCCGTAAGCCCACTTATTCTTAACTTAAGGAATATGTTATGTGGGCGATTCATACATGGGCATTCATGAAACAGTTGACAAACAGATGACAATCCGATGGCCATCCACATAAAAATTCCTCAATTTTGACCCCTTTTAGCAGCACTTTTTTCCGGATAAAAACCGATTAAAAATTCCTACGTGTCTGAATACCCTTCATTTCAAATCTAAATCTTTCGAAAAAAAAATTCTTAAGTATATAGGTTGAGAATTATCCTCACACATTCTCACATTTATAGCTATATAGATTAGAAAATGTTATATATATATATATATATATATATATATATATATATATACATCAAAGGTAGTATTTTTAATGAATGTAATAGTCGGGGATCAACTTGTATTGATAGTGTTTAAATAAATAGAACACAACCTTTGTTTTCCACGTTAGTTTTAATGCTTGACCTAATATTCAAATGTTTACCTTTTCCGCTCGTAAGGAATATTCAATGCTTTATAAGGTATGTTGGTAATAGGAAAGCTAAGTGTATAAATTATTCAAAGCGCCCTACAAATATTCGAAAAATGGAAAAGCGATATGTAAATGCTAATATGTAAGTGCTACTGGCAGTATTAAGAACGGGAATGCCAAAAAAGTGGGTGTTTGCTGTAGTAGAACGTTATTATTTCAAATTTAAGTTTTTAAGCGCTGATAATCGCCTGTAAAATTTACGAATCATTGAAAGAAAAAGTAAATGATAAGGCAGTATTATTCAGGTCGACAAATCCATTTTTAATTAATTTGCAATCTGAAAGTTATGCATGTTTTAAAGGTTCTAATAGGGTAAACGAGTCCAATAGCTGATCCTAATTGGGTTTCTATACACTACTTAATATCTGAAGTTAAATATTTAGGAAAAAATGCCAAAAAGGCCAAATTATAACTATAGCCAGATTTCCATAAACCGAAAATCCCAAATGAAAGAGCAAATAGTGCGTATGTAAATATGTAAAAATGTATGTATTTTACACATCATTATAGTTATATTTTATGTGCTTGTTTAGAGTGGTGATGTTTTTAACCGACGTATTTTACATATATATTTTATATGTATATTAATATATTGAACAGTATAGCTTCCAAATAATCGCCTTTTTCATTACGATTTTCTCCGGAAAAAACTACGGAAGTTTATTAAGTGAAATAAGGTACTAAAATGCAATAGTTGGCAAAAAGTAAGTTCGTTTTATTTGGTTCAATAAACTTCAATGGTTTTATTTTCGGCAATATTATGGGGCTAACTTCTTCAATTTAATCCAAAGTTAATTACACGTCATTATAGTTATATTTTGTCTATTACTGTTGATTTACACGGACGCCTTGCTTGCAAATGTATATATTTAAAATTTAGCTTCCAATTAATCACGTTTTTTTATAACGATTTGTGACGATCCGTGAAGCAAAAGAAAAAAAATTATTAATAAAATATGTTGAGGAAAGGAAACATTTGGCCCAAAAGAATGTTATTTATTCCATTCAATAAATTTCCGTATTTTTTTTACTTATAAATGTCGTCAAGTAGTATCTGCTCAAGAAACTTACCTTGTTTCGACATAATAATGAAAGAAACGCAAATATGTTGGAGCTAACCTCTTCAATCTCATCCAGATTTACGTACACGTCATTATAGTTATAGTTTATGTCCTTGTGTAGATTTGTGAAGTTTTAAACCGACACATGTCATATGTATTTATATATTGAAGAGTTTAACTTTCAAATAATCTCGTGTGTATTATTAGGAGTTGCTTCGAAGAACAAAAAAGTAGTTGGCAAAAGATATATTTGTTTCGAAGAAAAAGCTGGTTGGGAAAACACAAGTTAGTTATATTTCCTTCAATAAACTTCCGTATTTTTTACTTATAAATGTCGTCAAATCGCATGGAAAAGATGAAAGTACTTACAAATATACTTCCGTATATTTTTAATTTGTTGTATTTTTGTTTTTTTTGCTCTGGAAAATGTTAATGCAATATTTGAGAGCTGAAATATTCAATATATAAACAGATATAAAATGTGTTAGCTTGAAACATGACTAGTGTGTATTTAGTGCGATTAATGCTATATAAAATCTACCACAAGGGTTGTTCAATGTATGTATTTTTTTGGACAAAGACGTCGTAATATTTCTCATAGTGACGCCATATATTGATGTATTAATAGTAAGTGTTCGTTTATGGAATGACGAATTGCATTCCGGAATATGAATATTGTCGGAGCTCAGTCAATCAAAATAAACTGATTTTAGAGGGATCCTTTATTACTTCTGATCGGAAATAGGAAAGAGTATTTTATATTTTATGTTATGTATGTAATAGGCAGTGTAGAGCGGTGTAATACGAAAATTTATGGAACGTGTACAATTCGGTTCAGTGACAACTGGTAGCGGTTGTAAGACAAAATATTTAGAGTGAAAAATAGGGGTACGTTCCTGCAATGATGCTTGTGATAGTGTTGCTTATAGGATGCAATGTAGCAATTTATTATCACGATGGAACGTGTCTTAAATGCTGTTCGACAGCTACATAAAATAGTGGTTATTAGCCTAGATCTACTGAATTTTTAGGTCGCATTTGTTGTTGCAAACTTACGATGATTTGGTCTATTTCTGCTGTTATTTTATTATATATGGAGATAGCATTTTCTATTTAATTTATAAGACATGGAATCGTTTTAAACTTTCTGATAACAACACAGACACATTACAAACCTTTTGTAGCTTCTCATAAACATGGCTTCATAGGTCACAATCGTGTGATCAACTGAACGATGATATAGCTGCTTATCATATAATTATGGATTCCAAAATTTCATATTATTGACAAATTTTGATTTCTACTAGAGACGCTCCAGGAGAATGCTTCCTATCTTTTATATCTCTCGAATGGATACGAGGCGATTTAAAATTGCATTTTAAGGTGATTAAACTTACATTCATGAGCAAAAGAAGGAACAAATCGAATTTTCAATATTTTTCCATGAATTTTTGTTAATTTTTACTGGCAATGTCTATTTTGCAGATCTTTATTATTCTTATAGCATATACTAATAAATGGAAAAATAATCCTACAAATGGTACGACCACATCTTGGCGAGGATGTAAAAAAAAATTGCAGGATTAAGGCAGTCCAAAATGACTTACAAGTAGATTTTTTATATTTTAAGAAAAGAAAATGTGAAAACATCTTTTTCTGCAGTGAAGCGAATTGGTCAAAAGTTAAATTAACTGTTTTGGAGGATCGAAAGAAAACTTATGTTGACCATAGCAAAGAATTACAAAACAGGGGCTGGAAAATCTCTTTTTAGATATACAATATCTAGACGACTGAGAGAAACAGGCCATTTTATCCAAGAACATCAATAATAAAGAGATATTTTCTCGTGTTATGGCAAGAAAGATACAGTCTGGTTTATGAATGTTTTCTGGTCATATAAATCAAGATGTTGTCTTGTTAGTTATGCTCCTGAACTTTTAAACTGGAGAAAGATTTTCACCAAGTTGCATAAAAATGACAGTTAAATACTGGAATGGAGTGATAATGGTATAGGGAACTTTTACTGCAGCAGGAGTTGGGCAACTTATTATAATTGAGTAATCAATCAACGCAACGGAATACATTCGAATATTAGAAATAGGACTGTTACTAAGTATCCAGATGTTGGGAATATCAGAAAACATTATTTTTCAACAGCATGATGCCCCTGCACACACTGCTAAAGTCACAAAAAGTGTTTCTTTGATAATTTAATTTATGTGATGTTTTGGCCAGGTCAAAGCCCCGATTTAAAACCAATCGAGAATATTTGACCCATAATATCTTGTGCGTTGGCTGGAGGAATTTTTCGAATAATGACAAACTGTGGGAAGCTGTGCAAAGCGAATGGAATACCATCTCCTCTTCACAGTGTTTCACTTTGGTAGAGAGCATGTCTAAAATGATTGATTTTTTAAAGATATCAAAACGGAATGTGATTCCATACTAAGCATTTATTAAAGTAAATGCCTTGTTCTGTGTTATTAGTCTCGTTTACAATTCTCTTGTTCAATTGTTCTTTGTTCAATATAGCTTTTAGTGCAATAAAGTGTATAAAATTCGTTTTTCTCACGAGTGTATGCTTTCCGAAAATTTCATCACGCTATTGCAGATATTGATGGTATAAGTATCTAAGAACCCCCGTTTACAGATGTTCGTTAGAAGCAGAGATATTTTAAGTAATTTTCTCACGCAGCAAAGTGAAGCGATCATTATTCCCCGGTGCCTGTGAACCATTTATGAAACCAATACAGTTGATGTCGGCACAGTTTTAGAGTAGCGACAAAGATGTGAGTTCTAAAGCGCTCTCTAGACTTTTACGGTAGAGGTATCGTTCATCTATGGTAAATGTGCATTGATAATGCTGGTGACTATGTAAAAAAATAAACTTTGGAACACATAAGGTTGCTCGTTTTAATGGTACAGTTCCAGTTTTCGCAACTGTTAGAAGTTTTTTTTTGTTTAACGTAATTGCTGACTCTATCAATAAATTACAAAGCTATCACAAGAACGCATATTGACGACTAAAGTTTCGAGTTAATGTCGCGTCAGAATATATGTCATGGAGTTAGCGTCACGCCACGGAATGAAAGAAAAGGAAAATACGTGACGGTTAATAAAATACCCTTGCCAAGTACGGGTCTCCCCCTGCTCCCTCGAAAGCTAGCCGGCCAATGACCTGTAGGTCCTAAAGAGAATTACTGCAACCCAACAGCAGATTGTCGGTAAAAACAAAGGACTATCTGACAAAAGAAAAATGAAAAAGAAAGCATAAAAATATTGTATCGTATTATAAATACGTGTCGGCGACTTGCGGGTGAAACCGAAGACACTAAATAACTTTTCTTCCATCCAAAAAAAGTGTCAAAGTTTTATTTTCTTTGCGAGTCTCTCCAAACAACTTTTGGTTTACTTTATAAACAATAATAACGTTACATCAGTTCTTCAGTTAAAAATTAGAAGCCTTACTTTTATGATGACCCTCCTATTTACAGAGTAATAGAATATACTGGTGATATTTCTAAATCTTTACATAAATTATAATATGTATTAGATAGACGAATATTCACATCTTAGTTTTATATTGTTCTCACGTGCATCTTTTCAAAATGTCTGGAATCTACGCATGAATGTTCAGTTTCCAACTTTCCAGCTTCGGCAAAAAGATTCATAAACACGACTGGAAGGCGAGCAAGTTTCAAATGATGCCCCCACATTTCAGATGGTAATCGGCCTAAATGTTGTGAATATACCAACCAAGACAATGAACAAATAATGATGAACGATGGCTGATCATGTGCGTCTGGTGCGCTCTTTGTCATTTAAAGGTCGTCCCAAAAGCAATTTTTTTAACTAAAAGATTTGAATGGCTGCAAAGACGTGAATGGCACTATCAGGACGAGCTACCTTTTCGGACTAAAATTTATTTTTCTAGACAGGCATTACCAGTCTCAATGCACCTTTGTCAGCAAATAGCTTGGTATCAGCGCCCACAGCGAAATTTATCAAACAAGGGGTAGCCCAAAAGTAAAACCTCCTATTTTTTAACTCAAAAACTTGATTACCTACGATAGCGGGAATGAAAGCACAAATACAAGACAACTTTTGTGCTCCGGAATTTATTTTTCTACATCTTCACCACAATTATCATTGCAGTTTTGCCAGAAATTCAATGACGCATCAATGCTATTGACGCGCACCCTGTTATGGGTTGCTGTCTTAAAATCTCACACTATGAATCTCTGTAACAAATAGATGAAGCTTTCAGGTCATGAATGCATAAGTTCAGTCATCATAACAATGCATATCGCAATCCCTTCTGGTCTATTAGTGAGGAATAAAAACATAGGCGGTTTTACTTTTGGAATTCCCCTCGTAATAATACAGATAATTTTGATGAGGCTACTGCAATGATGATGCCGACAATATTGCAGTACTCTTGAGAATGAGAAAGAGAGAGCGGGGAAAGGACTGAAAGAGAAAGAAGGAATGCTAATCAATAGCGGTTTTGCTCTAAAAACAAAACAAAACAATCATAAAAAAATAATAAAACATTCCTTAGGGTCGTTCCAATGCAAACATTTATCGATCAAGCAATACACTGCATTCTTTCTTTCTGACTTGCAGCCTGCTCGCAAAGCCATCATGAGAAATGTATGCATACATGATTATAACGTGTCGTTTTTTATCGATAGCAATGCGCAACATTATTCTGATACGCACTAAATTTGATAACGATTGCGTGAAATCGAACTACCATATATGGGTAATGCTTTTTCTAGGGATCCCGTAATTAATTTAAAACTGCACGCTTGAAATGCATCGTAGATAAACAGGCACCAATGCATCCATTAGTTTTCAAGTGAAAAACAAATAGATGAATCTAAATCGCAAACCGGCTAACGACTTATAATGCCCTTCCTTATTTCAAATAAATTGCAATTAAGAAACTATCTAATCAGATGTCGAGCATGTGGTAAACAATTGCTTGGTTAGTAATCATATATCATAATATATTTAAGTAAAAAAAGAAAAATGATACATAATGAATTCATGTTTTCAAATCCTTTTGAGACAAGGTTTTATTAAAACCAAACGACATACGTCTAGGTGTTGTTTATTTGAGCATTTTAATTGTGATTTTAATTGAAATACTTCGACAGTATTCCGATCAAATAACTGACCGATATTTTTTTTTTCTTTCTGTTATGAAATTATCTTGTTTGTGAATTTTTTAGATGAGGATTGACTATTCGTATTATTTGGATTATTATGACTACTATTCTCATCCTGAGTTTTATTCGCACAACCTTTCGAGTGACCTAACCCCGATGTTCTTCGTATGTATCTTGTAGAACTCTCGAACGTTTATGTCGAACATGGGAATGTGTTCGACATTTCGAAGTAACTCGTTTATTCGATTCACAAAGATAGCATGTTCTCGTTCCATCAAATATGAACGAGTAGAAATCTGGAATAACTTGCAATTATATCTTTCTGTCGAACTCGTGAAATTCTGTACGAATGCCTGAGTTCGACAGAAAAAAAAAGTTCGTGTTAGCCAACAAGATCTTTGAGTTCGATAGAAATATTTCCGTGTTGGATATAATACAACTGGAGAAGGTTGGAATGTACATCGACTAGAGAACTGTGTGAATAACACCTAAGATCATAACTCTAGTCAAAATTACCGAAATAATATGACATTATTTTAAAACATGTTAAAAATAAATATATTTGTGAATGCATGGTAAGAGATTTTATTCTAACATTTTCAAAACTTAAATTGATCCATAAAATTGATTTATACGGTTAAATAATCATTCAATGCATGCATTGTGTTATTTGCAGTAGTTCAAAAAGATTTAAATGCTCTATCGAATTTTAAAGTTTCACAATATTGTAAACAAGTTTATAATTTTGATTATATCATTGTTATGATGACTGAACAACAAAATAAAGAATTACATTGTATTTTTATAGAATCTTAAAAAATTAACCTTTAAACTGTTGAACAGAGAAACATTTCTGGTCTTAAAATTCATAGAACATAGTAACAAAGAAAAAAGATTACAACATTAGGTGGTGTTTACTTCTATTATTACTATTATTATGTATATTATTCAATAGTTAAGTACAAGTTTTATTTTTCTGACCTGATTATAATGTAACTATTTGTTGTGACCTGGCTTGTACTCATGACTCATAGGATATCCGGTAAACCGGAGGTAAAACAGAAGGTGAACGGAACACGCAGCCTATTGGATTTTCCCTGGCTAATACTTACTATTGTAAATATATTTTACTCTCGTTCTGCAACTTAATAAAGTAGCTATCTACATTTATACATGTGTATCGTTCTTTTTTTGTGCGAAATAAAAAGAGATGCTCCATCTTTTCATTTTTTGCTCAACAGCTAATGAAACCACCGAATGTTTTAAAGCAACAATTGAGACACATGTTTCCACACGGAAGTTCTATAGCAAAGTCCACTCTCTCCAATGGTTTACTTCTAGTTGCGCAGCTGCCATTGCTTAAAGACAGCATTCATACCGCAGATTCATCCGACATGGATCCAGTATAAGCAGAAAGGTATTTATGGACGCTAGAAGTAATTGTAAGGAGGAAATACCTACAGCCAAGGAAGAATATACTGAAACCACTAGAATATCTATTCAATTGCGGAAATTAGGAACGTGACTACTAGAAAATCTATAACAGTGTAGTAAATAATCGGCAATTAGCAGTTCCCCCATTATCCAACAATCTTGAAGTTGTTTGCACAGCAACCGAGAAGACTAATCTGCTTGCATGTCGGTTTTCCTAAACTCTACTTTGGACCCAGTAAACAACTTCCTCCAAATTTTCCTCTGCGGAAGGAAATCTCACTAAATGATTTCACATCCCTCTTTCTTAAATACATGCTATCATAAAAACTAGACATCCTAAAAGCACATGGACCCGATCTTATCACGGATGTACTATTAATAAAATGATTCACTGAGGTTGCCTCAGTTCTCTCCTAGCTGTTCAACAAATGCCTTAACGAATTTTGCTTTCCTGACCGCAGGAAACTGCTTCTGTTTTACCAAATTATAATTCTGGCATAAGAACTGACCCTATGAAAATATAACCTCATTAGCCTCCTTTCTCTTTTTTCCATAAAATTTGAGTCCATAATTACTCAAGCTATAGTCCACCGCTTCACAGTTGCTAAACTTCTTTCCAACCTACAATATGGTTTGCCCGTTCTACTGCAGATATCTTAATTGTAATCTCTGAAAATATATACCTAGATACTTCAAAAGCATGTGGACCTGATCTCATCCCGGCTGTACTATAATAAAATGATCCGCTGTGTTTGCCCCAATTATCTCCAAGCTTTTCAACAAATGCTTTAACGAATCTTGTTTTCCTGAAGGCTAGAAAACTACTTCTATGGTAGGAGTTTACAAGAAATATGGCAAGAGAAATGCCCCAATTAATTATCGCCCCCATTCGCCTCCGACTCATATTCGACAAAATATTTGAATCCATAATTATTCAAGTTCTCGTCCACCACCTCAAATCTGCTAATTTTCTGTCCGACCAAGAGTATAGATTTAGGCAAGCTTATTTTACTATAGATATTTTAACAGTAATCTCTGAACGTATATATCATGCACTGAATAAAACAGGAAAGGCTAGGGCAGTAGCCCTGTGATATATCTAAGGCCTTTTACATTGTGTGGCACGATGGTCTTCTCATAAAAATCAAATTCTATGGTATTACTGGACGAATATTAAACATAATTGAATGTTTCTTAAATAAAAGAATACAGGCTGCCCCTGATATTCGTACTTCAAAACAATATGATATTAATCCGAGTGTACCTCAGAGGTCGATAGTTAGACCTTTATTATTCTTGATATTCATTAAAATTTTCTCTTAGATGAGTATATTTGCTGACGACACCACGCTTACACGCAACATACATGAGGGGTAAACGAATAAACATGTATCCAAGGTAATGGCGGAAACCATAGCAGAAGACCTCCAGTCTGCAGCGGAATGGGGACAAAAATGAACGGTCACATTCAATTCTGGAAGACTAATCTTATTTTCTTTTAATAACTACAAGTAACTTTGTCAGTCACTAACAGCTATGACTAATGGTACATTACCTGAAATTACTTCGTTCAAACTTCTCAGCTTAATGTTCATGGAGAATATGAAATGGAATAGATACATTGAAGGCATTGCAAAGGCTGCTGCAAAAAAGTAGATTGTCTCTACCGTACTAGAAAGTTTCTTACGCCTGAGAGTATTATGTATCTCTACAAAGCCACCATTCCCCCATGAATGGAGTATTGTTGCCACATTTGGGTTAGTTCATCTGCTACTAGTCTCTCACTCCTGGACAGGGTTGAAAAGAGAGTCGCCATGATAATAGGTCCCGCACTATGACTTAACCTTAACCGCTATTTCCTCGACGAAGTGTTGCACCCCCTTTTCTGTTTTACAAGTATTTAAATGGTATTTGCTCAACGAACTACAAGCCCTTGTACTCCCTCGACGTAAATACCCCCGACTAACCCGACAAGTAGCAAAATATCACCCCTACGCACTAGAAATCCCTAGATACGTCTTCTACTATAATTGTTTCTTCGGTTAAATTTTGAATTCCCTTCCTGATTCCGGCTTCTTTCTTTTTTGATTGTACTGACATGCATAAGTTCAAGTGCACTGTAAACAGACATCTTGCTGCTCAATTCGGTAAATGACTTTTGAGCAACGTTGGGTTTTTACACCGAGTGACAAACATATTAAGTTGGCAACTAAGTTCTTGCCGATTTTTTAAATATATTGTGTCTAAAAAATGTATCTGTTTTATTTTATTTATTTTGTTTTGGAGTCAAAATCAAATGATTTCTACCATAAAGGAATTGAGAATCTCGTTGAACGTTTGAAAAAAGTGTTACATGATAAGGGCTGTCCCCGTTTCATGTAAGTAAAAAAATAAGGAATTAGTAAAATGTAAATATGAAATAGGATAGTCAAGGATTCGAACTTGTGAGGCTAGATTTGGAATTTAAAAAAATTCCAATCATGAGTTAAAAGAAATACAGAATGTTATTGAAATAGGAAATTGCAATTGTTTAGCTTACATATCTGTATATGGAAAAGGAATGTAATAATGAAATTTGTTTCTGTGAAAATTAAAATAAGGAGCTTAATTGTCAATTGAAATTGTAAACATATTTTGTAAAAATGTTATTTGAAAAATAGGTTAGTGAACTCGAGGTCATGTCAAGTTTGGAAACGTGACGCATGTCATCAAACGTGCTTTATGAGCACATGTTTAATCATGCGATGACGTGACGAGTTCTCAATATAGGTAGAGGTTTTAGATGTAGTCGAAAAGAGAAGAGGAGAAAAGTCGGGGGAGATAGAGCCGAGAGAGAGATCAGAGACGGCTGCTGACGTCAAACCTTGGAAGCGAAAAGTTAGAGAAGAAAAGGCCATATAAAGAAACTTTGAATTCCACAAACGAAATCATGGACCGGTCATGAAATAAAGGACGTCATCATCTTTGTGTATCTGCGTCTTCGTGTTGTGATTCAACAGAAAAGTTATTGTCCATTTATATTATAAGAACTTTGTGAAAATCATCATCTCCAAAATAGGTAAGAAATATATATATATCTATATTAGTAGAAACACTCCCGTTCATACAGAACTGTCTCTCTCTTTATGTATACCTGTTTATTTCTCCAATATGCAAGCTCTTACAAACAGGAACATCTTAAGAGACATGAAAACTCAAAACATGAACACTCCTAAGACTGTCTCTATCACTCTAAGACTGTAATCTCTCACTAAGACTCTCACAAATATGAACAACAACAAATAACATCAGTCCTCTTCTAATAAGAATTACATAACATATACGAATATTTGGTGCCGTATTTGGTACTTCTAATAATAACACAAAGTAACAAAAGTTGTGAACACAATTGGAGAATTCATCATTGATAAAATAGTTGGTTATTCTTATTTTACTTTTATAAATGTAGATTTAAAAAAAAGCAATAACTTGGAAACTAATCTAATAGCTTACTATTATGTTCCCAGAAGAAAAGGCGAAAATTAGATACCAATGCTATTCCTGTTTTTAAGTAGGACAATGAATATACAATGACACGACCAAATTATAGATAAAAACGTATTTGCTTATTTAGCAGAACTCGTAAATATATTGGCCGTTTGAATGAAATATACTTTAATATTTTTTTCCATTTCCATTAAAATAAAAATTGTTTCTTTCACATATTTTAATGGATTTTCACATGTATGTAACTTTAATCTTTCGCCTCTGCGAATCAAAATTCTACATATATCCATACAGATACAAAATCTGCAAGCACACACATACGCACAGACACACACAAATATATATATATGCATACATACATGCATACATACATATATATATATATATATATATATATATATATATAGCATTAGTTTTCAGTTTAAAAACAAGACAGCTATATTTAATTTACATTGATAAGTTGTTATCTTTGAGGAAATACACCTTACACATATTTCGTTAAATGGTGGAAAACTACTAGAATACTTTTGTGAGACACGTATACGTTTCTCACATAGCTGCGTGAATGTGTTTATACAGGATGAAAAAGAAAGGGAAATGAAAAAGTATGCAAATACTGCAGAAACATAAATTAAAAAAGGAACACGGACTAAATGTAGTGTTTTATAGTCCCCACAGCACCAGTAAGCAAATTGAATTCTAAACAAAAGTGGATAGGACGCTATCAGTACAAAAATCCAGAATTATCCGGTCTCATACTGATGCAAATATAATTTATATGTTTCTGGTATTATCAAATCGTTTCGCTGTATCACGGCTCTATAGTGTGGTTAGATAAACAAGTACATAGAGCTCATATAAACTACTAATATTTCATCATAACCTGGCAAGAGGAAGTTCCCATATTATAAATGTTATGAATAAAAGCTTAGTTGAGTGAATGAAATACATTAAATAATTTATGTAGTCAATAGAATATTATTCTTATATATATATATATATATATATATATATATATATATATATATATATTCATATTTAAATGGGCTTTTCCGTAACCACAACCAATGTAAATGTTTCTCGCATGTTTTCCCCGTTAGGGATCCCCCCTCTTTTTTCTTTCTATTCAAAAAATTCTACATTGCCAAAAGTGTGTTTATTCATAAAGTCTGAGGAAATGCTGGTTTTTGAAAATTTTCAAAGTATATAATGCTTTAAACTGTCGAACCGGACATTGAAACAATTGTAACATAAACTGAAATACACTTTTCGTTACCATCAACACCTTTTCTTGAAGTCTTGATTTTGCACACACAGTATATATATATATATATATATATATATATATATATATATATATATAAGAATACTGTTCTATTAACTACGTAAATTATTTAATGTATTTCATTCACTCAACTAAGCCGGGAAAATAATGGCTAAAGTGGTGCAAGCACGACTAGCCAGACTGGCGGAAATGGTCCTAACCAAACCACAGTGTAAATTCAGAGATTGAAGATCCACAATAGATATGATCTTCAGCTTACGGCAGATTCAAGAAAAAGCCATTGAACAGTATCGGGAGCTCTACATAGTCTTTGTAGACTTCCGTAAAGCACTTGATACAGCTGATGGAAAAATGCCGTGGAAGGTCCTTAAAGTGTTTGGATGCCCCGATCACTTTGTGGAAATTTTCAAACAATTTCACGAAGGAACAAAAGGGAGAGTTTTAGTAGAGAATCTAGAAAGTGAACTCTTGGAAATAAACCACGGCACCAAACAAGGGTGCGTATTGCCCCTACCATTGTTCACCCTATTTCTGACAGCCGTCCTAATTCTATTTCATCAAAGCATCGAAGAAGGTGTCTTCATCCACACGCGTTCTGATGGGAAACTGTTCAACCTTGCAAGACCGAAGGCCAAGACACAGACAAGGAAGAAGATGATAACAGAACTACTGTTCGCAGACGACACTGCTCTGATAGCTCACAATCAAGCTCAGATGCAAAGGATAGTTGACACTTTCTCTCAAACAGCCAGGAAGATCATCCCTCACCAGATAACAACGACCCGCAAACGCCTACAATAACAATCAAAGGCAAGGTGCTAAAAGTTGTTGAAAACTTCAAAAACCTTGGAAGCACTCTAAGAATTGATAACCGTGCTGACAAAGAAATAAACTGCCGGATTCAAAGCGCATGTGCCTCCTTTAGCAAGCTAGAAAAGAGGCTCTGGACAAGGCTGGTATCCGGCTAGAGACGAGGTGCAGTCTACAAAACATCGTCCTACCAGCCCTGATGTACTTAGCAGATACCTATACTCTGTATAGAGAACACGTAAGGAGATTGGAAGCCGTCCAACAGAGACACCTGAGAAGGATCATGAAGATCAAATGGAGTGACTTTATACGAAACACGGAAGTTCACAGGAGAGCAAACCTAAATAGTGTGGAAGCTACCCTTGCTACTGCGCAACTACGATGGACTAGGCACATTACTAGAATGGAAGAAAACCGAATTCCAAAGATGATCTTCTACGGGGAACTGGAAAATGGAACCCGCAAGGTAGGAGGTCAGAAGCTTCGCTACAAAGATGTAACAAAGCGGCACCTGAAGGCAATGAATATCAATGTCGAGAGTTGGGAGGAACAAGCCAAAGAAAGGAGAAGCTGGCGGAACAGTATCCACAAAGGAAGGAAAGAAAGTAATAGAGAGAAAGATTGGAGAAGCCTTAGAGCTGAGACACTATGGACGACACAACCCTGGCACCCACATATGCAGTGCCTGTGACCGGATGTTTCACACAGAAAGAGAACTATGTCAACACCGAAGGATAAAGCACTGAGGCCCCGACTGGTCATCGTCAAGACTAGCGGACTGCATGATGATATATATATATATATATATATATATATATATATATATATATATATATATATATATATATACTTTTAACATATGCGCATTATAATGTCTACTTCAGGCACTTTAGTTTCATCGATCTTGTAATATATGGTCTGAGTTATAAAGTATAATGATACATCAACCCATTTCTCACAATTTAATTACGTCAGTCTAATTACTGACTTTTAATATCGATATCTTCTATCTTAGGACATCAATATTTTATCATGAATAAGAATTCTAATTTGTTGTTCGTATATCCGTCTGATAAAACTACCCCATATTCATCTTGGCCAGATCAATTAAACTCAGTTACACCAGAATGACACGATTGAGTTGTTTCTGAATGAAATAAATTATATAAACTCTGTATTGTATTTTTAAAACAAGCGTGTAGTACATGTTAGACACATGTGTGTGTATATATATATATATATATATATATATATATATCGTTCTATCTTTCTCTGTTTCTCTCTACTCTCTCTCTCTCTATTTTTTTTTTGTATAATATATACAGGAATTTACATTTATATCGGTATTCGGTACCGACGGTTTCAAGCCCGGTAGTTAAAGACTGCTCTTAATGTCCGCCTCAGGCTCTCTTCAGCCGACTCTCATCTGTCTTTAATCGGAACCAGAACTCTATATATGCACACCATAATTTTTATTTATTTATTTATTTTATCCTTTATTTATTTATTTTTGTTGTTTATTTTCTTTTTGTATGCTACTTTAATAAGGTAATAAAGTTGAAGCAATAAATTAAGAAGTATGGGATGATGCCTTCTATATTATTATTTTTCTTTACCCCCCTATCGTTTAAAAACGTTTTAAAAGTTCATTTTGAAGTTATGTCTAATCTCGTTTAAAAATAGGGTAATAAAATTTAGATTGAAATAGACCTAGGAAGTGCCCAGGGGATGGTATATACTAATATTTAAGTATCGCTTTGCGTTTAAAAACGTTTAAGATTTATTTTAAAATAATCTCTAGTTTCGTTTTAATTACGGTAATAATATTTAGTTAAAATAGACTTAAAATATGTAAAAATATAGTATATGTTTATATTTAAGTATCGTTTCACGTTTAAAATTATTTAAACCGTTATTTTAAAATTATATGTAATTTCGTTTTAAAAACGGCAATAAATCTTGGATTGAAATAGGTCTAAACGGTGTCAAAAATTGGCGTTTTTTATATTTAAGTATATTAAGTATAGCATGATCTCGCTCTATTTAAAAACACTTTTAAACCATTTAAAATTTTAAATTTAAAAATTCTCTCTAGATCTCGTTTAAAATGGGTGATAAGATCTACAATAATATAAAATAAATTCTTTTGACATGTGTCTATAACTAAACCCTTTTTTATCTTCACGTTTTATCTTTTTTTTCTATCCCAATTTAACTTTTTTATTTAAAAATTAGTAAATTTCAATGAATAGAATAATAAATCAATTATCATTAATATGTGTTTTTGGTTTTGTGTTGAATGAAACTTTTTTTTTCATTACAACAATAATGAACCAATTTAAATATTCCGGCATGCGTTTAAGGGTTACGAAAGTATCAATAAATCGTTTAGTTACTAAGCCAACGTCAGTAAATAAAAAAATGTTACGTGCGCATGCATTAGCCTTGACTAGGGGGGGGGCTAAGGAAGCGACCATTAAGTAATTATGCTGGTCGCCATGGAACTCAACGCCCAAGGAGTACCTAAAGTGGCACTTATGCACTTATGTTATCATGCTATTTTTTAAAATAGTATTTTCATGTTAAATTCAAATTTTACAATATGTTTTTCTTTTATTAATTTGTCAAGTTAAAGTACAGATAACCCGGTCGGTTTCTAATGTGAGGAAAATCTAGCCCCCCCCCCAAAAAAAAACAAAGGTGTACTCTGGATAATAACAAAACATTAAAATTACCTCAGTCTCAAAAGATTTCTTTTCTACTGAACGTGGAAACAAACGGTGAAGTGTAGTTCACCTTCTGTTTCTCTCCCCCTCTCTCTTCTTCTCTTATCTCTCTCTATCCATCTCTCCCTTTCCCTCTCTCTATCTTTCTCTCTATATCACCCTCTCCATCTCTCTTTGAGCCCCTTTCTCTCTCTAACTCCGTCTATCTCTCTCCTTTCCTTTGTCTCATCCCTCTCTGTTTCTAACTCTCTCCCTCTCTCTGTTTATCTATCAATCCCTTTATCTCTCTATCTCCTTCTCTTTCTCTATTTTCCCCTCACTGTCTCTTTTCTATCTATATATCTTCCTCTCTATCTGTCCATCTCTAATCCCTCATCCTATTTTAGTCTCCTAAATTAATTACAGTGAATAAGGCATTGTCAAAACATGGATAAATCCTATTTTAGTCACCTAATTTACTGACTGTGAGAATAGAAGTTATTTGGAAATTACTGCTACCTTGAACAGCACCAGGAGTATCTGGTAAAACCTTTCTAATTAAATTGATTTTGGCAGCCATTTAGTAACAAAATGACATAGCCTTAGCCCTTGCTGCATGAGGAATACCTGCGACCTTGCTGCCAAGCAGAAGAATTATTTATTCTTCTTTAAAACATTCAATTTTTAAAAAATCTCATGTTCGACATCTCCAAAACATCCAATATGGGGGAAAATATTGCAGTAATGCAAACTTATTGTTTAGGATGAATGCACAATGGTACGCAAAAAAAACAGTTAAGGCTCTTGGTCGATCCTTGCAAGATTTGCATAGCAATGTCAGACAATTTGGGAATGCAGTAATATTGCTTGCAGGAGATTTCAGACAAATGTTACCTGTTATTCTTCAATCAACACCAGCAGATGAAATAAATACTTGCCTCAAATACTCTACTTTTTTGTTCCATGTGAAGACATTACACTTAACTCAAAATATGAATGTCCAGTTGCCGACTGTTCGATCCGCACAAAAAATTTTGCATCACTTGTAGGAAATTGGGTACGAAACAGTGCAAGATGATCAGAGTTAAGGGCAAAATTCTTTGACTTTTAACTTCTGTAATTTCTGTAATTTTATTTCATCAAAAGAATAGTTAGTTTAAAAGGTTTTTGCAGATATTCAAATTAGAAGAATTCTATTTGACTGAGTGAATGAGCTATTCTTGCAGGTCAATACAAAGATGCCCATGAACTTAACGCTATTATTCAATGTAAAATTCCAAGTGAGGTAGTCAAATACAAATCCATCGACACTGTTGTGAAACAGATAAAGTGGTTAATTATCCAACAGCTATATTTGCCAGGGATGCCACCGCATGTATTGCAACTGAAATTTGGTGTACTAATTATCATGTTGTGAAATATAAACCAATCCAAGCACATAGCTTGCAGTAAAACAAATTAACAAACAATATCATAGAAACAACAATCTTAACAGGACCTTTAACAGATGAATATATCTTCATTCCATGCATTCCTTTGATTCCACCGGATACATCATTACACTTTAGGAAATTGAACTTTCCAATTTTATTGTCATTTGCAATAACCATCAACAAAGCACAGGGAACAATCTTTACAATTGTGGGCCTTACAGTTACACACTGACTGTTTTTTCACATGAACAATTTATATTACGTATTCAAGAGTCACCAAACCGGAAAATCTCTATATCAGCTAAGAAAATGGAACAACAAATCTGTGTACCCATGCAAAATGGAAAATTAAACCTATAAGAAACATCCTTTTTCTCATTTTGGAACTTTTTCCATTGCGCCAATTTGAGCCACAGCAACGCGTGACAGGGTACAGCTAGTATATATATATATATATATATATATATATATATATATATATATATATATATAACACAATAATCTCTTAAATAAACGAGATGAACTGATGGCCAGATGTAGACATAAATGTAAATTTAAAATAACCAGTAACTCCAGATCCGACGAACAGATAATTCTATAACGGTAAAGAGACCGAATTTAATACCACTAGATTATTTACGATAAACCCTCCCACCCCACCCCACTGGCAATTATAGTGCTGTCCGGTATATACTCGGTAATAACGACTTGATGATATTTGTTGTCCGAAATCTAAGTTAGGTGTACTTATTCCGAAATACCTGTTTATCCAAATTACTTATAAATAAATGAGATAACTTAAAGAAAAAAATTTTCTCTGCAGATAATACATTAGTTATTAAACTGATTTAAGTCAAAAAGATCAAATACTACCACTAGACATTATTAGATTTAATATAAATTAACACAAAACTTTAAAATAATAACTATTTTATTTATTTATTTCTTTATGCGTGCATGAAAGTACTTTTGTGTACGATATGAATAAAAGTATATATTAACCGAAACTATATAGGTCCTATGGAATTGGTGGCGACTAATAATGCAATTTTCTGCATTTTAATCAATTAGGAAGTGAAATATTAGTGAGCAAAATTACAACGAGCGCTATAATCACCAATAAAATTAATTACATAA
>NC_136503.1:18001987-18161987 GCF_053919585.1 Euprymna scolopes | reverse complement strand
GTATGTCGTCCGGAATACACAGATACAATTGTTATGCACACTCTTTGGAACAATAATCCCAGCGTGATAGAGTACCATCAACAGAGAAGACAGCGGCCCTCAGATTTTATATCAGATTTTTTTATTTCCCTAGATGCATATATTTACGAAAACTGACGGTGCATCTCCTCCTACTTAATAAAACGCGCCTCCAACTAGAAAGCTGTAGATTACTCCGTTCCGGCACAGTACATACAGATATAATATTGTAGCGTCGTCCTTACATGTTTATACACACGTTGCATGCAGTCGCAAAGGAACAAATGATCAGGTAAGAAATTAGACTCATTTTTGTTAGTTTGAATAAAAGGCATTTACTCATGGCACTTCCAAAATAACGCATTGAATCTTGTTTTAAAATCCCCTTAGTTCGTCATGTAGTATGAAAAACTAAAAAAAACTATTAAACGTAGATAAAACCAAATCAAAATTTTTGTTTGCTAATCGCGCTTACGTAAATTTCTCTAATGGAGCGGCGCATTTTTAATTTAGTAGTAGTTAATGTATTGCTTTTATTTTTGTATTATGTTGACTATTATTCTCATCTTGGTTGCTTTTCCCCCAAGGTTTGAGCCGATGTAACCTCCAATCGTCAGGCGTATGCACACTGTGTGTTATTGGTGAATAGTGTAAATGTTTGTCTTTTGGTTTCCCTATGAAAATAGCCATTAGAAATTCCAAACGCAAATAGCGCCAAGTCTATCTTCTTTTTTTTTTTAAAATAAACCCGTGCCCCTTTCCGTTAGTATCATATAAAAGATGTATATTTTTGAGATGAGGATGGATTTTTTTGGTATTATTTGTACTGTTATTCTTATATTGATTGTTGTTTCCCTACAACCTTTCGGCCGATGTAATCTCCGACCATCTACAGGAAAAAAAACAACCAAAATGAAGATGCTATTACAAATAATACAAACAATAATTATCAATCCGCATTTCAAAAATATACATTCATCATTCTTTTCTTGGCTTGACTTCGGAAACAAAATTTCTATGAAGGGGTCTGTCCACGGCGACTGAAGGCACGCGTGTGGCTGACGAGCTCGATGTGGGACAAACAGGTTTTGCCCCAGCGGCTTCAGTTAAAAGTCACGTAAAGTACGACTGCTGAGACTTCTCAGATCTCCCTCCCGCAGCTTTTCTCCCGTAGATTCTTTGTGTGGTAGACCTCAGAGGAGATGACAGTCTGATGGATAGTTCGTCGCCAGGTGTCACGGTCAACAGGGAGTGGTCAATGTGGCAATCACCGACCGACTTATTCAGAGAGTGTTTTATATCGTTTCTTCTGTGCCCCTCTTTCACGGCAGCCAGTAGAAAGTTCGCCGTCATATAGGGATATCATAGGCACGCGATGATCCTTCGATCTGAAGACGTGCCCGGCTCTGCGTAGCTGCGACTTCAGCAACATAACCTCGATGCTGGTGATCTTCACCTGCTAGATGACCTCAACATTGGTAACATAGTCACTCCAGTGAACGTTGAGGATGGTGCAGAGACAGCGCTAATGGAAACGCTCGAGAAGTCGTAGTTTGTGACGTTATGCTGTCTACGACTCAGAGTTTTACAGGAGGGTGGAGACTATTATGGTTCTTTACCAATTAATTTTTGTGCTCTTCTTCAAGTGTTTGTTTTCCAGACTCTGTTGTACAGTCTGCCAAAAGCGCTGTTTGCCTTGGCAAATCTGTTGTCGATTTTACTGTCGAGCTTGGCATCTAGTGTGATGACACACCCCGAGTAGGTAAACAGGTGAACGATCTTCAACAGTCTCGCCAATGGTGATAATGGGGGGTATCCTACCCGAGGAGCGGACTGGTAGAGGACTTCCGTCATTTTCAATCTGACCTAGAGTCCGAAAAACTAGCAGCCTCTGCGAGGATGTGAGGTGCTACAGGGCTCTGTCGGTGTTAGGCAACGAGGGCAGCGTCGTCGGCAAATAGGAGGTCTTGGATCAGTTGCTCGAGAGTCTTTGTGTGAGCTTTCAACCTTCTGAGGTTCAACAGACTTCATCGAGGCGCTAGCGAATGTAGACAGCCTCGCCATCGACAAGATCTTCGGTCTCCTACTTGAGCATCATGCTGAGGAATATGCTGGACAGAGTCGGTGCCAGGACGCATCGCAGTTTCACGCCATTGACGATGAGAAACGTTTCTCAGATGTTATTATTCGCTCTGAGCTGGCCACTCTGGTTCTCATTCATTATTAATTTATTGCTTATTAACAGTCTTCATAACATATTTTATTGTGTTAACTGTATTCCAGAATGCCCATTAATAGTGAATAAATGAATGTTGTTTTAAATGATAAAAAGTCTGACAGTAGCGCGGTCTTTATTCCTAATGCGTACTATATTATTGTATGTATTTTAAACTGCCTTATAAATTTAATATATAAATAGTCATATACACAATTATTGATTTAGGTAGCCGAAATAGGAAGTGTTTCATTAGTTTATGAATAAACTGAAAGAGGTCTTCTTCCCTTCCTCGTAACGTCAAAATTGTAATTATTAGCGAAATGTTTTATTTGAAGATGATTCGATAAACTCTAGACAATCTAATGTAATTGTATGTTTTCTTAGAATATCCAACAAAGCGGACAAATATTACTTTTCTACTTATTTGAATAAGTATTTTGTGTTTTAACTTATGTTCAAGTAGTTTAATTTTACTTAAAACAAAAGTCGTTCAAACGGTATTCATATCGAATAACAGTGTTGTTGCTCTAGAAAAATTCATAAATGAAGAAGCGAACAGTAGGGGTTTAGGTAGAAAGAAAATACTGCCCAACAAAGTTAATATAAAAATACTTTTGGTATTTCCGATCGTAATATATCATCTCAATGATCTCTTCGTCTACTGCGTAAGATGCATAATTTGGATCATCCAACAGACGTTTTCTTATCTCATTAAGTCGTGTTTTAGCACCTGAAATAATGTATAGTTGCTGCCATGCGTTTTTTTTTTTTTTTAATTATTGATTTTTTTTTTCGTTACTATGTTTGCAGATCGTCCGACTACTCACGGTCGTCCGACCATGTTTTTGTTCAAAGATCGGATTGCCTTTCATTGTAAATGTTCCCTCACACTGACACATGCTTCTAACTCGATCTTATTATCAACGTGATTTCTTTTTGCTTTGTTTTTCTTTTCTTTTTTTCTTCTTCGCTGTACCCTCAACTCACGGCACGGCTTGGTCGTTTGCATACGTAAGTTGCCGCTGCTGCGGCTGCATACGTCTCCACGAATGCGTTACGACAACAGTACCGACCAGTTGGAGCTAAGTGAAAACTACACCGAATATGAAACACTTAAACAAGATCCACCCCACCAGAACAAAATATATAAAAATATATTCTCAAAACAACTTTTCTCTATTATGAAGAAGGCTCGTTGTAATTCTTTTCTTTTCAAATATAGTTACACGTGCACAAACTAAATGGTGTCGAACGCAGTTATCTTCCATTTTTCTTATTGTAAGGAACACAAGATTCGTGTCATAAAAGTTGAAGCATAGTCTTACTCTTCCTATTTATCACGAGATATGACACATTTAACAGACTCCTAGACAACATCAGTCTAACTATTACTTTCTTCCTTTCAACTTTGGTAAAAAAAATTACACTCTGTAAACAACAGACGCTAAACTAACCATACGGTATATAAGATTTTATACTCTCATATACACAGGCATGCATCATTGTTTTTTATTTTTACAAAGGAGTAACCGCTTATCAAGGCTAGACGCCACTCGAGGATAATGGTCAATAATTGTACAGTAGTCACTGGGACAATGTCACCGAAATTTTGAATAGTGGAAATTGGTAAACTGGATTACTTAAGAGGAACGGCTCATCAAGAACTTGTTTACGTTGGACTTGAAAACGACCATGTTATAGTCAGTCGGAAAACAGGCCAATGGAGAAAGTTCCACAGGTGTGAATTTCTAAGAAACTTTGTTCATGGAATGTACGTTTAGATTTAGGCACAGATAAAGAAGAGGGAGATTATTGATAGTATTTTCAGCTAGACGATAGACGAGTATTTCTCGTGTAAGTTTGGCGAGGGGGGACCATAGATTGGAGCTCAGAGGAGCACTTGCCATGAAAATAACGCTGTCATTGTTGAATAATTCTTCTTATACAAAATCTCATAGTAAATATGATGTTTGCGCTTTTTACAAACTCACTAGACGTAAATATTTCTTCTCTAGACAAACACACACATGCGCTCCAATAGTTTACAGGCTCCTTTTGTCCATATTTTCAAAGGGTCTGCAAAATAAATGCTGTACAGGTTGTTACTTATTTTCCATTAGCATATTTGTATTTGATTAGGAAATAAGAAGCAGAGAGGGGAGAAATGGATAGAGAGAAAATAACGTTGAGTACATAATCTCACCAAAATGGAAAAACATGCTGTTAATTATCTAGCTATTAGGGCCACGAGTGCAGTTGTAAATGATATAAATTTATTCACTGTTAGATTAGAATAGATATTATGAAAGAACTAGCGGGGGTACCCAGCGTTGCCCATGTTTGTAGAGGTGTGTGTGGTTGAGGGGGGGTAAAATGAAAACAAAGCGAAGTCATACCCCTGTTTTAATATAGAAACAAATAATGTTAAAACTATTTAAAAAATCGTGTAAAAAAAAACAATTAAAATATGAACGTGATGCAATACGAACGGTCCGGCGGTGCCCGTGTGTTTGAAAAATTCCAAAAAAGTTTGTAAGGGGGGGGGCTCGAACTCGAACCATTTAGTCCCCCCCCCAAAAAAAAACGAAAAAAAAACGTGATGAATTAACTACAAAGTGAATTAGGTCAAATATCAATTCCTCAGTGAAGTTTGCTTTGGTTTAGTTTCAGTAGTCACATCACACTCGAATTCTAAATGAATGCTTTTGTTTTCTCGAATTCTTAATGAATTTTTTTGCTTTAATTTTAATTTAAGTGTAATGCAATGAATTCACTATATCGTTGCGTTGTAATCTTTGTGTAAAAATAAATGTTGAGTTGAAAGTACTAATTAATAAAGGGCATAGTTAGATGTCACGGTTAGAGCCGTTACACCGGAAGTAAAATCCGGTTAGTCTCGCAGATTGCGTCTTACACTAACGAAAAAAAAGCAAAAATATAACAATAATAGTAATCGCCTTTTCGCGTTTAAAAAAAATTCTATTTTATTATCGAAAAAAACAGAAAGCATAAATCAGGGAAAAAAGATTTAAAAAAAACGGCATAAGTAACCTCCTAGTACGATTCCAAACCGGTGTGTTTTCGCATACTGTTCCTTGTGAACGCATCACCTGCGATGTAAATGGGGAGAGGGGAAAGGAGGAATCAAATAGAGAGAAAAGATGTTTAAACTTCCATTTAATCTAAGCGATTTTGGCAGTGGACTCTCACCGGAAAAATATAGGGATGTACCATTGTCGAGAAACTGTAGAGGTAAAAGGCCTATAGCAAACCTTAGATAATGTGATAGTGGCTGTACGCATTACATTTGCATGTAATGTCATGATTTTTACTCCTATTAAGGTCAAAGTTGGAGGGGAAAATGAGTTCATTTTATTTATATAGATAGATAAAAAAGAAGAAGATATATAGAAGATAGATAGATGGAAGAAGAGAAGATAGAGAAGAAGAATAGATAGAATAGAATAGATAGAAAAACGAAGTGAAGGGAAGATTATGAAAACTCAACATACCACCTTCTAAAACCTACAGCTGAACAAGTTAAACACAGCATGTCTTCCTTTGTCATAAACATTTGATGTTAGAACAAAATGGAAAAATGAGAGGAAATCTAGAGGCGCGATACAATTTTCCTTTTATATATGCGCTTTGCGTAATCAATCAGTGAAAACAGGGTATTGCGTCTTAATGTTATAACGTCACATGTGCCTACGCTTGTTCAAAGCTGTATTATATAAGTGTGATTGGGATGAATTGCAAGTCGTAAACCAAACCTTCGGCGAGCGTCTGTATATTTCTAGACAAATCTTACTACAACAATTCGTATGTACGTATTTGGTATTTCCCATGAGACAAAGAACACAATTCTGTCGCAACAGATACAAAGAATGTTAAAATAATTTTATCTTGTAAATCCGTGTTTTCTTTTATCATAAACGTGCGAAATTATTGATTTTACGTTCCGGAAAATAAAAATTAAAAAAAACAAAACAAAATAGACGAAATTAAGCCGAGGCAGACGTTTTCTAAAAAAAGTTATTTTGTAAAATCGATTTTGGGGTGGCAATTTCAAAAACAATCGTCTCAGTTTTCACCGTATACAATCGATACATTTATCTTTAACAAGAAACTGTATTATTAAGATACTTTCAGTTACTCAACAGCGTTTGTTAAGAGGAAGCTAACTATAAATTCATTGATTTTAAAAGTTAAAAAATGGCTTGGGTTCCATAAACTAGATCGAAAAAAACATTTGGTGCACATGTCTTACACATAAGTATGAGCTATTCACATATGAATAAGAAAACGTTAAAAATTAAATCACTTTAACGTATAAACGTATATGCGAGTATACGCGATGGTAAATAGTCAATCCTACAAAGTTCATTGTTTCAAATTTGACTCATTAGCAGCTATTTTTATCGACTCCAAACTAAATCGAATGAGTTCCACAGTTCCAAATGACCTTTATCCCAAATTCAAATCTGTAAAATAAATTATCAGGATAGTTTTGTAGAGATCGTTCCTTACTCATAGACAAGATAAATTATATATATATATATATATATATATATATATATATATATATATATATATATATATATATATAAATTCTACAGCCAAACAACGTCGCAGCGCACAAGAGCCATGACAGTCCAGGAACCGGAAGTCCAAAACTCGAGCTTCGCCCTCATTTTGGCTCATCAGTTAGACACTCAGGATTCGAAACCCGAGCCTCTTGCATGCAAGGCAAGCACTGCACACAAGAATTTCTATTAATCAACATAGATCAAGCTAACCGATCCGACATCCGACTGTGAAATCAACCTACTTCATCTCAACAAGGAACGCGGTCATCCAACTAGCTAATAACCCCAAGCCGATGTCCGTAGGAGTTTTAACTCGAAAGGACGATGCCATTCAGCAATGCTAACCAAACGAGAAACTTATGATAGGATTTTCAGAATGAGAGATTGTATATAATAAATTCCACAGCCAAACAACGTCGCAGCCCACAAGAGCCATGACAGTCAAATAACCGGAAGTCCGAGACTCGAGTTTCGCCCTCATTTGGGCTCATCAGTTAGACAAATCCGAACTCAGGATTCGAAACCCGAGCCTCTTGCATGCAGGGCAAGCTCTCTACCAACTGAGCAAACTAATAATGTTTCATGATAAGGGCTGTCTCCGTTTCATGTAAGTATAAAAAAAGAGAGATTTAGTTAAAATGAAAATGAAATAGAATAGACGAAATTCGAACCTCGTAATTAAGGTTTAGAAATAGATTACGATAGAGAATTAGCAAATGGAATGTAAAACAAACCATTGTTTAGCTTAGAGATAAAATAGAATGTGCATTGTCAATTCTGTTATGAAAATTCAATTGAAGAATGCAACTATAAGATAATTTAATAAACATGTTTTTTAACACATTGGAAATATAGGTTACTGGGAATATAGGTTACAATTCCTTTTGTAAACAAAGGAAAAAGTTTTGGAGACGCATTTCCAGAACACGTGAAAGAAGACACATGTTTTAACATGTGTATAACGTCATGGAAAATGGGAAGTTCTCGAGATAGCTTGAAACTTTAGAGTTAAGGAGAGAAACTGAGGGAGAGTCTGAGAGAGAGCCTCAGGACGACAGACGACAGTCCAGACATGGGATTCGAACGTCTAGAAAAACTCAGGAAACAAATCACAAATCCAATTCCTAAATAAAAATGATAGAAACAAAAACGACATTGAAAATAAACATACAAAAAGCATAATAACATATAATATGGCCGTGTCGTCCCGCGGACGAATAACAAAAAATGACCAAAATGCAAAACAAATAAAACTCGAACCACAAGTATTAGCCACCAACACAAATAAACAACAAACCAAAATCCGTAAGCGTAAAAACAGGCATAGGGACATATTATGGTCCAACGTTCCTTACTCGAAAATTCTGAAGACAAACATAGTCAAGGAATTCTTTAACATATTAGATAAAAACTTTAAAGCCCTTCATAGGTACAATAACATCTTCAATACGAACACGACCAAATTATCGTTCTCAACTATGCCAAAAATACATAAAAAGATAATTAGTTCGAACAATAATAAAATCAATAAGATACAAAACACGTATACAGAAAATATAGCAGGCTGTAACTGCCGAAGAAAAAATAGATGCCCGCTACGAGGTAAATGCAAAATAAAAAAATATAGTTTATCACAAACGACAAATTCAAATGATGTTAGCGACAACCATAGCTCGACAACACGATCAAACAACCAATCTACCAATCAAATACAATCCAATACAGTTCAGACCAATGCTGCCCCTAATCGACCTGACAATAAATACATTATACAAAACGCAATCTACATCAGTCCCACATCTGGTCAAACATAGACTTTCAACCCATAAGCATTTTTTAAAAAAAACCTCCCTCAGCAACCAAACCTCTCTATCTAAATATATTTGGCAACTCAAGGATAATAATATTTCATTCAATCTAAAATGGGAAATAGTAGGATCATATAAACCGTATACCCCAGGAAACAGATCCTGTACTCTTCGCAGATTTGAAACCCTCCAGGTTTTGCAATATGACGATACCAAAAACAAAACCACCCTATTAAATTCAAGGGGGAACTACTATCGCCATACATTCATAAACCCTGGTTTAAATTTAACAAATATAAACCACCATAGCTCATGAAAACCTTTCTTCTTAACAATATATCCTAGATTTTGTAATAGAATATCTTTACTAATAAGATGGGGATCATCATTATTATTAACAAACTTACCATTATTCTGTATCTTAGTTAAATCTCTATTCAAATAAAACCCTTGTAAGTCACTAATTTTATTAATCTCAACAAATAAATAAATAAGACAATTATAATATTACTAAATTCACTCAATAAAATTATCTCATACTATATGAAAAAAAACAGCATAAGGACGAATTACCCCACTTTGACCATATTACCAGACAAAACAAGATTATCTCCCTTTATTTTGAATATTTATATTTTTATTTAAACCTAAATTAAGCGATGATGTAATAAGCTAACCGTTAGGAACTTCCCTTTTGGCATTTCAATTTGAAATTAAGCAGTTAGAGCATGTACAAGCTACAGACAAACTCTAAATGAATTGCTCCGAGGATTAGTACGGTGTTCAAAGAATGAACCATTTTAAGATATATATATATATATATATATATATATATATATATATATATATATATATATATATATATATATATATATGCTTGTATTTGTTGAAATTCTCTTAATAGCATCTTATCATAACATTATACATAATCTGTACCTAACTTTGTAATTTTATTCTAACGTTTACTCTAAACACAGCTATGTAATTTTATATTAACTAATATTACTTTACTTATCTATATAATTAACTATTTTTCTTTATACTTTAATCATTTCCAGATTCATTTGCACTACTTAAATGCTAGGTTTATTTATGGTGTTTTTTATTTAAAAAAAAAACACCCATTATTTTGCTGATGAGGAGACTTTGTTTTCATAAAAAAACTATATGCTAAAATTATTGTCCTTGACTCAATGTCTGCCACACTAAAAATCATGGTTTCCGAAAGGATCGTACAATTTATTGGCTCTGTTGTGCTCCTTCTTATGAAACAGATTTTTTATTTTTAATTTTAATTTTGAATTATAAATTATCAATCACCTTACCAAGTTTAAAAGTAGCTCTAACATATTGAGCTTTAATACATCGGTTTTTCAACAAGCATTATTCTTTTCCTGTAGTGTAATTAAATTAGTATTTTTACTATAACATTAAAATACACTCTGCTCTATAGAAAATTTCTCTAATCCCCTTTAAATATATATATATACATACATACATGCATACATACATATATATATATATGTATGCATATATATATTACACTAGAGTCTTGTTTCCTAGAATACATCCAAAAAACAACATGTGTCTACCAAAGAGTGCTCAATATATATATATATATATATATATATATATATATATATACATTTAACACGTCTGATTAAACACGATAGAGTTATTCTTTTTCCCGATTTTACTGGATATTTTCTCTATTTGCCGAGAAGTCTTTTTTTTTAAGCTGACATGTTATATAAAATAGCGGCCAAATGTTGTTGTTCAGCCATATTCTTCTTAAGCGCTTTCTATCGGCGAACAAGCCATACTTATAAAAAATCTACATCCCCTTTTTAACCACATCTCATTTAACATCGGGATAAATATGTTAACAGTAGCTAATAACTTACACAAAACTAAATAAGTAAAATATAAAATAAGAAAATCGAAATTTAAAATATAAATAATTCGCCCTACTCATACTGCACCCACCTTTATAAACAGTAAAAAAAAGTAAATTAAATAAAAACTATAAATACACCAAGCCTCAAAGGAAAAGAATAAGAAAACGACAACAATAACAATCGCCCATGATGATAATCTGTTGCACTGGAAATATATACTAGCAGAATACCCGGCGTCCCCCGTGGTTGAATGAGATAGATGGTAATGTTTACGAGCAAAATACCTGACAACCCCATGCTTAAATGAGATAGATGGAAATATATATCAGCAGAATACCCAGCATCGCCCTGGATTGAATAAGATAGGTGAAATATACACTAGCAGAATACCCAGTGTGCATCCTGGATTAAATGACATTGCTGAACATACAAGCTGAATACCCGTCATGGCCTGGGATTGAATGAGAAATAGATAAAATAGTGGAAATATATACAAGCAGAATAACCGTCGTAGCCTGGGGTTGAATAAGGTCAGTGGAAATATATACTAGCAGAATCCCAGGCATCATCCTGGATTAAATGAGATAGGTAGAAAGATATACTTGCAGAATACCCGCCAGCGCTTGGGGTTGAATTAGATAGGAATTATATTGCTACTAGCGAGGGTGTCCGGCGTTGCTCGGGTGTTTGAAGGTGTGTGTGGTGTTAAATAAAAAAGAAATCTGGGGGGTGGGGAGGTAAAAGTTGCTAAGATCGAACCCGAAGCTCTGAGGCGAAGTTTGAAAACAAAATCAGCCAGCCAGAATGAGTTACTGAAGATGTTTGAATTTATTTAAGTAAGAACCAAATTGATAGTTGCGCGCACGGAAGTAGTCGAGCGTTCGACGACAGCGACGACGGTCAATGACCAGGTTTGTTTGTTATAAGCGAAATAAAAAAAAGAAAACAATGTTAAATCTTGGGGGGGTAATCAAAACATCGAAAAAAACACAAAAAAACTAACGTAAGGCAAACGAACGATGTTAAATATAAAAATCGAAAAAAACAAAAAAAAACACTGAAAAACGAACACGTTAAAAATTGCTTAAATAAGCCTGTTTCGATATTAAAATTTAAAAAATCGGTGGGTACACGGGTGTTTTTTAGTGTGTGGTCTGGGGTGGATAAGTAAAGTAAAAAAAAAAACCAGAAAAACTAACGTTACGGGAAAAATAGCTTAAATAACACTGGTTCAATATTTAAATTTAAAAAGATCGAAAAAAAAAGACATCTTACACCACGATTCGAACCCAAAACGTTTAGCTAATAAACCAACTCGCTAACCACCTGAGCTAACACGACGTACATAAAATTTAGTCAGTTTTTAAACTATTTAAAGTAAATCAGGTCATGACGTCATCTGACGCATGCGTAGACATAGGCGTCGTCACGAGAAGTCCGATTTTGTTGACCCCACCCTGTCGAAAATTGTCGATTTCAGGGTGAAAAAAAAATGAATGTTTTGGGCCAATTTTTCGATATTTTTCGAGCGAAGGATGGAGCTTCGATAGGATACCGAGTTTGTGAATTTTCGTCGTATTTGTCGAAAGATTTTAGCGTACACACAAACACACATACAAACATACATACATACATACATACATGCATACATGCATGCATACATACACACATTTTCGCTTATATATACATATATAGATAAGCAAACCTAGCGACGCCTGAGATTGAATGAGATAGGTGGAAATATATGCTTGCAGAATACCAGGCGCCGCAAAGATTGAATGAGTGAGGTATAAATATGGACTAGCACTAGAGCCGAAGGCACCCGAGATTAAATGACAGGTTTAAATATATACTAGCAGAATACCCGTCGTCGCTTGGGATTGAATGCGATAGGGGTATACATACTAGCAAAATACGCAGGGTTGTCCGGGATTTAATGAGATAGGTTGAAATATATATTAGCAGAATACTTGGCAACGTCCGGGATTGTATGCGATAGGGGAAAATGTATATTAGCAGAGTATCCGGCGTCGCCCAGGGCTGAATTAGATAGGTGGAAATATATACTAGCAGAATACCTGGTTCCACCTGGGATTGTATCAGATATATGGAAATGTTTGCTAGCCAAATACCTTGCGTCGCCCGGGATTTAAATATAAACTAGCAAAATACCCGGCGTCACCTGGAACTATATTAGATTGAATAAGATACGCGTTAATATATACTAGCAGAATACCCAGCCTTGCCCGGGATTGGATGAGATAGGTGTAAATATATACTAGAAGAATACCTGGCGTCGCCCAGTATCGGATGAGAGAGGTGGAGAAATATATATATATATATATATATATTAGCAGAATAGCCGACGTCGCCCGGGATTTAATGAGACAGGTGTAAATATCTGCTAGCGGAATATCTGGCGTCGCCCGTAATTGAGGACATTGCTGGAAATATATACTAGCAGAGTACCCAGCGTCGCCTTGGATTGAATGAGATAGGTGGAAATATATAGTAGCAGAATACCCGGTGCCGCTCAGGATGAATTAGATAGGTGGGAATATATGCTAATACAATACCAGGCGTCAAATAGGATTGAATGAGGTAGGTGGAAATATAAACTAGTAGAATACCCAGCGTTGGTTTGGATTGAATGACATTGCTGGGCATATATACTAGCAAAATACCTGATGTCGCCCGGGATTGAATGATATAGGTGGATATATATATAATAGTAGAGTAGCAAGCGTCGTCGTGGATTGAATGACATTGCAGGGAATATATATTAGCAGAATACCCGTCGTTGCCTGGCATTGAAGGACATTGTTTGAAAGTTAAACCAGCAGAATACTCGGCGTTGCTCAGGATTGAATGAGATAAGTGGAAATATTTACTAGCAGAATACTCGGCGTCACTTGTTTTTTAAGCAGTTAGATGAGCATAAATACTCGCAGAATTACCAGCGTCGCACGGGATTAAAGAAGATAGGTTGAAATATATTCTTTTGTTCATTTTATTTTACTTAATTTATTTCATTTTATTTTAATTTTAAGTTTTATTTTTACTTTCATTTTAATGGAAATTTAATGAAATTTTGTTTTATTTTTTATTATTATAATTTCATTATCATTGTCACAATTATAATTATATATTATTATTTATATTATCATCATTATTATCATTATTATTTTATTATTATTAATAGTATTATTATTATTAGAATTATTATACATTTTTATTGTACTATATTTTGTTACATATATGCGATATTTTCCTACATTACTCTAACTCCAGAATTTTGATTAAGTATTTACATTAAAGATTGCTGTTAAACTACTTATATAGATTTGACTTTACTTTATATACTGAATAGACACGTTCCCCTTTAACTAGCACTAAATATATTGAAAAATGAATACTACTTGTTTTATTTTCCTTCTTTCTGTCTTTCTCTCTATTTTCTTAGAATATGACTGAACAGGGGCAATATATAAATATACAGGAAATCCCCTGTACACCTTTCTGTTAGATTCATAATCCCACACCCACAACATAATGTGCCGTTCTTCTTCTTTTTTTTGTCCTATCTTTTGTCTAATTTTTCTATACTAATTGTGCTATTCGTACGGCTTAAACCTTGACCTATATGTTCAAATTACTCTCCCACTCTTGCTCTCTATTGTCTCTTATCATCGGAATCAAATCAGACTGTAGAATAGAAATTAAATTTGAGTTGGTTTTTGGCATAGTAAGTGTGCCCATTTTCACTTATGCGGTTTTATAAACATGCTCAACGAAGCTGCATCTGAATTTTTAATGACTATTACGGTTTGAACAACCATTCTTTTATTTTGCCTTCGGATATATTTTTATTCACCACTTGGATTTACCTCTTGGATTTAATTCTTGAATCTTATGCTAATAAAATCTTTGCCGTATATATGTAAACAAAATTTTTGCCGATTATCATATATAACAAGAGGTGAAACGAAGGAAATGTGTTTGCATGTTATTGCGAGCTAATCCCTTGGAAGATACACTGGACGCGATGGACTTCTTTACCACGGATATCTATTTCAATATTTAAAATTCACTCTGGATTTAAAGTACAATATTATTTTCTGCCTCAATATCTAATTCTATTATTCTATTTATCTAAAATGTTTTACAAACTTTAAAAACTTTAATTTTCTACGTTTATTAATTTTAGCAAATAAGGTACAACCCAATAAAAACATTTGCTAATATTTTTCCTCTGAGGAGATGATAAGCATCGAAAACTCATGAGTTAAGGAGATAGATTTATTAAATTGTATTCTTTGTTTTCAAACAATGAAAAATTCAATATTTGAAGATTCCCCTTTTCAAATCATAAAATTTAAATACATTAATTTATATATATATATATATATATATATATATATATATATATATATTCTATTCATATTCTAAATTAAACTGATAATTGCACTTTCCAAATTTTATATATTAATTTGGTAATTGATAGTACAGATTGAGTAACGTGTTTCATACTCTTATTTATGTTGAGAACAGCGTTTCAATAATAAAATTATTATTTCAGTACAAACGGTTAACATAAGATTTTTTATTTCCTTTTTTATTCTTAACATATTACCTAACAATTGTCAAAACACAAAGTAGTCGGTAGTTATTCTGTTATGCATACTCCTTCTTCTTCTTTTCCTTCTTCTTCTTACCCTTCTTCTTATTATTATACTCGCCGTTTTTATTGTTACGGTTATTGTTGTTGTACGTTGTTGTGATTTCCATTTTAATATTCTTGCTAATACTTTTAGTTATTATACTATCTTTATTTACTTACATTCTTCGTACTTTTTGTTCTTATTATAATTTTCTTCTTATTAGTTATAGTGGTATTCGTGGTAGTTGTGGTAGTATGAATAGTATCCATATTACTAGTATTCTATAATTACTATTCTTCTTATTGTTATTATTTCTATTATTTTTTTCTATTAATTGTTTAAATTATTCCAATGATAACTGTTCTTACTGTTATAAATGTTCATATTGTCGTTGTTTAATTTGATATCATTCTCTTCAATACTTTGTTACTTTGTTATATTCTTTCATCGCTATGGGTATTTCTATTTGTATAATTAGAAAGTATTGCTATCAATAGTATCATCATTATTTGTAATATATTTTGCTCAGTAGTATTATACTCATTGACATCATTAGTAGTAACACTACTATCGTTTCGTCACTTACTATATTTTTCCGGGCAATATCGGGATACGAGTTAGGTAGTAGTATTTTTTTCAATTTAATATATTTCAATAATTTTTTTCGTCAATTCTAAGGCTATTCAAGCGATGAATTATTTGCTACAAGTTATATAAAACAGGGAGACGAATTCAAAACAAAAAAGTAAACTAATTTGACATTTGAGTGGTAATTTTAATCTTACAAAATGGTATTTAATTTTAAGAAATATTATTCTGATATATCGCATGACGATATTAAGAACTATACATAAAAATAGAGATATAAAAATATTAGACTGTTTAATGGACCCGGAATGACTTATGTTACAAACCATATAAAAATGCAAGCAATGAAAATTGTATAAATCTGAATATTACATGATTGCTTCTTCACATCGCTAATCAGAGATACCTCAACAAGAAGTAGCATTCTTGGAAAGAAAATAATGATAAATGAACATCAAATATAGTGTATAGACAATACTAACAACGAAATTATAAAATACTAATCGTAAAAGGCACAAAAAAACAGACTTATTAAATTATAACCGTTTACAGAGGGGATGTATGAGTAGCCGTTAGTGTAAGAATGACCCTCTTTGTAAATTTTATGATTTGAAAAGGGGAATCTTCAAATATTGAATTTTTCATTGTTTGAAAACAAAGAATACAATTTAATAAATCTATTTCCTTAACTCATGAGTTTTCGATGCTTATATCTCCTCAGAGGAAAAATATTAGCAAATGTTTTTATTGGGTTGTACCTTATACATGCGACCCTCTTTGTAAATTGTTATATATATATATATATATATATATATATATATATATATATATATATATATATATAAATTAATGTATTTAAATTTTATGATTTGAAAAGGGGAATCTTCAAATATTGAATTTTTCATTGTTTGAAAACAAAGAATACAATTTAATAAATCTATTTCCTTAACTCATGAGTTTTCGATGCTTATATCTCCTCAGAGGAAAAATATTAGCAAATGTTTTTATTGGGTTGTACCTTATACATGCGACCCTCTTTGTAAATTGTTATATATATATATATATATATATATATATATATATATATATAAATTAATGTATTTAAATTTTATGATTTGAAAAGGGGAATCTTCAAATATTGAATTTTTCATTGTTTGAAAACAAAGAATACAATTTAATAAATCTATTTCCTTAACTCATGAGTTTTCGATGCTTATATCTCCTCAGAGGAAAAATATTAGCAAATGTTTTTATTGGGTTGTACCTTATACATGCGACCCTCTTTGTAAATTGTTATATATATATATATATATATATATATATATATATATATATATATATATATATAAATTAATGTATTTAAATTTTATGATTTGAAAAGGGGAATCTTCAAATATTGAATTTTTCATTGTTTGAAAACAAAGAATACAATTTAATAAATCTATTTCCTTAACTCATGAGTTTTCGATGCTTATATCTCCTCAGAGGAAAAATATTAGCAAATGTTTTTATTGGGTTGTACCTTATACATGCGACCCTCTTTGTAAATTGTTATATATATATATATATATATATATATATATATATATATATATATATATATATATAAATTAATGTATTTAAATTTTATGATTTGAAAAGGGGAATCTTCAAATATTGAATTTTTCATTGTTTGAAAACAAAGAATACAATTTAATAAATCTATTTCCTTAACTCATGAGTTTTCGATGCTTATATCTCCTCAGAGGAAAAATATTAGCAAATGTTTTTATTGGGTTGTACCTTATACATGCGACCCTCTTTGTAAATTGTTATATATATATATATATATATATATATATATATATATATATATATATATATATATATAAATTAATGTATTTAAATTTTATGATTTGAAAAGGGGAATCTTCAAATATTGAATTTTTCATTGTTTGAAAACAAAGAATACAATTTAATAAATCTATTTCCTTAACTCATGAGTTTTCGATGCTTATATCTCCTCAGAGGAAAAATATTAGCAAATGTTTTTATTGGGTTGTACCTTATACATGCGACCCTCTTTGTAAATTGTTATATATATATATATATATATATATATATATATATATATATATATATATATATATATATATATATAAATTAATGTATTTAAATTTTATGATTTGAAAAGGGGAATCTTCAAATATTGAATTTTTCATTGTTTGAAAACAAAGAATACAATTTAATAAATCTATTTCCTTAACTCATGAGTTTTCGATGCTTATATCTCCTCAGAGGAAAAATATTAGCAAATGTTTTTATTGGGTTGTACCTTATACATGCGACCCTCTTTGTAAATTGTTATTTTCGGAGGAGCTGCCGAGACTTTTTTTTATTCTGAAATAGAACAAAACATTATTTCCACGATGAATATATTTTCAAACGTTATACTGATACTCTTTATTTTAATTATTTCGAGGAAGTCTTGAAATAAAAACGAAACGTCGATGAACATATAACTGATTTGTTCGGACTTCACCACTCTTTATATATATATAAGAAATATTTCGAAGGTCTGTGTACGTTTATTAATTAATTGTCTCTCTCTCTCTCTCTCTCTCTATATATATATATATATATATATATATATATATATATAGAGAGAGAGAGAGAGAGAGAGAGAGAGAGAAAGAGAGAGCGTGAAAGAAAGAAAGAAAGAGAGAACATTAATATATATATATATATATATATATATATATATATATATATATATATATATATATAAAGTAACCCCAATTGAGTGAGGGGGAAATGTAGTCAAAATATATGAGGTGTTCAACTTGTGAACGTACTATAGCATAATTAGATGAACGTGATCCAGACTTAGATTCGAAACAAGACCGTTAATCAGCAGTAAGGGGCCATCGATATATGTTTTAATATATTATTGATTTCACATCATAAAGTTACATGAGCACAATTAAACACACACACACTCACACACACACACACACACACACACACATATATATATATATATATATATATATATATATATATATATATATATATATATGAATTTGATAGATAAATAAAGGAAAATATAGTAATTGGAGCCGTGTGCACATGATGAAGTGGAATAAATGGTGGAGTGGAATTTATCGAAAGTCATGCAATGCAGGCCTCTTATATTAGACAACAATTATTTATTTGGAACAATGCCAGTAAACATAAATATATGAATAATTATCCACATAAAATCACTACTTTATTTACTCACATAAACCTAATATACGAGAGTATAGATTTATGCGTAAACTTTAAGTATTTACTTCAAAAGTGCTCAATACGTAGGTAGAGCTAGTTAGCAATTTATAAAATATATATGGCGACTAAGCTACACTGAATATTCTGCGTTTCATCCAACTATAGGATTCGTAAGGCTTATGCGCGAATTCTGTCGTTGCTTCTTGTTTTTATATATGTTGAGGATTTCTAGTTGGCCAATCAGCTTTCTAGTATCCACCGCGCCCCTTCCTATCAGCCAATGGGCATGCATTTTATCACCTGGTTTAAAAATATAGAAAACAAAGATAAATGTACGTTCATACAGTTTGACATCATAGACTTTTATCCCTCGATATCCGAAGAACTTTTTAACATTGCCCTAGAATTTGCCGAGGTATACACTGATATATCCTCAGAAGAAATCAAAATAATTAAAAAATGTAGAAAATCAGTTCTAATAAATAACAATAACCAATGGATAAAAACTAAAATGAAAAATTTATTCGATTTGGCGATGGGTGCCAGAGACTCTGCAGAGGCATCAGATCTTGTGGGATTATTCATTCTATATACCCTCACAAGCATATTCGATACTACGGATATCGGTCTATATAGAGATGACGGACTAGCTATAATAAAAAACTCCAACAAAGTCAAGGGAGAAAATTTTAAGAAAATCATACACAAAGAAATGAAAAAATTAGGCCTAAAAGCGGACATATCAGCTAACATAAAAATAACAAACTTCCTGGACGTCACGTTAAACTTAGATAAAAACACATATGAACCATACTTAAAAGATAACGCTACTCCAATTTACGTAAACCCTAAGTCCAACCACCCACCATCAATTATAAAACATATTCCTAACTCGATCGTAAGTAGACTCAGTAATAACTCAAGCGATGAAAATGCATTTAACAGGTCATCCAATATTTACGATACAGCCCTAAAAAATAGTGGATACAAAAATATCGATATCAAATATAAGCTACAAAACACCAACAATTATAATAAAATTAAAAACAGAAGAAAAAGAACTATAATTTGGTATACGGCCCCATACAATCAAATGTTAAAAACAAAACTTGGCAAGAAATTTCTAGATCTTATTGAAAAACACTTTCCCACAACCAACCCCTTACACAAAATCTTCAATAAAAATACCTTGAAGTTATCTTACAGTTGTTGCGAAAATTTAGAGATGATAATTAAGGCACATAATAACAAAATACTAAATGAAAACAATGTAAACAAAAACAAAATAAACAATAAAAAAGTAGACACCATGACAGAAATAAAACCAACACTAGCAGAAATAATAATAATAATAATAATAATAATAATAATAATAATAATAATAATAATAATAATAATAATAACAAACCAACCCCGGATAAGAACAACCATACCATAAATAAAAATACTAATAACGAACAAGATAAATGCAATTGTAGACACCGCACACTTTGACCAGTCCAAAATAAATGTCTAACAAAAAGCGTAGTTTATCAAGCAACAATATTTGCGAAAGAAAACCCGAATAACAAGAAATATTACATAGGCATGACTTCCTTAGATTTCAAAACCCGATACTATGACCACAAAAGCACATTCAAAAATAAAAAAAACACCGTATAAAAACAACACTAGCGAATAATTACTGGGAACTCAAAGAAAGCGGACATTCGCCGGTAGTCGAATGGAAAATAATGAGACAAGCTACCACATGCAGACATTTAGACGACCCATGTAAATTATGCCTCCATGAAAAATTTTCTATCCTGTAGTTTAAAGAACCTCAAAATCTATTAAACTGTAGGCGGGAAATAGCAAACAACTGTGTTCACAAAATAAAACTTACTCTAGGATAGCGATACAAAATAGCTTTAAAACTAACAATAACAATAGAAAACAAACAAATAAATAAATTAAATAAACATGAATATACATAAACGATCACACACATATATGTATATATATATATGTATATATGTATATATATATATGTGCATTATTGTGTACACATAGGTATATTTATATGTATAAAAAAAGGAGAACGGCTACCTAAAACAACTAACCTAATTCTAAAACAGATCCTTTGTTTGATAAAATGCATGTCCATTGGCTGATAGGTAGGGGCGCGGTGGATACTAGAAAGCTGATTGGCCAACTAGAAATCCTCAACATATATAAAAACAAGAAGCAACGACAGAATTTACGCATAAGCTTGACGAATCCTATAGTTGGATGAAACGCAGAATATTCAGTGTAGCTTAGTCGCCATATATATTTTATAAATTGCTATATATATACATATACATATGCATATATATATATATGTATATAGTAATTTATAAAATATATATGGCGATTAAGCTACGCTGAATATTCCGAGTTTCATCTACTCTAGGATTCTGCAGGCTTATGCGCGTTGTCTGTCCTTTGTATATGCGCACTTTGTATTGAGATTTTAGTTAGCCAATCAGCTTTCTAATATACTCTGTGCCCTTCCAATCAGCTAATGAACATGCACTTACAAGACAAAGGCCAATTTGACCTCTGGTTGACCTGATTCTTTGTGTGTGCTCTATTTAGCCTTGATGTCTAGTGTCTTGATCTGTTTTAAATCTAGGTTAAGTTTTTTTATGTTAGTTTATATATATATATATATATATATGTGGTGTTTTTTATTGCTGAACGTACTTTTGTGGTCATAATATCGAGTTTTGAAATCTAAGGAAGTCATACCTACGTAATATTTCTTGTTATTCGGGGGTTCCCTCGCAAATATTGTGGCCTGGTAAACTATGCTTTTGGTTAGACATCTTTTTTTGAAGTGCGTATATTAATTTTATGTGAGTAAATGAAGTAGTTATATATATATATATATATATATATATATATATATATATATGCGTATAAGAAGGCGTGTTGAGAGTGAAATGTGTACAGTTCCATATTGATAAGATATATAATATTCTGCACACCATTTTAGATGCAAGTACTAATAAATTAACTATAGTGATTGCATGGGGAAAATATTTTTTAAAAATCAAGATAATAAATCCCTAAAAGATATAAGAAAACTTTACTAAAGTAACGAAATAAACTAACACGTGTAGTTGTATTAATAAATCCGAGTACCCCTTAAACAAAAAAAAACGGCTAGTGATGTCTTTTATTTGTCAAGTCAAAAATAAGACACAGAAGGATGCTACTACTAGTAAATATTATATTAGTAAAATAATTCCTACCATACAAACCAATAACACTAGATTTAAATGCTTCGTCGTTATTCAAGATTATAATGACGACACATCACTAGCTTTTTATTACAGAAAACTAATATCAAATAATGTACCACCAATAGAAACCTTAAAAATAAAAATAAAAATAAAATCTGGCAATCCATAAATATCACCTTCTTTCTTTGCCTTTCCACCACAATATTTTATCAATAACATAATCTAATCAAATCTTATCTAGTTCTTGGAAACCTACACCCATATGTTTCTTACATAAACTAGTAAATCTACTAAATTCTTACTACACCATATTTATTTAAGTTCTATACAATTTGTTTCCAACCTATGCCTATAACTGAAACTTTGGTTCTTTATCACTGTTTCTTATGTTTTATGTTATTTATTTTTTTACTCTGCTGTTTGCTGTGTTGTGTGTTTTTATAAGATTCTTTATTTATATGTTTATTTGTTCCCTATCCTCCTCCTGGTAATGATACAGTGTTGTATACTCTTATATGTTATAGATTATCTTATATCTTATTGATTGACTCATTCTCTGTAATCTATATTTTACAGTTTGATTATATTATATATTTGTAAATGTATCTATTAATAGATGGTGTTTCTGCGTTAATGTGAACCTGTTTGAAATTATGTTATATTAGGTTTAATTTTTTTTTTACTTATAAATTTTACTCCTTACTCCTTTATTTTCTGCAAAATTACTAGATTGTTATTAAAATATTCTATTTCCGCCAGTTTATTTCGAAAGTTTTGATTATTATCAAAAATTCTATTCTTTACTTGACGCAAATATGTTGCTATTAACAATTAAAATTACAAATACTCACCATGTATGGTTGAAATTGCAAACGTAAACTTTAATCTGTATGGAATCTTAGAATAACCTTGAGATTTATCCGTTATATTAATTACTATTTTAAATTACATTTGAAATTATTTATTATTGTTACTATTATACTTATTATTACTATTATATTTATTATTATTATCTCTCTTATTTTTGCGTTGGTTATTGTTATTTTCAATATTTTTATTATCATTGTTATCATCATTAGTACTCTAATAATCATTATCATTTTTATTATAAGCTTTATAATTACATTTTATATATTCTCCGTTTTTATAAGCTATTATTATATTTTACTACAAGCGGGACCTGTGGAAATTCCACAGGGAATCATTCATATTTAATATATTGATGTTGGCATTGTTTATATGTTCATCGTAAATGAAGAGGCTCTGATATTATTGTAGCTTTTTTGGTAAAACTGCAAAAATATTTATCTAAGCTAGCAAAGACGCCCTGCGTAGCTCGGTCGTTATGAACGATTAAATATGATATATTACTGCTTGCATATTTCGTATATATTATTATAGAGTTGATCTTATTATTGTTAATTAATGTTCTCTCGATTTTTATATATTGTAAATTTGCGATTAAAAAATATATCCCTATGACTTGGGTGCATCAGCTTGAAATGAAAGCGAAACCAAAACTTATATCTATCTATCTATCTATCTATCTCTCTCTCTCTCTCTCTCTCTCTCTCTCTCTCTCTCTCTATATATATATATATATATATATATATATATATATATATATATATATATATATATATTTCAGAGGAAACATAATTTAATTTAAATACCAAAAAAAAAAAAACAAGAAATGGGCAGGTGAAATTAAAATTTTCCCTAAGGCCTTATCGTCTGACCCTCTAAGAGGAAACGTCAGAATGATAGATTAAAAACTAAGAAAACGAATGAGGGAAGAGGGGAACTTTGGTTTCAGTTGGAAGGATTTCTTCTGCTACTCAACGGTGTTTTCCAGCTACTATGCTTAGAGTAGTTTACACAACTCGAACCTTTTTCTCTTCTTTTCGTAAAGATGTTTTGCCAACCATTCAAAAGAACTCTGTTGTTTATAAATTCGTTTGTCAGTGTGGAGCTGACTACGTTGGCAAAACGTCCCAAAGATTAGAAATGAGAATATCCCAACATATCCCTCGGGATATTCGACTACACCAGGTTTCGAGAGCATCCGGGCACTCCCAGGCTCATGAGTCTGCCATTGGCGATCACCTGTTGAGTATAAATAGGTGTGCCGATCAATATTCCGATGGGTGGTTTTCTGTTTTATACAGTGCTAGGTCGAACTATCATCTCAATATCATTGAGGCGTTAGTTATTAACAACTCTCGACCTAGCCTGTGTAGACAAAAGATTCTTAGACATCAGTTGGAGATATTCATTGATTTAAAACCACCTGAACAGTGAGATTTTTTTTTTCTCCACTGTTCTTCCAACTGAAACCAAAGTTCCCCTCTTCCCTCATTCGTTTTCTTAGTTTTTAATCTATCATTCTGACGTTTCCTCTTTGAGGGTCAGACGATAAGGCCTTAGGGAAAAAATTTAATTTCACCTGCCCATTTCTTGTTTTTTTTTTTGGTATTTAAATTAAATTATGTTTCCTCTGAAATTTCTTCCATTCTGCTGTACCAAAAATTTACATATATATATATATATATATATATATATATATATATATATATATATATATATATATATATATATATATGAGAGTTCCTTCAGCTGTTAAGGGTCATGAGCTATAATTGAAACCGACATCAAAACGTATGAAGAATTATTGGTATTAGGTTGTCCGGAAAATAATCGCCAATTTTAGAGAAAAAGGATTTATTAATCAAATAGGTGACACTAGATATTGAAATTAGTCAAAGTATGATCCTTGAACAGCCATGCATTTTTGCCATCTATCAACTAGATCATTTATGCCTGGTTGATAAAAATTCTTTGACTTAGATGCTAAGAAATCTTTGAAAAAAGATCCAACCACTGCATTAGATCTGAAAGTTTTGTTGCTTAAAAAAGCGGCTAAATGCTTGAAAAAATCGTAGTCCGTGGGTGAAAGATCTTGAGAATAGGTAGGATGTGGTAGTTTCGTAGCCCAAGTCTGTGAGTTTCTGCAGTGTACTTCTCGCAACCTGAGACCGCGCATTATCGTGGAGCAGGATTGGACCACGCCTATTCACTAATGCAGGTCTCAATTTTTGTAAATGATGATGCATTTCTTCGAGTTGATTGCAGTAAACCTCTGCTGTGATGCTCTGATTAGCATCCAGAAAGCTGTAAAGAATAACCCAATTGCACACCACCAAACAGTCAGCATAATCTTCTGTTGGTGAAACTTTGCCTTGGAAAATGTTTGGGTGGTTCATCACAATCAAGCCATTGACCTGATCGTTTCCGATTATCATAAATGATCCACATTTCGTCACAGGTGACTATTCGGTCAAGAAATGGCCCATTAATGTTTCGCAAAAAGAGCATCGAACACACATCAACACGTCGAGCTTGTTGAATTTTATTGAGCTCATGTGGGACCCATTTGTCGAGCTTTTTCACCTTGCCAATTTGCTTCAGATGGTCCGACACTGTTGAACTGCTCACACCAAGTTTCCGAGACATTTCCCTGACACTTTGCCGCGGGTTTTGCTCAACAATGGCTCTCAAATTTTCATTGTCAAGATTAGATGGCCGTCCTCTACCATCTACATCTTTAAGGCTCTCATCACCACTACGACATTTTTGAAACCACGTTCGTACTGTTCTATAACTTGCGATGCCTTCTCCCCATGCCCTATTGATATTTGCAGTTGTTTGAAAAGCATTTTTACCAAGCTTAAATTCATGCAGGAAAAGTAATCGTAAGTCTTCTTCTCTCATATTCCAAATTATGGGCTGATTCGCTCATAAAACATTTTCTGAAAGTAAAAAGTAAGAAATTATTAAAGAGCACATATAAATCAATAATCATGTTGATGTTTACCTGAAATATAATAAAAATCCTATGATAAAATCCAATTTCAAAACTGAAATGGCCATTATTTTCCGGACAACCTAATAAAATTATTTATTACAAGAATTGGAAGCCCATATCTATTAAACGGCCGCTACTCTATTAATATATAGATTATATTTCTTCTTCTTCTTATTATTATTATTCATTATAATACTTATTATTATTAATATTATTACAATTATCATCATTGTTATTATTATTAATTTATTACTATTATATGATAGTTAATTCATATACATTTAATTCGATTTTGTCAAGAGTAAATAAATGTTAATCCTAAACGCAAACTATTTTTAACGTCAAAGATAAATTTTTATAGTGCACCTATATTTTTATCCATACACTCGGCTACAGTCTGCCTAACGTATATTTCCTGTCTGTTTAAAGTAAATATGCTTTGCGTCCACCTACGTCGATATTAAGGGATTTTGTGTTTTTCTTTTGTCTTTTATCGGGATACACATTTTTTATATTTAGCGATGTAAACATTTTTAATCTTACAGTTTTAGTAAAGGAATCGAAAAAAATATGACTGCAAAATGTAAAATTTAAATAACTAAAAATAAAATGAAAATAAAAACAGATACATGGAAAAATGTCAAATTATTAGCTTATTTTTTGTTTACTTAAAATATAATTAAAATTATTCTAAATATAACAACATGCGAACAGTCATCTTTTTGCTAATTTAAAATAAAATTAAGATTTTTCTTAATATAACTACATGCGAACAATCATTTTTTGCTTATTTAAAATAAAATTAAAATTATTCTAAATACAACTACATGCGAACAATCATTTTTTGCTTATTTAAAATAAAATTAAAATTATTCTAAATATAACTACATGCGAACAATCATTTTGTTGTTTATTTAAAATAAAATTAATATTATTCTAAATATAACTACATGCGAACAGTAATCTTTTTGCTTATTTAAAATAAAATTAAAATTATTCTAAATATAACTACATGCGAACAGTCATTTTTTGTTTATTTAAAATAAAATTAAAATTATTCTAAATATAACTACATGCGAACAGTATTTTTTTGTTTTTCTTAAAATAAAATTAAAATTTTCCTACATATAACTACATGCGAACAGTCATCTTTTTGCTTATTTAAAATAAAATCAAAATTATTCTAAATATAACTACATGCGAACAGCCATTTTTTGTTTATTTAAAATGAAATTAAAATTATTCTACGTATAACTACATGCGAACAGTCATTTTTTGTTTATTTAAATAAAATTAAAATTTTCCTACATATAACTACATGCGAACAGTCATTTTTTGTTTATTTAAAATGAAATTAAAATTATTATAAATATAACAACATGCGAACAGTCATCTTTTTGTTTATTAAAAAAAATTAAAATTATTCACAATGTAACTACATGCGAACAGTCATTTTTTGTTTATTTAAAAAAATTAAAATTATTCTATATATAACTACATGCGAACAGTCATCTATTTGCTTATTTAAAAAAAATTAAAATTATTCTACATATAACTAAATGTGAACAGTCATTTCTTGTTTATTTAAATAAAATTAAAATTATTCTAAATATAACTACAGACGAACAGTCATTTTTTGTTTATTTAAATAAAATTAAAATTATTCTAAATATAACTACATGCGAACAGTCATTTTTTGTTTATTTAAAAAAATTAAAATTATTCTAAATATAACTACATGCGAACAGTCATCTATTTGCTTATTTAAAATAAAATTAAAATTATTCTACATAAAACTACATGTGAACAGTCATCTATTTGCTTATTTAAAAAAAAATTAAAATTATTCTAAATATAACTACATTCGAACAGTATTTTTTGTTTACTTAAAATAAAATCAAAATTTTCCTACATATAACTACATGCGAACAGTCATCATTTTTGCTTATTAAAAATAAAATCAAAATTATTCTAAATATAACTACATGCGAACAGTCATTTTTTGTTTATTTAAAAAAATTAAAATTATTCTAAATATAACTACATGCGAACAGTCATTTTTATTTATTTAAATAAAATTAAAATTATTCTACATATAACTACATGGGAACAGTTATTTGTTGTTTATTAAAAATAAAATTAAAATTTTTCTAAATGTAACTACATGCGAACAGTCATCTATTTGCTTATTTAAAGAAAAATTAAAATTAATCTACATATAACTACATGTGAACAGTCATTTTTTTGTTTATTTAAAATGAAATTAAAATTATTCTAAATATAACTACATGCGAACAGTCATTTTTATTTATTTAAATAAAATTAAAATTATTCTAAATATAACTACATGCGAACAGTTTTTTTTGTTTATTTAAAATAAAATTAACATTATTCTAAATGTAACTACATGCGAACAGTCATTTTTTGCTTATTTAAATAAAATTAAAATTATTCTAAATGTAACTACATGCGAACAGTCATTTTTTTGTTTATTTAAATGAAATTAAAATTATTCTAAATATAACTACATGCGAACAGTCATTTTTTGTTTATTTAAAAAAATTAAAATTATTCTAAATATAACTACATGCGAACAGTCATTTTTTGTTTATTTAAAAAAAATTAAAATTATTCTAAATATAACTACATGCGAACAGTCATTTTTTGTTTATTTAAAAAAAATTAAAATTATTCTAAATGTAACTACATGCGATCAGTCATTTTTTGTTTATTTAAAAAAATTAAAATTATTCTACATATAACTACATGTGAACAGTCATTTTTTGTTCATTTAAAAAAAAGTTAAATTATTCTAAATATATCTACATGCGAACAGTTATCTTTTTGTTTATTTAAAAAAAAATTAAAATTATTCCACATATAACTGCATGCGAATAGTCATTTGTTGTTTATTTAAAATGAAATTAAAATTATTCTACATATAAATACATGTGTACAGTATCTTTTGTTTACTTAAAATAAAATTAAAATTATTCTAAATATAACTACATGCGAACAGTCATTTTTTGTTTATTTAAAATGAAATTAAAATTATTCTAAATATAACTACATGCGAACAGTCATCGTTTTGTTTATTTAAAAAAAAATATTCTACATATAACTACATGCGGACAGTTTTAAACTGTTCTTTAAAATGAAAGCGAATGAAAAACTAAAAAATAAATTGATAAGTTAAGTTTGTTTGTTTTTAAAATTAAAAAACTCGTTCTTATAAATTTCCTCGAATTTATTTATTAAATATTACATTGCTCTCTGCAATTTGCGTCACATACTTTTCCAGAGAATTCTTTGTCAAGTCAAAATATCATTATATTTTTGTTTAAAAAAATTAAAATAAGTTTCCTTTCACATGAACTAATGCGGAAAAACAAGCATACGAAATAGGAAGCAAAAGTGGCCCAAATGGGGTGCTCTAAGTACGATGATATCTTAGGAAAACAGCTTTATCACCATTAGATCAGTGACGATATTTACAACAACGCTCGCAAAAGTTATCTCGGTTGACTGGTAATAAGTGCTTTCATTCAGAGTCGCACTTCTTACATTTACAAAGCCATTCGGCGGAAGTGACGGAAGACACACTTTAAGGTTCAGATGAACAACACTGTATTTAATGCAGCTTTTTTTTAAAAAAAAAACTAATTGAAAAATGGAGGTTTTGGTAAATCTTTACCTAGTTTCAACCTTAACATATTCCTTTAAAATTACGACATTTGAAGGTTTTTGGTATGCCGACAACGAATACCGCATTAAAATTTTCCGCAAATAAGTACTTTTCCGGATGTTTTTTTTACAAAGAATTACCACTTATTGAGGCCCAGAGGACACTCGTGTATAATGGTTAGATAGTGTAAAGTAATAAAAGGGACAATATCATAGTAATTGTTAGAAGTGTAAATTTGGTAAATTGGATTACTTAAAGGGGAACGTCTCATCACGAACTTGTTTACATTGGAATTGAAGACAATCATATTACAGTCAATTGGAAAGCAGGCAAACGGAAGAAATTTCCACATGTATGCAGTTCTAATAAAGAAGTTCTGTTCATGGAATCCAAGATTAGGTCTAGGCACAGATAAACAGTAGGGGAAACAATTGATAGTCTTTTCAGTTAGACAAGTGTTTCTCGTGCGTGTTTAGCGAAGGGGGACGAAAATAACGATAAAGTAGTGACAGGATCGCAACGTCTCTTTTTAAGAAAGAAGTTGTAGGAAAGAAAAAAGAGCCCCCCACTAGGTTACAAAGGTCTTTTTTGAACTCTGTCGAAGCAGGATAAGCATTCTAGCAGCTTCTGCCCAGATGTGGCAACAATACCCCATCTTTAGACGGACTTGGCTTTTATATAGATAGAGAATTGCATCAGTAGGTAGATATCTACTGGATAAATAGAAGGATCCCAGCGTTTGTCCAGCGACTTTGGCAACGGATTTGATGTACGTGTTCCATTTCAGATCAGGAGTAAAGGTCACGACCAGAAGCTTGTAAGAACATAGAGTTAAGCAATGTAATTATTTATGTTAAAAGCGCGCGTTTTTAGTCATAATTAATACTCACTATTCCATTGCTAGCCATAATATATATTGACATACCGAGTAACGGCTAATCTAGTACACACAGACACATAGACACACAGACACACAGACACACACGCACACACACACACACACACACACACACACACACACACACACATATATATATATATATATATATATATATATATATATATATATATATATACGAAGAGATTGGCAAGGGAAAAGAAAGAGGCGGAAAACAGAACGGCTTAAAAGTTAATTCAGGTTGAAGCACCCTGATAATCATAATCAATGCGAGAACAATTAAAACCATACACTTCATCCCGGGTTATTTCATTTTTTTATTAAAAATCTTGAATATATGATATAATGTATTATTTTAAGGTTTGCAGTAAAACATATACATTATATGCTTTATAAAGAGGTCTATTATTGCTGGAATTACCTTACTAAATCCTATGCGTTGTTGCTAAATTGGCTGTATAACTGTTAATTGCTTTTACAGTTGTTATGATGCATTTCAGTAATTGTAAACTTGGTGTTTATTTCCCGCACTAATAATGAGTTTTGATATCAATTTTTTATTTATGTCAAACTCTGGAGAGGATGTAATTGATACTTTCGCAAATTTATTTAGCCTATATATAAATACAAACACACCCACCGATATGTATGTACATATATGTACATAATATATGTTAAGTAAATATATCTCATAACTGTTGTCATATAGATAAATATATGTGTACATATAAATACATACACATATATATATTTTCAGTAAACGATATATCATAATTGTTGTGATATATATATATATATATATATATATATATATATATATATATATATATATATATATATATGAATGATTGTTTGAGGGGGGTACAGAACTTATATATCGAAATTAGGAATCAAAAAGAGAATACTTTTACAATTCATGATTAAAAACGCTTTAAAATAAAGTAAATAATGTGAAGAGGAGAAGAAAAAATTAAGGTGTCAGCTGACCGGTTTCGCCCTCGCTTTCTCAAAGCGGTATCTAGAGATTTAAAAAAAATGAGGGCATCAAAAATATATACAATTTAAAATAAAATCACGTTGCGTTAAGTTATGTGTGGGGGAAAATGGGGGAAAGCAATTAAAATAAAGCAACGTTATATTACTCTAAGATCCTAGAGACTAATAACGCTCAAACCCAAATAGAGCTTCACTCTGTTTTTTTTTGTTTTTTTACACCGTGATCACAACATACCAAGGCCCGGAAGCCACTCAGGGATAAGGGTTATTGCAAGTACATTACGTTAGTGTGGAGATTTGATGAAGTGTTTACTTAAGGGGGCGGCTCATTAGGAATTTGTTAACATTGGACTTGAAGACATCCAAGTTGTAGTCCGGTGGGAAGCAGTCAGACGGAACAGAGTTCCACAGGCGTGCAGTTCTAAGAAAGAAGCTTTGTTCATGGAATCCACGTTTTGATTTAGGCACAGATATAGAGTGGGGGAAATTTTTCACAATGGATCAGCTAGATGGGTGTTTTTCGTGAAAGATTGGCGAGGGGGGGACCAGAGATTGGAGTTCAGACGAGCACCTGCCATGGAAATAACAATAAAACAAGGATAGGCTCGCAACGTCTCTTCTGTGGGAGAGAGGTCGCAGGGTAGAGAAAAGGGCATCCCCACTCGAGAAGGACTTTTCGACCGAGTGTGAACCGTCTCAAGATCCTTAAATTGAATAATGAGTGATCGCAACACAAGATTGTAAAGGAAATCAAAAAGACGGATAGAGGAAAACATCTATGGAACTTTCTTTAACACAAATTCAACCGCGATATTAGAACGACCATGCAGACCTCCCCGCTTTTTTTTCGTTAAACAAAAATCCCATGATACAGCGTTGTGAAAGCGAGGACGAAGGCGGTCAGCTGACCCCTTTACTTTTTCTTCTCTTCTTCACCTCGTTTAATTTATTTTGAAATGTTTTTAATAAGGAATTATAAAAGTCTTCCTTTCATCATTGCGATATATATATATATATATATATATATATATATATATATATATATATATATATATATATATATATATATATATATATTAGCAAAAGTACCCGTCGTTGGCTGGGTTCAAAAACAGCCTACAGAAAATGGACTCTGATTTATGAAAGTATGATAGGTTATGAAAATGAAGGGTTGTAAAGAGATAGCTTCGAAGTTGGGACAAAGCAAAATATATATATATGTATTGTTCCTTAATTGGAATTTTTTATTTTTGAGATGAGCATTGTATGTTAATTTTATTTTATTTCGGACTATTAGTCTCATCTTATCTTTTTATTGGTGCACAACGTTTCGGCCAACTTCCTCTGGCCTTCGTCAGGTGGTAACCGCGACGGATAGGAACTTCAAATCTCCTAACTGCATTCTCAGCCATCACTGCCATCCGTCGTTGTTGTCGTCTCACCACATTTTTGACCAATTACCTCTGGCACGCTTTGGGTGGGATTGAAACCGCTATCTTCAGACAATGTTTATCTGGAACCGTAGAGATTCAACGTCTCTATCAACTGCGCCACGGGCCCCGAAGTTAATAAAGCAAAATATGATGAAAGTAAAAATAAAATAGATAAATCTCATAATTTATTATACGATACCTGTTCACACTGAAACACTTACCACAATATTCTGTGGATCTATATTAAAAATACCCTTGTTAAACGTGACATATTTCCATTTTATGGAGGTCAGGCGCTAACGAACACCCCATAATTTTATTATACCATATTTCTTCAAACTAAAACATAATTATCAATGTATACTAACGCAGATAGATATAAAAAGTCTTTATTAAAGTGTGTGCCTATTTACATTCTATGGAGGCCGGGCGCGAACGCAGATCCCGCAATTTTATTATACCATCCGTATTAAAGTTTAAAACTTACTTATCAAAGTAGTATTATGTACATCTACATCAAAAACACTTGTAAACGTTTTTTATTTTTTTATTTCCATACTTTGTGGACCAAGCGCGAACGCAGACCCCACAATTTGAATGAACCACCGTACTGCCAGATCAAACATACCCATTCCCGTGTGTCCATACATCTTCTACCATCATATGTACTCAGTTTTCTATAATAGTCAACCATATAGGAGCCTATTCGTGGCCAGCCACACACACATACACACATACATTCAGCTTTATATATTATATATATATATATATATATATATATATATATATATAAATTGCTGAACAGCACGGAATGTCTTGCTTAATCGTCTTTTTTTGTAATTTTTCAATTTTCCGCATGGTCGTTCTAATATCGCGGTTGAATTTGTGTTAAAGAAAGTTCCATAGATGTTTTCCTCTATCCGTCTTTTTGATTTCCTTTACAATTTGGACGTTTTTATATGCTTTAGTTCAACTTAAATTTAAATTACTTAAAATAGTGAAGCGTCTCCTGTGTAAAAAATACGTTTTAATGTGTTAAGAACGTGGCTAAAATAAAGGTAAAATGGTTTAAAAGTGAGATTTACAAAATGGTATTAAAGTTACAGATTTTTTCTATTTTAATTTATACATTTACATTACAACATGTATATATATATATATATATATATATATATATATATATATATATAAATATAATAAGAGAAAGAGAGAGAGAGAGAGAGAGAGAGAGAGAGAGAAAGAGAGATACAGATAAACAAATGTACGGAGACGACTATGGAACTCTCTTTCACAAGATATTAGAACGATGATTCGAAAAATGGATAAATTACAAAAAAAAAAAAAAGAAAGAAACGATCACGGAAGAACACTCCTTGCTCTCTCTCTCTCTCTCTCTCTCTCTCTCTCTATATATATATATATATATATATATATATATATATATATATATATATATATATATATAAAGAGTAAGATACATAGATAGATAGATGGATAGATAGATAGATAGATAGATAGATAGACCAATACTAAAAGGCAACGGGGCGTTTCCCAGTCTTCAAATAAAATTTAATATAATATTCTAAGAAGATTACTTATTGATTATTATAGCATCAATTCTCTATTGATTATTGTATTTTACCTTATATATATTAGTAATTTCGAAAAGAGGATGAAATAAACGTGACTTGGGTGCTATCAGCCAGAATCGACATATAGCTTTATAGGGTTATCCGTTATCGTTAGCGATTAATACTTGCACAGTAAAAACAAACTGCAAAATGTAATGTTTAACATATAATTTTATCTCACATGCGTACAAAAGCACCTGAAGTCGACTTACGCCTAAAGAAAGTGTCGTTATTTCTCCAAGGTTAAATCAAATTTGTTCCACAAGCTCAAATCCACTACATATAAAGTTCCTTGTATGTAAACCCAAAAAAACTGACAGAATAGTTTTATTAAGACCGTTCCCTGGACAGACAGACAGACAGACAGACAAGATCTTTATATATATATATATATATATATATATATATATATATATATATATATATATATCGTTTTTTTTTTAATATAATTACCCACTGACACGTGTTTCGTCGTTTACAACTCATCAGGGTGGCTTAATCTTGCGAGAGATTTAAAAGCGATATATATGCCTCCCCCCCCACCTATGGGGTGTCAAATTGATTAAAGGGAAAATTATTCCCAACTCGCATTTACTTAAAAATGCACTTTCGTAAAATTGAATTCATTCAAAACGTATCGCAAAAACAAAAAAAAAATATCTGTATCTATCTATCTATCTATCTATCTATCTATCTATCTATATATATATATATATATATATATATATATATATATATATATATATATACATATATGCGGAAAGAAAAATTAGCATTGCTTTCTAATGTTTATATACATATATGTATATATATATGCGTATATATTTGTATATATGTACACACATACGCACACATACGCGCGCACACACACACACACACACACACACACACACACACATATATATATATATATATATATATATATACATATGCCTGCATGTTTGTAGATTAACACGAGTAACATGGTATCATTTTTAATATATGAGTGTTATTTTAAATGCAGAATTTTATTACATCAGTAATTAGATAGCATAGAATATGAATTCTTACAAACCAGTAATAATTACTGTGGGGGTGTCTTATTATTTATAACGTGATTCAATTACTCCATGTTGCCCGTATGCTGAATATAAGCCGGCTTATCAAAGGTATCATCCTTGGAAACAATAAACTTTCTTTTTTAGTAATTACGCCTACGGTATTTTATTCTACGGAAGTGGGTGCAGTACTCTAGCGGTTTTTTTTTTATGGTTTCCTATTAAGCAAACTCTCGTAAGTTGCATTTTGCTCGCATTACTTTTTGACAATACTAGAACGTTATATAGGATCGATACACTAAAGCTCTTTCTGGGGAATTTAGTACGATGAAACATTTCCTATTCCTGGCCAATTAATATTGCCTATACATCAATTAGTTCTCATTTGAGGATTTGCTTTCTAGTAAAAATACTTTTACGTTAAGCGGAGTGTAAGTATCTGATAGTTTACTTTTGGGGCCATCATTTATAAGTGAGGGTAAGAGGTAAATGATATAAAGTCAGAAGAGAGTGGTACGAATCCACTTTTATCTTCTCGATTGTCTCATAAATACATTACTAAGGTTTTCTATAAACTTAGGGAATAACCAGCAATCACAAGGAGCAAAGATCTTAGTAAAATAGTCTATGACAAGCATGGGAAACCCTTGGGATAAACTTTGCGCAAATATTCTACATCCTCAGTCTCTCGTAAATAATTGTGTGTACAGTTCCCACACAAACCGTGCACTTATTGTCTCTATGGACACACCATGGTCCTTAACCACCAAATTCTTTATTTGGCCAATCAACACTACTCTCTCCTCCCATCGCCTCTCACAGACTCCCTGCCTTCCTCGAATCTCTAATGCCACTAACAACCTCATGCTCAATTAATGCAAGATGGTCCCAAAACAATCTGAAACATTCCATACGTTTCTGCATTTGTTCCAAGTTGAAAACAGAATGTTATTGAATATCGTTCTTTTAAAGTGTCCTTACGTCCAGAGTACATTTTTAAAATTCACCAGCTGTGAAAATCAGGCTTTTTAGAAGAGTGTATTCTAATACATGCTGTAGCTTTTTATTTTAATCTTAAATCATAAAAATACTGAAATTTCAAGAGTCTACGAGAATTTTAAATTCCTGTACAAAATTAGTCTGGCAACTTATTAAATGCACCGTACAATCTGAAAATCTCAGTCGGCAAACACGTGCATATTTATTATAAAAAAATGTTTTAGTTCCACTAGTTTAAATGATTTCTCATCGATCCTATTGCACATTCCAAAAACCTTGACCTACAAATACTTCAAATCAATGCAACTATATTACATGGTGAACGATAAAATTGTCGTTCAGTTTGATGAACACCGGTGTTTATTTTATTGCTGCAGACTATCCACTAATTGGCCACTGGTGTAAATATCTTAAGATCAATCAAAGCCTTCTATCATGTCTGAATGCGATACATTGTTAAACAGGCGAAGACGGAGTTGCGCCGCTGTACAGCTCATGGTCTTTACCGATCATAATTATGACAACAGGACCATTGCCAATACCTTCAACATGCATCGCTGGATTGCTACGAATAACAATACGTTGATTACTTTGTTTTGTCATACATCAGCAACATTACAAACATAACCTTCCACAACACCAAAGCCAGTCTGATCACCACATATGCTGAGTATGCACCGAGATCCCGCCGGCGCTTGTGGAAAAAAGCATGCTTCGAGTTTCGGACTCGAAATGGTGCAGTGATTGAGGCTGAAGGCAGTAACATTGTATAGATGTTAGCTCTACCACATAATCAAGTTACATTAATTGATTTTTCAATAAAAATTTAAAATAAAGCGGTGGTGTTGTTTTTAAGGCGACACTTTTATCGTTCCACCCTGTATTAATTTTGAGTTTGGTTTAAAAGCTAGTTTGAAAGATTGAAGCAATGGTCTCTCGTTTTTTTTTTTTTTTTTTTTTTTGCTACTACTGAGGCATAATTATCGAGGCGGAGAGACACTTAAAGACAATACAGCACGATTGCAAATACAATCAGTGTGCTCTGGATTTCGTTTGATTGCTTATCGGAATATCAATTGTAAAAACAAATTGACTTTGGATTTGAAGACGACCAAATTATATTCACAATAGAGGTCCTTTGATAAAGTTTCACAAGAAGGGATCCCTTGTAAAGAAGTTCTCGCTATAGAAATTTGAAAAGTGAAAAGGAAATAACCTTCCGTTGTAAAAGAACGGCGAGTTCCTGCAGTAGATGTTGTTAGAAGAATGCTAATCCGTTGTGGAGTTGATGTTTACAAGATCTTATTTAAAGCAGGGTATTTATATGATATCAGAAACAATGACATGTACCATTATGAATTTAGCGGAAATATAAGTAGATATGCAAGTTTAATATGATGTATCATCTTGAATTGTTGAAAAGACAACATAAATGAACTTAAATATGTTTTGTTTTTTTTAATTTCTTTTACTTATATATCTATACGATGTTGGTTAGCTTATCATCGAGTTATTATGACCAATAATAGTGCCATTGTGCAAAGTTTAAGTGTATGCCAAACAGCGATAACAAACAATAGAGATAAGTCTATTTAGGTTAGGGGTTTTCTCTGGAGATATCCCTGCCACATGGGAAGCCATCTTTAATGTAAGCCTATATTCCATACCCATGGCGATCTTGGGGGTCAGATTTCGATGTTAAGTTAGAGTATCCGTTAATTATGAATTCATCTAGGGAAGTAGTCGGACCTATTCCAGTTTCGCTTAGAAAGAATATGTCCGGTTTCGTCTCCTGTAATTGGGTTTCAACCTCTGGAAGGTTGGAACGTAGACCCCTGATGTTGGAGAAGGAGACGGTAGTAGGGGTCTACGTTGGAAGATGGGGTTCTAGGTTTATTCGAGTTTTTGTTTTTGAGATGTTTCATGTTGAGGTTTTGGGGTTTGTGGAACAGATCAGCATACTTGGTTTGAGCAAGAATGAGAGGGAATGACAGAGAGAAAAGGATATGAATTTTTTTTTGTAGCACATGAAAAGGTAAAGCCGTAACAATTACCCACTAGTATGGCATCGAGAGGCCCCACCAGAGACTACTGTATGGTCCAGAATCCATTCACCAAATGGCAATACAGCAGCCCCGGTACTTTGCACCTGCTGATAGGACAGCCTCCTTAGTGGTTAATCCAAGGTTCGGGTCCCTGACTATCAGGCGGATAACGTCAGCCCAGACAAACGTTTACTCCCAGCACCCGTACTAGTGACATGGCCACAAGGATTCGTATATTTTGAGCGATCAGAAACAAAAGTAAGATTGTTACTAGTTCTGAAGTCCTAACGTTTATCATTAGGCGTTCTCGTTCTGAAAACGTGTTCTCATTTCTTTTCGTTTCAAACTGAAGAAATATCGACATAAATATCGAAAGCAGAAAGATTTCACATTATTAAATAGTAAAATAGAAAAAAAAACATAACGTGGAAACGAAAAAGTAAAAGTTAGAGGGTTATTAGTTTGATTCTACAGGCTTTAACAAATGGTTTTCGTTGAAGAGTTCTGTGAAGGGAAAGGGGAACTGTTCAAGATGGAAGTGTGTAGGTAGCTTTTCCATGCCGATACAGACAGCAAGAATTTTGAATCAATCAGTCTGTTGAGCAGACGCTCACTCAATCCAGGTCAAATAAAATTAGCGAAACAATATGAGGAACTCAGTAAACTACTTCGCGTACTTTTGTTTGTTTTTTAATGAAAATTCATTATTATTGTTTTTATTCTGTTTTTTTTGTCTATTCAGCGGAGAATTATTACCATACGATAAAAGAGGTAGGTAACGATCTAAAAGCAAATAGATAAAAAACACACACACACAAGGACAAACCAGCAAATAACGAACACAGAAAAAAAAAACAAGTGGAGAAGGCAGCGTAATTGGGGATTCACTATTGAAAGAAAAACGGGATACACATACGAACATAGTTTCTCTATATTACACACACACACACACACACACACACACACACACACATATATATATATATATATACATATATATATAGATAGATGCGTGTGTGGGGGCGTGTGTATATGAAGTCACCCACTAACGCACTCTCCATGTCTCTGTCTCTAGATATGTTTGTATATAAATATACACATATATATGAAATACATTTCCTGTCAATCTCTTTATATATCTATACTAACATATATATATATATATATATATATATATATATATATATATGTATGTGTGTGTGTGTGTGTAGAAATATATATGCATACTCATGTAAAATACGTTTTTCTATAACTGCGTGTGTGAGTTCGTTCAATATAGACTCCCCGCCCACACACATATATAACACTATTTATGCGACGTTTCTGAACGGGCATATGTAAGGTTCTATGCAGATTAGATATGTCAAGCCTCTGAGGGTTTGCCATTTCTGTTTGAGTATAGGGTACATCCATTGCTTTTCTGCAGAAGATTTACCTACTGGGGAATGCTAACTGTATACCCATTAATTGTGTTTTCCAGATAGCACTTCTTATTTGCTGGCTTTTAGCACGACTTTTGGCTTTTTAGTCTTACTCGCTGAGGATTACTTTTATCTAAATATACAATTTTTACCTAATCATACTAACTACAATACATTTTGTCATTTGGACTACTATTTGTGGCAATGTTTACAAAGGAATATACAAGGATATTTATACTATTAAATATTAGTAGAGTGAACAGGTAATAGGAAGACAATTCCAAATTCTAACCGCCTGAAATAATGTTAGAGTAGAAACACATTTTAACAAATAATGTTAGAGTAGAACACATTCTATTGGAAATACTAAACAATACTGAGTTGCAACATTGCGGCAATGGAATATTGGTTGAAGCTTAGTTGATAGTGCAATGACTATTAGATCGGATACCCTGTTTTGAACGCTGTCCATGAGGGAGAGATAAGTGGTACATGCTGTCGGCTAAATGTGGTAACAAGACTCCATGTATGGCCGAATGGTAGCTATTTAGATATACAGGATTCTTTTAAGTGTAGATAGTATGCTAACACGGTATAAGGATCCCACCTACTTTGCAGCAGCCTTTGCAATGTATTCAATGCATTTGTTCGAATTCATGCTACCTGTGAATATTATGCCGAGGAGTTCGAAAACAGAGTACTTACACAAAGAGGTTGGGGAACCTCCTAATAATTGTTAAAAGAAAATACGGTTAGTCTCAGTAGAGTTAAAAGTTACCATACATTCACGCGTCCTGTTTCAATGCTTCTTGAATGGCGTTTTGTAAGGATTTTACCATTGTTTTAAATATAACTTTTTCTCCTTCATGCTTATTATTGAGCGTTACATCATCAGAAAATATACTTATCTCAGAAAAAATGTAATCAAGGAGATTATTTATGAATATTAGGAATAATAAACGTCTAACGTTCGACCCCTGAGGTTCTCCAGCATTAATATGGTGCTATTTAGATTTAAGCCCAGCAAACACAACTTGAAGATCGATCTTGTCTCATTAAGATTTAATATTTAACATTATTAAAGATCTTGTCAAAAGCTTCAAATATATTAATGGCTTATTTATTTATTAATTATTACCACTATAGTTAATATTGTTATAAACAAATACATAAACAAATACACAAATATAAAATACAATTTACCTTAGAATATACATAGACATACAGAAAAAGTCAATAACAAAAATAATAATTAATTAACTAAATTAGTATAAAACAAAATTTAAACGAAAAACATTCAGACAAAAACTAAGTCAGTTCCGAACATAAAGAAGAGATACATCCAATCCCAGCTAAAAATGGCCAAGAAGCATGCGGTTCCGAGGTTAAATTACCCTTGCTTGATAAATCTGTACTCACTCGCTATACTAAGTGAATGTGTGAAAAATACTGTGGTGTAGCTTATGGTGAGAAAATGACTGTTGCAATATTTTGGACGTGTAATGGGGTAGCTATTTATTTGATGTCCACCACACCAAAATGTGGCGCAAGGCTGGAAGGTGGAAATAGGCAAGCTCCCCTAAAGGATGGGCACTCTTGCCTCATCAAAAATTGCCTGAACACCCCAGTCGGCATTCCCCGGTACAGGGCTTACACTTCTAGAGGTTATTCGCCCAGTGTGCATCTTTATTTCGATGGATCCGAATCAAAATTCGAATTGTGGCAAGTAAAATTTCTAGGATATCTACGAATCCAAACGCTAGACAAAGTTCTTCGAACACAACCTGAAAACAGAAACGACCCGACTTCATTGAAAAGAACGCAACTGTCTTTTTGGAATTAATACAAAAAAAAAAAAGAAAAGAGAATAAAAACGCCTGCATATAAATAAATATACATAAAAAAATAAAATAAAAAGAATCCGATGTGTAAAATTCACAAACACGTTTAATTTTACAGACGAAACCCCGTCATATGAAGAAGACGAAATTATATTCCCTCAAATAATTAAAACAAATGAAGACAATAAAAATGACGGAGACAAGAGTGTCCATGATGATGATGATGATAAAGTCGAAAGATATCCCAAAAGAAATAGAAGGCGACCCGATTTTTTTGTGGTCGACAATATAAAAGATTATCAAATCGACAATTTTAAATGGAAAATGCGCCAAAAAGCTTTAACCAAGCAATTAATTCAGAACATTATGATGAATGGAAAATTGCCATGAAAAAAGAAATAGATGCCTTAACCGAAAATGATACCTATACGATAAAAGATAAACATGTTATTTCTATAAGATGGGTCTTTACATGACTAAGGAGCGGGACTAAGTATTATATCAAACTGTTGGTAACTAAACAATTATGTCTGAATGTATAGCATAGGGAGATCGACATTGCTTCATTAAATAGAAAATGTGACCCAACAAATAGTAGATATGTTTGCTAGTTGAAATTACTAATAGAAATATAATAATCGATAATCAAGGTCTGTCTCTGTTTTTTATTTGTCTGTATATGTAAACGACGTTGCTGTAGATTGGTGCTATAATTAAGCTAAGTGGTTTGAATGGATGGGGTTGATAATGTGTCCTGACCACGACGGAGTGACAGTTTTTAAACAAAGTGTGCCGGTGAGAGAGGGGGCTTATATTTGCGTGGCAAATTGGTTGGTAATTTATGTGAAAGCTTACTTGTCAGAAAACTAACGTTCTTACTGTCTAAAGTAATTAGTCTCATGTGTAAACTCCTAGAATAATGAAAGGAGCGATAAAGACAGGTTAATTGCGTAGTAATATAAAATAGTCTTCTATAAAAATTTCTTTGTATTTTTAGTTTTTCCATCTTTTCACGAAAATCGTCTCTAGCAATTTATATTGGAACAAGATTAATCACCGAATAAACCGCCCCGTGCGCTAGTTATCATGTGAAAACGTTAAAGGATCAATTAAAAAATAGTTTTGTCATTATCAAAATGTTGATATTCAAAACGTAAAACTTTTATTTTTTTTATTTGTACACAGTTGGGACAAGAATTTAGCTTCTACAGACTAATGCAACTCAGACTGATTATATAAAAATAAGTTACGGTCACAGCTAAATAGAGTTGATCACATACAAATAAAAATATATGTATGAATACATACGTCTTTCACGTGCGTTTACTGGGCGAACTAATAAACGATAGAATCTGTGACCGTTAACGACAACGTCGGGTTCTTCCTGTGAAATTGATCACTTTAATTAGATTATAATAGGTTAGAAGTCCAACTATTGAAGAAAACGGCTGTGTTTTTATCTTAATTAGAATCACATCCTCATATTATTACAGGAAAAAGGGTTGCCCCCTTTTTCTGTAAAGAAGAACATTAGATAAGTGGAAAATGAGATTAGGATGAGCCGAGACTCGAACTTTGTGAGCAAGATTCAGAAATAGATATAGAATTGGAATGTTAGACTTTCGCTATTGTTAAATTCCATATAAAATACCTAGATATTGTTTGTATTGTAAAAAGAATTAATTGTTCATTCTTTTTATGAAAACTGATTTAAAAGGGTCAGCGAAAAAGAATGAACAATACAAATTAAAAATATGCTGTAAAAATAGGTTAGCTGAGAATTTTTTGTTTGCAGAAATGTGTTTTGGAAACGGTGCTTAGCTACGTGAGTTGGTCACGTTTTGGAACCACACATCTGACGTCATATCAGAAAGAGAATTTCTCCATTTAGGAGCTAGTTTTAGTCAAATCCCTGCAGTCGGGCAGTCAAGTTAAAACAGTCAGTAGAGTCGGTCGGAAAGAGCTGATATAGCCTGAACAGGATCCCTTCAGAAGCGAAGTGGTAGAAGTTTAACCATGTAGAACCAATGTGAATTCCTGAGGTCAAATCAGTCGCCCGGTCAAATGAAATAAAGAACATCATCGGTTTTTCAAACTGGTGTCTTCGTGTCGTCATTCAACAATTGAAGGTAATGTGTTACCCATCTTGATATGAGTTTTGTATAACCTTCTTCGAAGTAATGTGTCCCTCTCCTCCATCATAAGTCATGATTCACCAGTCTGATGTGAAAGAACAGTATACACATTCCTTCAGTAATGAATTCTCCCATCTCTCACTTTTATAAATGTTTCCCTCCGTATTGTCATAATCGTTTTCGTGTTATGAGTCCCTGCTAAACATCTCTCCTAATATGAACCCCCTGCTATACAACAATATAGAAACACTAACAGGAAGCACCCAACGTTGCATGGTCGTAAAACACTTAAATATGATATTTCAATTAATGCAGTATATGTTATTATCATTGGGCCAAATCTCTATCAATTATTACATATTATACTGCACTCAAATCACAGTAGTAATTTCAAAGTAACAAAATATATAGAAGAGTTCTCCCTCGATTGACTTAATTTGAGTGCAGCATCTGTGCAGACACCACACTTCGGTGACAAGCCACATACTAGTACCGGGTGTTGACTGGCACATTACCGCTTATTACTCCGGTATTTATTGAGATTAGAGTAGTCTAGAAGTAGGTAACATATGATAGTTCCGCTATAATACCTCCTAACCAAACTGATAACACCGAACAGTGTATCAATATGTTTCCTATTTGTGTGGATCATGAACGGCCCGCTAGATTTCCTTTTCCTTCCCGAACCTCGCGATTCTAATGTGAATAATTGAGGCTCAATATCAAAGGTGTCGTAGACAGTTTCAATAGGCTCGAGCTCTTCTTTAGGCAAATCTTCTTGTCCCTCAGTCGTACGTTTGCGTATCTGGTTCACATGCCTTTATGTGTAAATTTTGTTCCCGGGATTATATAGATCACATTTCTCATCCTTTGTATTACTTTTACCAGTTCCTTGCACGAAACTTTAAAATGTTTGATATACCCTTTCTCTCCAAGATTGCATATTTTTAGTGGTATCTTAGATGTTCTCCTTTGTGTGTTTTTTCTTGGTAGCTGAAACAAAAATGTAGTAGGCAAAAAAAAAAAAAAAATAAATGTTCTGTCAGCAACAGTACAACTTCAAAATAGTCAATATCGCCCACCTCCAGAAGAGAGGGAATTCCTGTCCGTGATAACCGTGGTAAAAGAAGACACACTCCAATCGCCAGAAACACCCACACACACAGTTTGCAGGACACTGCCGACTCGTCTCTAGCCTCCTGCTTTTATAGTGGCCGGGAATTATCCATTTGCATAATCACATGAGAAAGAAACGTGATTTTCCGAGAGTTGCATGGGGTAAATGCTAATAAAAAACCCCGGACGCCATCTTGGAATTCTCTTCCCCCCCCAACCGGTGACACAACAGACGTACCCGAGGTAAGCTCTTTTTCCCCTCATTTTAGTTATTGCTACTTCTGCTACAGTAGCAACTTCTCAAACACTGATCTTATTTTACGGCTCATTATAATCTACGCTGGAGATTTGCCTGATGTGGTGTTAGGGTTTTCCGTAATCCTGTATACTTGAAGAAACTTCTGTCGAGCTTTTTTTCGTGGGTTATCTATAAACCTTCTTTACACACATTTTAGGGTGTCCGCAAAGCACCGTGCTTGGCCGTTACTTCCCAGATGATATTGTGGGATTGTAAAATGTTTTCCCTGATAGGTCTCGCCAAATTCTTGTAAAGTGAATTGGGTAGCATTATCACCAATCAGGCAATCAACAACACCAAAGCCTATGTAAGAAATTAATGGTTTTAGCTGTGGTGGAGTTCATGCATTCTAATACCCCTGGTTATTTAGAAAAAATATTTACTAATATTAAGTAGTAGAAATATTTACTACTATTAAGTAATAGAATTTACTAGTGTTACCGTACAGTCTATTTGTATCCTTGACCACAGCTATTCGTATTTTGAGCAAAGTTTATGGATAATTAGTGGTGTCTTCGCAGCCAGAGCACAACTTTTACACGCTTAAACCATATAAGTTATATCATGATCTATGGACGCCCAATAAACGAAGTTATTCATCAGACATTTCATTCTGCTGGTGTCAGAATGACTCATGTGGAAGTTTTTCAATAATCGTTTTCGCAACGCTTTTTGAATGGTGTCTCTGTCGCTGTAAAGCAGCAGTTTGCACAGACAAAGTACATGTCAGAATTAAATTCTACTTTCAATTTCTGATTTGTGCTTTTTATAAATTCATCTTTTGCCGTTTCAGTTTTAATTTTTTGAAAAGTTACTGGTAATTCTCGGATTATATTGCGAATCATCGTCTTTATCTGATCATTTATCTGCAATGCGGTGGTTACTGAGTCTGCAAGAGGTTCCTTTTTGGCCGGAATAAGCTTAGACAACCTATCCACATGCGCGATATTCTCGCACGATAAGAATTCCAGTTGAAAATCATAATTCAATAAACTTGTTCCCCATCTTAGTAAAAGGTGGGGTGTAAAATTAGGTAATTCCTTTTTTGTCCCAAAAAATGGTTTGAAGGGCTAATGATCTGTTTGTTGCGAAAAATGCCTATTGTGCAAGAAACGGTGAAAACTGAGACTGTATAAAGTCACTCTTTCTCTATCTGTGAGTACTGTTTGTCAGCAGGGTTCAGTGTTCTGGATGCATACGCAATTGTTTTTTTTCGATCCATCTGCCATCCTATATAGCAGGCATACACCCAAACATATTGACTAGCATCACTAGGCACTATAATATCCAATTTCTGATTAAAGTGTGTGAGAAAAAGGTGTGAAATTTGCACCTTTTTAATCACCTTAAACGCTGACTGACACTCGGCAGTCTATTTCTGACGTTTATTTTTTTTTCAAAAGTTTATTTACAGGTGCTCATAGTTCATGCATTTTAGGAAATAAGCATTGGTAGTGACCGAAACCTAGAAATGTTTGCAGTTGGTTAGTATTTTCCGTTGCCGGCATGCCCCTTATCGCCGCGGTTGTCTCTGAGTCTGAACGGATGCCATTCTTGTTCATTATGTGCTCCAAATATTTTATTTTCTGCACAAAAATTGGCATTTGTTTTCGTTTATTTTGAATTACAAAATTCTATGCCTGCCTGAATATTTCGGAGATATGGTCTGTGTGCTCTTCCTTGTTACTGCTGGCTATAATAATATCGCCCCTATAAGATGGCAAATCCAAAACCGTCTAGCATTGTGCCCATAACCTGCTGAAAAATGGCAGACGGGACCCTGACCACAAACGCTAATCTTTCATATCTGTAAAAAATTCGATGGGTATTTATGCAGAACAATTTTGCAAACTCATTTTCAACTGGAATAGGTAGATATGCGTCGTTGAAGTCGATTTCCGAGAAAATCTGACCATTGCTTAGTCTTGTCATAATTTCATCCGGGCATGGCAGGATGTAATAGAAGTCCTCCAAAAACGTATTCAACCTCATCGAAAAATCTGCCGTAGCACGGATTTCCACGGATTTCCACGGATTTCTTTTTCACATAGACCGTAAGGACAGCCTGTTAACTGTATTCTATTTTCGACAGAATGTCAACATATTCTTATATGTCGAGCTCCTAGTCGATTTCCTGCAATGCAAATGCCATGTAGGTATCCTTTTGAAGACTGGTTGTACATTCCGCTTTAATGTTAATTCCTCAGCTATTTTGTACATTTTCCCAGATCCGGTGCGAATACTTCCATAAATTTATTTATTTTTTTTTATTCGCGGTTCACGTCTCCGTTTTGCTGACAGTAATTCTGCTTTTCTATTGGCAAGACCGATAAACTAAATTCATGCATTCTGTCCGACCCGAATAAGTTAGTGTTATTCCTTAATACATAAGCTTTCACGCCTTTTCCAATAATGTGACGTTTGCTAAATATTCAAATTTATTTGCTGTTTTGTGTGTTCAGCATTGTCGGTTTATTCAATTTCTCCCAATTATTTAAATTTACTATCGAAAGGTTTGAACCCAAATCGAGTTACATTTTTATTTCTTTATCAGGAATTTTTATAGTCGCATATTTTTGTAACCCATTTTCGTTATTATTTCCAGTCTCCGCCAAACACACACAGGTTTTGTATTTAATTTGATTTTTGACATGAGTACCTTTGTGTCCTAGTTTTTTTTTTGTTTTTTACATATTAAATATTTAGTTGAAAAATATGAACAGTACTTAATCCAATGCAAATTAATACATCGATTACACCAACACTGATGTTTTTTCACGTGTTTTTAAAATTGTTTGTTTCTTTATCAGCGCAACTCCAGCTTCGCCATCAGTTGTATCTTTTTAAGTAATTTTTCATTTTCTAGCATTTTTTAAGGTAAGCTTTAGTTCATTTTCTAATTTTGTTATGACACAGTTCCTTTTTTTCGCATCTCGACCAGGAGTCAGTCCTTGGGCAAATACTAAACATTTAAAATTGAAGTCTGAAAGTTTGAATTCGTCGCCATGTTTATTTACTATGACTGCATACGTTGCGAAATCATCTTCGTACATTCTTCTGCCAAGTTAGACATGGCCAACGCGTATGAAGTAAAGAGAAGTTCGTACTATATAGTTCTGTAAGAGTTCCACAGTTCAAGTGAAAGATAATTCCGACGTAAAATAAAATCCACAAACTTGTTATGCTCTGCTGTCTCAAATTTTCGTAATAGTAAACGAACTATTTTAGGTGCGACCGCTGTTTGTGGTTGATACTAAAAAAATCGTTATACCGACGAAAATAAGATTCAAATGATTTATCTTGACCAGGTCTGTAGCAGAAATAGTCAATCGCATTCCATATTGAGTGTTGCGGAAATGGGGTATTATTAGCGGTGGACGAATTATTTTTATGACTTGTACAAACAGATCTTCCGTTGGCTGTTGTTATTGTCGTTTTTAGCTGAGTGTTCAAATAATTGTTGTGGGTGGTATTGTTCAATTTGCAGTTTTAATAATTGTTCAAATGCACTTTGTAAGCCGTCCATTTTTGTATGATGAGTAAAACAATGAATGTACAGAAATTAGCAAAACCCTGTTCAAATTAACCAGGTTTTTGTATTTTTAGAACAACTGGTTGAAACAGTATTTCTTTTCCCCAATAACTTGCGAATGAAAGTCAACCCTAGTTTTAAATTCCACGCGTTTATCTGTTCCCATAAAAAAGAAAAATATATATCACGAGAAATATTCAATATCCCTCCGAAGCAAATGTCTTTTCATAGCACAAAAAATGTTAACCGAAGGGAAAAGCAAAGAACTGTATGTACTTTTTTAGTAAGATAAAAAAATCGCTTAATGACGCGTGAAAAAACATATAATTGGTATTTCTCTTTCTATTGTATTTACGAGTGCGACAGGGTGTCGTGAGAGTGTCAAGCAAAGAGAAGAAAATATGTGAAAATATTCTTATTTCCACGCGTTTGCAATGTAACATTAAAGAGCTGTCCCGTTCTCATGTAAGTAAGAAGATATACTAGATAAGTATTACGGTTTTGTTCCTAGACTAGGTGTTAACGGACGCCGCAAACATATTATTGAAAAAAAAAAAAGTGAAAAAAAATTCATAAGAAAACAATTTTTTATTACAAAGAAAGAAAAGAAAATCAAAATCAAAATATAGAAAATATACAAATGTGTAAGATTTTATAATCGATATGCAAAGGGAAATAACTCTGATTTCTACTTATTTCCCTTTTGGTAGAAGTAAATGTTTTATAGTAATGTTTGTTTTTATTTTTTAGAAATAAATGCTTTTGGTCAAATATAATCCAGAAAAATCTATATTTACCAGCTATTGATGAAAGATATTCTTCTATGCATCTTGTTACAGTTCATCTGTTATTTTAACGACTCGAATTTTGCATGTTTTTTTCTTCGGTGATCGCCTATATTTGCATCCCAACACAGTTATAACTGATTATAATTTGCGGTATTCTCTAGTTATAGTTATCTCTAGAGAAGGTTCGAGAAAGAGCAGAAAAGAATACTTTTTTGCTCCATCTTTTGAAAATCTCCAAAGACGCTAGAAAACGTTCTTCATTCAAATTCTTAAGTAATACTTTTTATTCTATTTTATATAATCTTTCATTGTGTTTTCCTCTTACTTAAGTAATTTATCATTTGTTATATTTTATATTATTATATAATATTTTAAGTATTGTAATTTTGTTAGAATTATTAATTATATTAATAATCATCTTTATTATATTTTATTACTTTATTATATGTTATTATTATAATTATTAATTATATAAATAATTATTTTGTATTATTTTAATTATATGTTATTATTTGAATAATTAATATTATCATTTGTGTAATGAATCATAATTTCTTCATATCGTAAGAGGAAAATAGATTCTCTTATGACAATACATGAAAATTATATTAAGAAAATTCTGGAATTGAACCCTGTAGGCAAGTGTTTAAGATAATGAACAATAAGAATCTTAGGATTTCCGTCCATCGTAAATTCTATTAGAATAGTTGTAATACTAATTATGTCGGAAAAGGAGTCGTGTGTCCATTATTTTAGAAATGCGGATATTAAATAAGTCAGTTAAAAAAATGCACAATGCGAGTTAAAAAATATTGTTTAAAAATTGGTAAGATATTAAACAATTAGAATTGAAGATTCTTTGTTTCCCAGTAGTGTGTTGGACGGACATGTGTAGAAAACGGGATATAGTCCCCTCGCTCGAGAGTACACTTCTGACATCTTAAGCAAATGAGAATTATCGGTGTATTGAATCTGTGGATTCGAAGAGGAAGTTGATGAGTGAGGGTTAGAGAGAGAATTAGGAGAGATCGAGAGGAGAGCCCCTTAGAAGCGAAGGATGGAGAGTAGACCATGTACTCGAAAAGGCTTAAGTTCCTGACATTACCGATCGACCGGTTGAAGAATAAAGAAACCAACTATGTTTGTAATTGTTGTCTCGTGTCGTCATTCCTTACAACAGAAAATGTAAATGTGTTTTATTATCATCTTATAACGAACACTTGTATACCCCCTTACAAGTAATGTGCCCCTTCCTCTGTGTTAATAAGAACTGTTATAAATGTATCTCCCTTATCATCACCATCATCATGAGTCCCAGTTGTATATGTCCCCCTTAATGTGTCCACAATATGAACCCACTACACAACAGCAATTCAAAGTTTTATATTCACGCACTTATTTGGTTTTCGCACGTTCCAGTTTTTTTTCCTTTCATCGGTGTTTACTGAACGACTCTTTAGTTTAATTCAGTTTTACGTCGTGAGTTCTTTTGAATGTTGAGGGTATTTTAAATTCTAGTGACCTCTGTGAGTTCGAAGTCCCCCGTTGCCAGAGTTATAGCCTTGTTAAGGGTTGCAAGGTAAAACAGAACACCAAAATAAAGTCACAATATGTATTGCTAAGCATACGGACAACCTAGGTTAGTCCATCAGATATAGACTGAGACCTTACGGCTTATTCTTCCGCATTTATCGGGATTGAATACTTTGATTAGTTCGGCCACAACAATATATATATATATATATATATATATATATATATATATGTGTGTGTGTGTGTGTGTGTGTGTGTATGTGTGTGCGCGCGTGCGTGTGCGCATATCCATATGCACACACGAAACTTTTAATACGACTTACGCCTGCCAATTTAGAATTTTATTCAACTTTGATGCTTTAGCAGCTAATTACACTGGCTAAAGTTCTATGAAAAACTGTCAACAAAATATGCAATCATCTGGCCCGTCTAACATCACTCTGTGACCTTTAATCTTGGGGGAGATGCAGCTTGAAAAAATAGACACAGGCAGTCAGATATAGTGTATTTTTTTAAATAACTAGATTATTAAATTAGATATAATCAGCTAAACAAGCACAATTTAAAGCAATGTCAGAGCTCAGCTTAATCTTTTTTTTAATAATAAAAATATATGGAAAAATTACTAATGTACGTATCCACCAAGAAGGAAAAAATTCATATTCAAACAATAAAGTAAATTGAGCACGTAGTTGTTTTTTAAGCTTTATTTAATTATCCAAATTACATTTTATATGAAAGCGAGAACGGTGTGTGTTCATTTACCATAATTACTAGGTAGAAGCAACTCAATTCAAAGTATCTAGATCAAAATTAGCATGATTACACCTCTAATTTTCTACTGAAATTGCTTAAAATTGTATAAAACTCAATATATATATATATATATATATATATATATATATATATATATATATATATATATATATATATATACAAAGACAGATATGTCTCCCTCGAATTCGGATAAAAACGTTCCGAAGTCGTTTTCGTCCATCTGTTAATTTTTTACAAGTAATTTCAACTGATATTCCTCATCAACTTTTCCACACCAATTCGACCAAGACACAAGAATGACCATACGAAAATGAACAAAATTACAACAACAATGATCATTAAGCAAAAACACTCCGTGCTATTTAACAATATTTTTCGGAATGAAAACATACTGCTTTAATCCACTATATATATATATATATATATATATATATATATATATATATATATATATATATATATATATATATATATATAAGTATTGAGACGAATAATTGGAATCGGGAATCGGAAAAATCGGAACTTTTGGTAGTATCGTAAAAATTTATTTTGGGTTTAAAAATCGCTTCTTTTAATATTTTTTAAGTTAATTTTCTATTGCTGATGATAAATCTTTATTATTTTAAACTATTAGTAAAATTAAATTCTATAGATCATAAAAACATTGCAATAAGATGTAATTTTTTTTATTTGCTAAAAATAAAAAAATTGAAACTTCGCGATAATTCCCTAGGTAAACTCTACAAGATTGCAGTTTACTTACAAGATATCAAAAATAGTTTAAATTAAAGGAATATTTTGCCAAGAAAAATAATTTCAAGCATTATTGCTAATCAAATAAAAATAGAATATAAAAGTGTTATTTTTTAATCTTTTATTTATTTATTTTATGGGGTTATGTTTTGTCCGGTTGGGATTTGTCCGGTAGGATTTTGTCTGCTTTCTCACTCAACATTGACGAATATGACAAGGAATGTACAAAACGTTGAGTTGAATTTAAAATTAATTTATGAATTCTAATGCTTCCGTGAGAAAAAACTTTTAGCATCAAACTTTCTTTGATTCTGCAGTTATCATTTACTTATGCTTAGACTTAGGGATTCCTAGACGCAAGATGCCTGCATAAGCTCGAGCAAATGTTCAGAGAGTTCACAGTTCAAACAAATCGGTAAACTTTATTTGCTTGGAGCCGCTTTGTCTGATTACCGTTTACTCGGAAATTGTTAATATTTTATAGTATCTTTCTCTAAAAAAGGGGTAAGAATATGCATGAATATCTCATAATAAATCTTGGATAAAATATAAAAAAGGGGAAAAACATTTACATGTTTGTCAAATGAAAGAAGAAATTATATCTACATTTAAAAATACCTTCGCACTCCATGATAATCTTTGGGAGGGGGCGATATTTATGAACCCACTAAAAACAAAATTATTTTAGGACGTAAGATGGAAGGTTAGTTGCGCATATAAATTTAGGGCAATTATTGAATAAATATCGATTGAAAATAGGTCGTTGTCGAAGAGTATTATTAAAAAGCGGCTATCCCTCCCTAAAGATTATATTTTTTAAAATATTATAAAATGTTAAAGGTTCTTTAAAACTAAAGGAAATCGATTTTTATAAGTTATGAACAGGCTTCGTACTAGTATTCTCGGGTTGAGTTTTCCTATATACTTGCCTCTCTTAGAGGGTAAAGTTAGACGCAAGGTCGTTTTTTTTTAATGTGGGCAATATCGAGCTCCCGAATAGGGTACACCGGATCGGAACAAAAATCAAAATTGCCTCATTCTAGAAGATTTTTTCCTTGCTTGAACGAGAAGAGAACAGATACTACATTTTGTTAACGTTTCGATCAATGCAACCTCCGTCTGAATTTCTGTGCAGATTCTCGAATTCAACAGAAAATTGCCGAGTTCGAGAACGCAAAACAGAACAATTAGTATTTTTTTTTAATTCGAGTGAGGGATGAGGACCCTCTTCTTAAAACAATATCTCCCCAAGAACTATTCTAAAATTTATGTTCAACCGATATTTATACAATCATTGTCCTTTCTTCCAATCTGGCCAAAATGGCCGCTTTTCAGTTTCCCTGTTTTCTGTTGCCTTTTTTCTGTTGCTCAATTTTCCTAAACTCATAAATTTAACGTAAGATGCAAGAGATATACATTAAAAAATTGACATACGCACACAGACAGAAAAAAAAACAGACAGACATGGTGAGTTTTATGAAGGAAATTAGTTGCGATACAACCGAAACCTGTTTTTGGATAATTACACACACACACACACACACACACACACACACACACACACACACACACACACACACACACACACACACATATATATATATACTGAGTAAATGGTAAATAGTAAAAAAAACCTGAAAAAGTGATCAGCAGTACTGCAGACCAAAATATTTTTTATTACCGTTATTTAATTTGCTTAGTTACGTATGCTTCCACTACCAGAATAAAATAAAAGATCTGATAGAAAACTGAAGAAATATTATAGCAGCGTTTTTATCTACTTCCTTATAATATTTCTTCACTCTGCCAAGTCTGACGAAACTATCGGATCTTTAATTCTATTCTGATAGTTGAACTTATATAACTAAGCAGAAGAAAAACGGTAATAAACACACACATAAACATACATATATATGTGTATTTATGTGGAATATTTTTTATATAATGTGTTTTAGTTACATTCGTTTGTATAAACTCTATTCTCATCTAAACTGTGTAAAAATAAAATAGTTTCGCTTTTTCCAGATCAACATTTTGATATGATAAAATATTTTTTTAAATAATTCTTTATTTTTTTACACAGAAACCAGCGCGCAGGGCAATTCATTCCGCGATTATGTTTTTGTAAATTGGAAAGACGAAAAAGCGAATCATACAAAAAAGAAAGTGAAGAAAGGCAATTTTCTATTAGTACGCAATCAACCTGTCTTTATCACATCTTTCATTATTTCCTTACGTTTACACTTGAGACTAACTATAATAGACAGGTACAACATCAATTGTATGACAGGTAAGCTTTCACATAAATTACTAATCAATCTCCAACACAAACATAAACACATTCCTTACTGCAACCTTTATTTACACACACACACACACACACACACACACACACACACACACACACACACACACACACATATATATATAACTGTAAAACTTATCTGGAAAGAGAAAGTAAAACTTTAAGTTCGAAGTTGTTTGTGGAAAAAATATTTGTGCTTGGAAGTCAATTAATCTCTGGCAATCACTACATTTATTTATTCCAAGTATTTACTCTAATTTTAATTTTGTATCATGGATGATTTGATGTTTCAGGGATATTTAGATTATACTATAATACTAGTGCCCCGTTTGGTCAGTATATGTGATGGCTCGCTATGGAATAGTGATTATATTAATTATTGCAAACATATGCACATTTGAGCATAGAACAATGCCCACCACTTTTAATATAAGGAATTATATTTCTTGATATCCGGAAAACTACTTATTTCCAGAAAATGCTTATGTGATGTTCGTTTTTAGCATACTGAAAAACTTATAAAAGTCCTCATTTTAGAGGAAAATGTTAAAGTGGAAACCAAGTAAAAAATTACCACAACTTCTATTTTTATATTTGCTTTAAAAAGCTACACTGTATAAGTGTTTGTCCTCTTCCAAAATCATGTGGTTTATCAGTAATGCAAATATATATATATATATATATATATATATATATATATATATATATATTTGCATTACTGATAAACCACATCATCAATGATCTTCCAAATCAGATTCCTTGATCATTTGTTAACATCATTACATACATATAACCAGTTATGTGCCGCACTTCAAAGAACATTAATAAATAAATGACACATAAATTGATAAAATGCTGTAGCTATTTTCAAATGAACAAATTCAAGAAGTTACTACAATATTTTTTCTGGCGAAAAGATAACCTTAGTGTTACATATGTTAAAACGATTCTCTACACAATAAGTGGCTAAGATTGTTTCACATAACATAATTATGTAACATTAATAAACATGATACTTAAAATAATTCTTAGTTCGTTTGATAACAACGCCTTTACAAAGGATAGGATACATTCTCAGAGGACTCTACCTCAGTCTCGGTAAAAAGAAAACGGAAGCTTACAACATCAAAGATTCTCCTAAAGATATGGTGGTACCAAGAAGAGCAGAGGTTTGAAGATCGTCCAACACATCATGATTCCTAATTTTCATTCCAAAATTTGGCTGACGTCACTTCTGCAGACTGGGTTTGTAAACTAAGTTCAACTCTTAAAGAAAGCACTTATCACAAATCAACGCCTATAATTTTGCCCGATTTTATTTGGCTAAAATCTGTATTGTTTGCATCATCTTCAAAGTAAATATGTTTCTGTCATTCTCTAGAGATTTCCTGAGCAGTTTAAATTCTTCCATATACACTTCAATTGTCTTCTCTTTGGTTTCATTACAAAGCATCGTATCAGGTTCGAACACCTCAGAGTGCTTGTAACCTTGCGTATACGGATATACCGATGCTTCACCATTTGGCAAAATGATGTATGTCATGGCTACTGTCTTCTCTCGTTTTATAGCAACTGCCCATTTAGAATTTCTAATCTCAATATTTACGTCTTCACTCCATTGCTGTATAATTTGAACGAAAGATTTAATTTTCTCATCTGTTTTGTGAAACAATTTCATATAGTCCAAGATAACATGTGGCTCATCCTTGGTTCATTCTTTTTCAGTTGGTGTCCAATTTTTGTCTCTCTTAATATTTGCGTCACTAGTATGAGTGTTATCACAACTAGAAAAATTCTTTGAAAGATTCGGCATAAGATGTTAAGTGCTCTGTATAGTTTATCATCTTAAAAAGGATCGGTTTTCAACTGCTCGTAATTTTTCTTATAAACATTATTTATATTTTCAGCTATCCCCCGACTATTTCCAACGTCATGCGCACTCAAAATGCTCCAAAATATCGTCGGATTTTTGTAATCTATCCAAGCTACATCCAAGTTTGTTCTTCAAATTACATTTCTCAATTGATTATTGATCTCTTGTTCCTAAACACTTTTTCCTTCCGCCGTTTTGCTCAACTAATAATGACACAATCTATATCGATATTCTCATAGACTTTTGTATTGAATGTCCCTGTGATGACTTTTATAGCAAGTCTACACAAGCAATTTGTCTGTAATTTCCTACATCTGCGTTTTTTTGGTGTGTTTTTTTTGCAGAAGCTTTCATAACTAAAATAGTCTTTCCTACAACAAGCCATTTTTTGGTATCTGGCAATATTAAACACAATCATTCACAGAAACGGCAAGTGGATTTCTGTAAAAGATTGTAAATGCTACCGACTGATGCACTGTGCGATTAACTGTTTATTATCTTTTTTACATCGATTCTTTTTCTACTTACCTAAGCCTCAATTTTCCAAAAATAAGCCGATGAATCAGATCTGAACAAATCTGACTCATTAGCGTATTTTTCATTTCAAATATACTTTCTTCTTCCCACCATCTCAGTCTCACTTATCTGATTCGTCTCGTTTGATCATAAAATGTTGATCTCACTTTACTCTCCACTGCAAATTTGTGCTCATCTTTGTTCCGTTTTTAATCACGACGATCTCTTCACTGATTTCTTACAAATGTAATACTTGACTTGCTTTAATGTGCCCTAACTCGATACTCCAAAGACAAAAGTGCTGCCCGATTGAACTTTTAACTTGGATTCAATTTATTTGTATTTTTCAGTAAAATGAGTTGAGTTTGTAAGGGTTCTTCTCCAGTGACTGCCTATCAAGGTTAAAAAGTATTTCGTCTTTTCGTGGAACCTGGTTAACCTTGTCGGACACTGAATCGGTATTTTCTCACCATGGGGGTTGGGTTTCATGGTTTCCATCAATCAGTATTTTAATGGAGACACCAGTTCTAGAAAGACTATGAGCTCTTATTACACACAAAGCAAGTGTATGTCCTTTTTTCATTATTGCTATTATTTAATCTAATTATTATTATTATTATTATTATTATTATTATTATTATTATTATTATTATTTTTATTATTATTATTATTATTATTATTATTATTATCATTCATTAGAAGTTTTCACACAGATCATCATCAAATAATTTTCTTTGAAATCAACCTGTGATGTTCCCTGTAGTGTGTGGATCATTTGTATTAGTCTCCACATTAAAGGCTATTCCTAAGTCTTTGGATCGTTTTCATTATAGTTACCCGTTGTATCTTCTCCGGTTTGTTCTTGTACCATTTGTCTAAGATCCAGGGTGCAGTTGCATTCATAATTTTCAGTGCACTACCTTCCCAACTTGATTGTGTCCATATTTATATTCTTTTTGGTCTAGTTTCCTGTATTCAATTATGTGGTTTATTGTTTTATCTCATTTTCACAAGAGTCTGCATTTGCTGTTTTCCTGTGTGTTGTGATCTTTGCTTTGGAATTCCTTGTTATAATTGCATTATTTTGTGCGGCTGTTATTAGGGATACCGTTTCTCTGCTAAGGTTATTTTTGTAACCATATCACAGCGTTTCCTTAGTCTTATATTTTGTCACTCTTGTGAATCGTCCAAAGTGCTTCCCATTTTCCCAAGATATTTCCTGATTTTCATACCATTAGCGCAGATATTATCTTTCAACATTACTAGAACTGTCATTGACCCCTTTTTCAACAATCATTTCAAGCTTGTCCTTGGCTTTCTGTTTAAGTTTAACTTCCTTTCTTATTTCTCCGATTCTACCAATGTCTTTCCACCACAGTTTAATACTTTCCACAGGTCGCCTTTGCCAGTATGGCCTTCTACCATTTATTTCCCTATTCTCCTTCTGTATCAAGTCAAGGCAATTCTCAACAACATGGCGGCCCGTATAGAAGCCTGTTAAGTTTCGTAATAGATATTTTCTTTCTCACGATGTTGTAAATTACGCCTTGAACTATTTTGACCTCGCCTTTAACCTTCCGCCTATCACTACTCTTCAGGTCTGGGACATATATGTTCTCGCCTCCAGAAAAACCTCTCTTAACTTCTGAAGTACTTCGTTCTTTACGAAAGTCAAAGCCCGAACGTCACCATTTCTCCAGACATCTGCTCCTTCTACTGGACCCGTTGTCTCAGAGTCATTGTTCTCGTTTGCTTTAAATCCTTCAAACGTCTTATCGCCACTTCCCCTAACCATAGCATTCCATTCTTCCTCAGTCACCCGCCTCACACCATCGCCTACATTTCCCTTCTGCACTTCCGCACTGTTAATGCTTTCATTAGAGCTAGTTTAATCAATTTTACTTTCGCTATTCATTTCATTCCTAATCATCCGTAAAACTCTACTCTTGTTATCATTGTAAGTAAGTTATTTTTAATCAGTTTTAAAGTAGATAACGAAGTCGCCACACCCCTAGCTCCCCTCCTCCTCCTCTAGATTCCTACTCTTCCTTCACTTTCCGGATATATCCATCCGATTTGGTACTTCCACTCATCACAAATAATTCCCACAGTACTCTTCTTTCCCCACCTGTCCATGCTTTTTATAAATTCCCTGTTCCAACTCCCTTCTTGTACTGGGACCCTCTCTGCCAATCTCCACTTCCACTACATTCACCAACATGCTCAGAATTTCGATTAGTTGCATGATGACGACAGGGCTCATCCTGCTGAACCGTCGGGCACCTGCCGGACATGAGACCTTCATAAGATGTTATAGCCTCATTCACGCCGTTATCTTCAATATTTTTATTGGATATGCTCCGATAAATGGGGTTAGTCAATTTAAAGTTACACCACCACCGATAGTTTTATCGAAACATAATCTACCAACCAAAGTTAAAAACCACCTCCCGAGCTTCCCTTTAGTCTGCTTTTGTGACGCAACTGGAGAGTAATTAATATAGTCTAATCCTTAAAAACTGTGGTGGTAGTAGTAGTAGTAGTAGTAGTAATAATAATAATAATAATAAGAAGAAGAAGAAGAAGAAGAAGAAGAAGAAGAAGTGAGTGGGACTCTGTTGAACAAAAGTTTTTATTCATCCAACCATCGAGAGTTCAAGCAAAAATCCAGTTGGAAATGTTTACTTATAACTTTACTTTCGCTGTTGTTGTTGTTGTTATAAAGTTAAGAACAAATTTAAGATTCCTATATCGAAATGAAAAAAATATCCAAACAAACGTGGTTTTCCTTCCTTCTTCTGTCACTGTTGTTGTTGTTGTTGTTGTCGTTCTATAATAATAATAGTAATAATAATAAAAATAAAACCAAGAATTATAATGATGATAATAATAAGAAAAAGTAAAAAGAAAAAAGTAAAGGAGAAGGAACATAATAAGAAGAATATTGGTAAAAGTAATAATATTGATTACAATAATAACGGTAAGAGTAACATTAATAATAATGCGGTGGCGGAAATCATAGTAATTGTAATATCATCATCATCATCATCATCATCATCATCATAATCATCATCACCCGTATAGCGAGAAAACTCAGACCCATGGCTGAAATACTGCTGTCAGCTATGGTCTCCACAAAAAGTAACAGAAATCTGCAAAATAAAAGCAGCACAGAGAACATTCACCTGAAAAATATTTAGAGTAGACTAAATGAATTGCTGGGGGACGCTGAAGGAGCCACAACTGTATTCACTACAACGTCGAAAAGAACGATATTTTATCATCTTTATATGGAAAATCTTGGCAGTAAGGATTTTCAAATACAACACTAGTAGAAATAAGCCACCAGCGGCGAAGGAGGTTGTGCTACATAAAAAAGAACATCTTTGACTACACAGAGGATTAAATCGCTCACCCACTACAGCTTCATTTGCAGTGACACAAAGTCATTCAACTGTATTCTAACCACAACAAGAAATATACGCTCCCAAGAAACATCTCGACATCTGGCTGGAAAGATAACTGAACATCCACCAACACCAGGCTACCCTCAATCGTCTAGTGGACTGAACCTCTATAGGAAGTGGACAGCCTGGTTGCAGTAGAGCACTAGCTCAGTTTTGTCAATAACCGAGGATTAACACAAACAAAAAAAACATACCGTCGAAAAATTCTGACAAAAAATCTGAAATAATTGACGATAAACTATACCTCGAAATAATCGGAAGCCTTATATATTCAATGACTGCTACGAGACCTGACATACATATACATTTTTCTGTGACATTTGAACTAAATTTAAAAAATGGCTTACCTTTTTACATGCTCAAATTTTAAGATCCAAATGAACAAAATGACTTCTGTTTTTGTTCTACATGTGTGACTTGCTTTATATAACATATTTGGCTATATATATATATATATGTGTGTGTGTGTGTGGGGTGTCTTTTGGAACAGAAGAAAGCGTGATTGAAAGAACTTTCCCCTTATATAAAACATAAGGGGTATTGCAAGATTCTTGATATCATATGTGGGTATGATACCTGAAACTTCGGAGATTCTATATATAAACTCTTACGATAGGAAGTGACGAATCAAATTTAATCACGTTCTCCTATCAACTAATCATAAACGAGATTTGCTCCATAAAAAGTGAATCTTTTAGCATCCCCTCTCAACTACAGCCACTCTAAGAACATTTTACTTTTTTATACCCTCCGTAGTATTGTTTTCTGTTTTTCCAGTATGTCACTTAATCGTTTTGAAGTAACACCTGATCGTTGCAAAAAGCTATCTTACTTTCCAGAGAGTTTTGGTATTATGAAATTGTTTTATCGTAAAACATATGAAGGCAATGGAAACCCCTGCTCTCATCAGCTATCAACCAATGTTATAACATAGTATAGGTAGCTAAATGCCGCACTAGCACCCCTGGCGCAACTAAGCAGCGTCCATCAGTGACAGGATTTTAGAAAATAAAACCAAATTTAAAACAAAGAGAAATTAAAACGTACGTTCATACTGAAAACATTTTTGCAGAGAGCAAATCTAGCTTGATGCATATTGAACAGTTTTCTGTAGAGGATCCAAGGTAACTTTCATATTGCAGCTTACGGTCTCGATTTTTTAACGAAACGAAACACATGACTATAAACCTTATTAGACACCGAATGGCATATCCAACCGTTTTCGACAGGCAGTGTATTGGGTTTTTTCTTCCGTTCGTGAGCTCCTCTCTTTTTACACGCAGGGGACTGTAAATTCTATGAGTAAGACATTTTCTTTGAATTGGACCATGGTACAGTGTTTGACCGATTTTCTGTTCTGATAATTTATCATCTTTTTTCGCACACAATAAATCAATTACTTTTAGAGATAGACATATAGCTCTCAGTGGAAAAGTAATTTGATATGAGACAGAAATGGAAAATATATTATATTTTAGGTATATACTGTAAATGCGCATGTTAGAACATACACACATATGTTCGTATTTTTTTATATGTATAGTTACAGTATGTACATAAAATATAATATATTTTCAATCTCATAATGCATGACACACACACATATATATATATATATATATATACATATATGTATAGTAAAACTGGTAATTAGTAAGACCTGAAGAGAGTGCTCAATACCATTGTAGAGCAAATATGTGTTTTATTTTTATTACCGTTTTATCAGTTTGATTACATATGTTTCGGATGTTTGACAATGTTTATGATCCAACAGCCTCGTCAGACCTTACAGAAAACGTTGTTTGTGTTTCTGTAATGTCTGACGAGGCTGTTGGATCGTAAACATGGTCCAACATCCGAAGCATATGTAAAGAAACAGATGAAACGGTAATAAAATAATACAACATATATATATATATATATATATATATATATATATATATATATATATATATATATATATAAAGTAATTTCAAAGAAGACCCGCCGTTGCACGGGATTTAAGATGATCAACGAATATTTCACTCTCCTATATTTTTATTATCTTCAACCAGTGAAATCGTCCATTTTTAAATCAAATCAATTGATAGATTGCTCTAGTTGGGGACACATCGCAGTGCACCGGGAGAAAGCTTCACATGCCCCACCGCAGTGACTTAGGATACAATAGCTTTTTGTGTACATTGCACTGTAGAAAACTTAGTGTTTATTTTATAAAACTGTTTTTGTATACGATAGCTTAAATTAAAGTTGAAAATGCTAAAATCAAGTGTCATGTTACAATTGTTTATTTAAGAGAAATATTCATTCCGAAAGCGCCCCTTTATTTGATATGTCGGGCCTCTTTGTTTGTGTAGTAATGAAGCTTCTCAAATGCTCATGTGATTTTACGCACGCTGTATAAGGTTAATAGCTGGGTTAATATCGCTGTATAGCTTAATAGCTGGGTTAAAATCGATTGTTTTTTTATTTCATCGGATTACTTCGATTATCGATAATTATCGAAGACATTGTGACACACAACCTATTTAAGAGCACTGTCAGGCACATTTGTGTGAAATCTTATAAAAGTCCGTCCAACCGTTTTCAAGTCCATTCGGAAATTAACTCACATACAGGCAGTCACACACTCAAAATTCCTTTTATATAATAATATATTTTATTCGCTGTATATGAGTTAACATATATATTTACAAGTTTTTATGGTATATAGTGATTTATATATGATGATTGCAACATCTTTCCAGATGATCGCCGTCACATTGAGTTCTCCGAATCTCGTCGTCCATGCCATCTTAGGTGACTCTGTACCCCCACCACGGATTTGCACCTCGTTGAACCAGATGTGAGATACAAATTGAGCAATTTCCACTGAATTGACTTCCTCTTGAGGTTGAAGGGTATTCCTATGGACAATCACATATCTTCTCAAACCAACAGTAGACTTGCTTGCAAACTTTGCTGCATATTAAACAGATAGTATGGTTCGGAATAATAGGTGCACAGTTAACCTGAACAGGAGTTTTGTGCGACTAAAGGTGGTTGACGTAGCCAGCTTTTGACAAAAGCACTCGTTCTACAGTGTCGCGTTTCCCGCTCCGTGTGTCATGGTTAAGACCACCAATAAAACCTTTGCGAAGTTCTCGCTTTAGATTGCTGTGGGCCGTGTTTCTTTTCTCTAGAGCATCACAACTTTCACGTACAAACTTTTGCTACTTCGGCCTTTGCAGAGTAAGTTCTTCCCATGTGTTGATGTCGATTTGTAAAACTTTCAAATTATTATTTGTAAACTCCCTGAACCTCTTCCTAGGCTTGTGTTGTGAGCGCTTGCCATTTTCCAGCTCCAGTAAAAATGGTTTACGCAGCCTACACTCTTTCATTCGAACCAGGTGTCCCACTGAACGCATGTGAGATCTGATTACAAGGATCTCAACACTAGAGCTACATGCGCTCACAAGGACTTCAGTATCGGGTACTTGTGCTTGCCACTTGATGTTTAAGATACGTCTCAAACATTTTTGCTGAAATTGTTCAAGCCATTTACTGTGCCTTTGATGCAATGTCCATGTCTCCGATGAATACAACAGTGTGGTTAGCACACAGCTTTTGAGAAACGCAGATACTAGTCCTGTCTGTGATGCCATGGTCAGACCATACTCTGTTCTCCAACCTTCCAAAAGCTACAGATGCCTTCTGAATTCGTCTGCGGATTTCAGTGTCGAGAGAGCCATCCCTCGACAGAAAACTACAAGGGTAGACAAACGAATCAACTACTCCTAGTCTAGCACCACATACCATGATGTCCGGCTACACGTATGACTGGCCAAGTGAATGAGTGAACATCACCTTTGTTTTAGACAGACTAATCCTCAGGCCAAATGCGGTGCAGGAATCGGAAAAGCTATCCATTATATGTTGCATATCAGTCTCAGTGTGCGACAAAAAACAACATCGTCTGCATACACTAACTCCTTGACTAATACATGATGAAGCTTGGTTCTGGAATGAAATCTTCTAAAATTGAAAATGCGACCTGTGGTTCGAAACTTTATTATGCCACCCTTATCGCATGAGTAAGTAGAGCCTCAAAATATATAAAGAAAAGAGTAAGGGTAGGATATCCCCTTGCTTGGCACCATGGTCAACTGGGATTTCATCAGACAATTTTACGTTAAACGGGACTCGAGATTTCATGCCCCTGAATATTCTAACAAAGGTTAGAAAACACCCTACTTGTTCTAAGATCAACCAGAGAGCAACCCTGTTGACGATGACAAATGCTTTGGTCGGATTCAAAATCATTTGATACGGCGGTATCTCTTGTTTAATGCATTTCACATGAACTTATCGGGCTGAAAAATCATATCTATAGTTTCTCTGTCAGAGCTAAACCCACTTTTGACTGAAATAGCATTAGGACAAATAGCCTCCAGTAACCTGTTCAATAGAAGTCACGGGAGAACTTTCCCAGCAGCTTATAAATTCCTGATCTCACAGTAGTGATCACAAAGATTCTTCTGTCCCTTTCCTTTAAGTAGGACCATTAAGACACCATCAATCATATCCTGTTGAACAGCAGCACCTACCCAGTTTTCCTCAACAAGATTAATCCAATCTTAAGAAGTTCTAACGGAACACCATCCAAACTAGGTGCCTTGCCAACGCTGACTTCTGCGATAGCCAGTTGCACTTCAACCAGACTAGGCAAACGATCGATTCTGAATATGATATCACAATGTGTAGGCTATCAATTGTATCGGAATCTATTGTGAAACACATCAATGAAGTGCTTTTGTCATCTTTTCAAGATATTGCCTGGATCCTTAATGACAAAAGAACCGAATTTCGACATCAGGGGAGATAGTGAAGAGGTAGGGGAACCAAATACTTGGCACAGGAGTCGATAAAATTCCTTCGAATACTTTGTGTCAAACGCCTTTTGGATCTGCTCCGTAATCATCCACGATTGATTTTCATTTTTCTTAGCTCACGTTGCAATGTGGCTTTGACCTCTTTGCATTGTCGCAAATTAGTTGTATGATTAGAATGATCTACACAAAGTAAAGATTCATAAATTGTCTGTTTATTCTTCAGAAACTGATTAATTTTAAGATTTTTGCGCGTAGGGATTATTAGAATGGCAGAAGCCATATATAAAGTTAGAGCATCTGTGTGCTTTTAACGCACGCTCGCTAAAATCCATAGTCTAACAGAAAGTTCTTTCGGAATTTGAATTTTGGTTTAAAATTATGTGTTTCCAAATAATTTGTTGTTATAATACGTTTACTTTATATGTCATTTTAAAGGGAGTATTCACTCAACCAAATCATTTTAATTACAATCCCTTAAAATAATATTTTTTCGGAACGTTACATACAAGTAAAGTCGTACATTCTCCTTTAAATTCAAGCTAGGTCGGAAAGCTGAAAAGGCTCGTAATATCAACGAAGCGTTTGTCCCAAGAACCACTACTGAACGAAAAGCATAATGGTGGTCTAAGAAATTTCCTGGTGGTGATTAGATATTTGAAGATGATGAGGGTAGTGGTCGGCTATTGGATGTTAACAGCAATGAATTAAGGGCTTTACCCGAAGACAATCCAAACAGCACTGTTCCAGAACTTAGTTCTGAATTACACGTAACCTATACGACGTTTACCAATAATTGCAAAGAGATGTGAATGCCAAAAGGGATTGATAAATAGACGCCTCACGAAAATCAAAAGAACCCCGTTATGAATTATCATAATCCCTTTCTTTTGCGCAACAAGCACGACCGGTTTTTCGACCGGGTTGTGACGTGCGATGAAAAGTAATTTCTTTACGACAAGCGGCGATGCTCAGTTCAGTGGTTAGACGCTAACGAACACGACACTTCCTGGATCTAGAGTGGCACAAAAAAAGATTATGCTGACTTTTGTGGTTTGCGACTGATCTCATCCCTTACAGTTTTTCAATGCATGTGAAACTATTACGGCGGAGAACTGCTGTTAACAAATGGATTAAATGGATCGGGAACTTCGACAACAACATCCAGCATTAGCATACTGGTATAACTCATGACAGAAATCAGAGTATTTAGGTTATACAAACTGAGTATACAAGCTTATATATTGTAGTACTTACCTTCATCTTTATTTACTCGCCCTAATTTCCTTATATTATTATTAGTATACTCAGTTTGTATAACCTAAATACTCTGATTTCTGTCATGTGTTATTATATATTATTATTGTATCGTTATACATCTTATGTATATCTGCCTAACCATCGAAGGAGTGCTTGCTTAATATGAAGATAGGCCTATGAACTTCATGCTGAATTCAATATAAACTTTTACGTAGTATAAATTTTTACGGAAAAAAACCTACAACTTAGGAAAATGTAACAAGCGGGTGGGGCCATGAAATATAACTATGCGTGTGGAGTTTGATAGAGAAAGGGAATTTATATAGTAAATGTATTCATGTCTGTTTCTACTTTAGATGTATCATTTGGTGGCAGGGTACATGTATATATATATATATATATATATGTCTATATTTGTGTGAGTATGTATGTATAAGTGTATTTTATGTATGCATGTATGTTTGTATATTTATATATATGTGTATCTATATATCTGTGTGTATGTTTGTATATGCATGTATTTGTATGTGTGTATGTATGTATATGTATGTATATGCATATATATTTCTGAACTATTAGAATAGTCTGTCTCGTATATGATTGTTGTAACAATATAGATTACAAGAACGCGTGGATGTCCGAATGTTGTTTATATGTATGTTATATATGTATGTATGTGTGTATATGTATGTATATATGTATATATATATGTATATATATATGTATGTATGTGTGTATGTGTGCGTATATATATATATATATATATATATATATATATATATATATATATATACACCCGTCTGGAGTGTAGTAGCATACTATTGCATATATGAAGGGGTTACCACGCTACTTAAGTAAAGAAATATGCCATTATTTGTCTCTGTATGCCTGTATGTGTTTGTGTATATTTGCGCGGGTGTAGCAAAGTGTAGGAATTTATAAGTATATTGATATATTAATATATATTAATATATAGGTACATGTGGGGTTTAGATAACTTTCGTGTTTTATGTTTATTCATATTTTGTTTGTTTATTTGTCTTTATTTTATTTTAGTTTTATTTATTTTTATTTAATTTAATTTAATTTTATTAATTTTATTAATTTTATTTATTTTTTGTTTTGTTTTATTTACCTTATTGTAATTTTAACTTTATTCCTGCGTAGTTTTAGAGTTATTGCCTAGTTTCAGTACGTGTGTTGTGAGTAAAATAAAAGCGTACAGCATAGATTCGCTTTTGAATATATGTATTAACGTGAATGTGTGTGGTGGTGTCTGTGTATGTGTGTGTTGTGTGTGTGTGTTGCATGTATGTGTAGATGGATGTAGATTAAAAGGCACCGGTCAATACTTAGTTGACCATAGCTAATGTTCTTAATTTACAAACTCCAAGACAAAAAAACTAAATTCTCAAGTACCTCATGCCATAAAAACCAAAAGTTAGGTTGGATGGGGGGGGGGAATGGAAATGAAAAAGATGTTTATTATCTTCAAAGACCTCCCTTATCCTCTTATCGTTTTTATGACTCCCACCCAGGTTGCATTCTAACTTGATAAACGAAATAGGAAAATGTATTTGGTGGAAATATCACTTTCGACGGTAATTCTTGACCTGAAGACGTAATCCCCCAACGTGGGTGATTACAGAAACATGTATGCACATATGTAGCCATTAATGTTTGTAAAATAAAATTAATATACCTGCTCTGTTCACTCATTGAGCACTATTTTGGTAGACACATGTTGTTTCATTGGATGTACTTCTAGGAAACTAAACTCTATTGGCTATATATATATATATATATATATATATATATATATATATATATACGTGTGTTTGTGTATGTGTGTGTGCGTGTGTGTATGTGTGTATCGTTACGAAGCTTAAGGTGGACGAAACGCAGAAAATTATCTTTGTCTTTAATTGTAAAATATATTTCTGGCTTTAATTGTAAAATATATCATTTTTTTATATAAATTTCTACCGAGCTCAACTCACGCACGTAGCAGTGTTGATACAAATACTGACAACAGATACATAAAATGCTATATTTTCTGATGGGATTTTACGTAAATACTTAAAATTATATATATATATATATATATATATATATATATATATATATATATATATATAGTGTTGTTTAAAAGAAAGTCCGCACTGCTCATTTCAAATATCGCAAATTTAAGCTAAATTGAAGGTAACTTTCTATACCTCATTTTATCTACCTTTTATTCCTCTGCAATATTCCATATTCATATTTTATTTTTAACTGAAGTATTCTAGTGTTCACGTCTATTTAAAAAATGTGCTTCAAATCAAGAAAGCAAACATAATCTCTGCGGGAACAAATGAGCTTTAAACTAGCTTAAAATATCAACTTTACATTATTGTTGCTCCTAGATTATACGACATAACATTCTGATTCATTCTTAGTGTTCGCCAGGAACTCATTAATCTCAGCCTTTCCTGTTTATCTACTCGAGGAATCGGCCGCATATTGACATGTGACGAGAAAACGGTGCAGCTGGCTGCAAAATCACCCGCAAACCGGAAGTGTTCTTGATGCCACTAAAGTTACTTCTTACCGGGAAGACAATGCTATCATGATCCGCAGCATCAGAAACAGATTTGAAACGGCTCCCCAAATCCAACAACAGTGTAATCTTGTTAAAACGTGGCTTCCTTCTACATTTAAAAAGATATTGAAGCAATTTAATTTTCGAGGCTATTTTTCAAGATGCAATCCAATAATTTTGTAAAGAACAAAATACGCTGTATGGATTTCATCAGATGCAATGAATACAATGACTCTTGGTTGAAAGTGAGTTTTTAGCGACAAAAACAAGTTCAATAGGCTAGGCAGTGGTAATAGGCAGTACATATGTAGAAGGAAGGACGAAAGGATTTATCTAAGGTGCCCAGTTTCCACGCTGCAAGGTGGTGGAGGTTTCGATTCCTGGTTTGGAGCGTTATTAGTGCCAAATCTATGGCCTATAGTTCGCTTACAAGGTCTTAATATCAAGGTCTTAGGAATTAATTCGACCAAGTACATTAATATGTTAACTGAGCATTTTTTACCCTACTTTGACCGGAATTTGGATGATAATCCCATCTTCATATAGGATGATGCTTCCATTCACACAGCTGGTTATTTCAAGAGGTTCCTTGAACAGCATGATATTCCGTGTGTGGATTGGCCTGCACGATCTACAGATCTCAATCTTATCGAAAACGTATGACATTATATCCAGCAACAGCTACGCAATGCTAAATTGTCAAATCTGGAAGAACTCTGGACAAAAATTTAAGAGAAATGGGATCCCTTTTTAACCGAAGTATTGCCGCAGACTAATCCAAGAGAATCCTCCAAAATTCGAAGGCTTTTAAATTGCAGAAGGGCTATACTACCAAATAATAACAAATTCATTGCGTTCCTGTTGTATTTGTGTTTCATTTAAATAATAATTTTCCATTGTGCGGTGCTTCGTTTTTGCCTTCTCGATTTAAAGGTAACTTTTTTATATGAACTTTAATTAAAAGTCAAATATGAACAGGGGAAATTATAGTGGAATAAAAGTTGAATCAAATGAGGTATAGTTACAGATTATTTAGCTTAGATTTGGTTTTTAAAGTTTATTTTGGGCGCCACTGTACATACGTATCTATCTATCTACCTATCTCCCTCTCTCTATCTATCTATATATTTATATATATACATATATATATGTATATATATATATATATATATATATATATATATATATATATATATATATATATATATTGTACGGCATACTGAAGAGTTTAATTAGACCGTCATGGCTTGCGAAAATATCTATTTTTAACTCAAGTACGAAAATTAATTTTACTCTAATTTTTTCACACACTTATATCTAACATAGCATCTTCTTCCATAGATCCTATGTTCATCTGATATGCCTCCATTTAATACACGGGTATAACGATAAAAAGGAAATTTACAATTTAATTATTAATACTTAAACAAAATAGAAATGTGACTAAGGAAAGAAAATCAATTTCAAAGATTGATTGTGTAAAATGCTTTTCAAACTTCAGTGTGACAGACATACTGATGCCTTGGATGGAGCTAAAATAAATCAACTGTCGCTTTTAGCGATGAAAAATCTGTTTCCGTGTTTGGCGAGACCGGATGTCAGGGAGAGGAAGTGAACCTTAGCAATGCGACTGCGCATCAGAACTTGATTTATTAAATGTGACAAATGAAAGATAATTTTTTTTGTAAACATTGACTTTTAAGCAATTGAAATGTTGAACTTATATGAAATCCAATTTTAATAAATGTCAACACTGAACAAATATATATCAAATTGAATTCGACTACTTTTTGTAAATACATAAGAATCTTTACATATGTCTGTGCCGGTGCTTTCGAAATGTCTGGACAGCGCCTTTATTTGTTTCAATCAAAGCGTAGACAGATATTTACGAGCTTATGTTTGAACTCTGACATATGAGACAATGACAAAAGGCTCTAAATCAAAACATCTATCCTAATGTGTGATATTTGTATCGACCTGCCTGTATGCGCGTTGACTTATTTTAAAGCTATCAAACATACGAACTTGAAATCTGGTACGTAAAGTTGGCTACTCACGATTTTTGTCGGAATACAAGTGTCATCAATGTTAACATAGTCTGGATCCACTGTTTAAATGACGACTCACGTGCCGAGTCGGCATTTTAAACGAGGACGTGAACATGGCGTCACAGAATGGAATGCATATAAAGGCATAACGATCGGAAGGAAGAAAGATAAGAAGCTTAGTCGATGTTCCGACTGACAATAAGTCGGACAGAAAGTGGGCAAGTTCGCGATTGTTTTATCTGTCGGATTACGGCACATGTTCTGGCTATATCTAGGGCGCTCACCATCGAAGGAACTTCCCTATTCCCAGTTCTCGGAGGGGCCTAGTTTATCGGTTGTTGTCTGAGTGGAATACTAGCATGCTACGTAAACTTATATTAGCATGACAAAATACTCCACGTTGATAGGCGCTGGTTTTTTTCCTGTAAGATTATGACCGTGCAATGCCGTGTTTACGGTAAAGTAAGTCCTATTTCTTGATTTTTATTTAAATGCTGGCAGAACAAACGGCTTGAAGCTATACATAAACAAATGCCTTTGTGGGTGAAAAAGACGAAATACACGCTGACTGACACCTCTCTCTCTCTCTCTCTCTCTCTCTCTATATATATATATATATATATATATATATATACATCTTATCTCTTTCACTCTCTCTGTCACTTGCCACAAGCTCTATATATCTAGTGATGTGTTAGTTTTCTTTTATACATTTACATTATAATACCGATTTTGTTTCTGTGTGCTTTTAACTAACACTTGGGAATATTATTTAGAAATTATAATGTGTGGAATGATAAAAGCCAATTAATGTAACTACAATGCAATATAATTTATATTGGCTTGTAGTATTTCTTTTAAATTATGTCTAGAGTTTAGTTGATAAATATAAAGGCACGAAATATGTTTGGATTTTCTACGATTACTGTTAAAATCATAAGAGTAATAACAAACATCCTACAGCTATCTGGTTCTACCAGATCACGCTGTCTGAAGATATTGACTTCTTGAGATGACATACACCTAACATTGATGCTTTTTTGTTTTTCTACTTCTTTTTGCAAAACTTAAATATCTTCTGCATAACCAAAACAAAAACCCCACATGTTTCTCCTTTTCTGTCATCCCATTTCATCTTTTTATCTTTCTTACTTCCTAACTTAAAAAGCACCAAACATTAATAATGTAACCACCTTCCCTCTCCCATTGCAAAAACTCATTCATATTCTGCATGGCATGGGGCAAAAACGATAAGATCCACTATAAAGCAAGCAAATCAAACACTAACAAGCAAAAGATTTTAGATACAAAGAGCTTGAAGAATAAAAATCTTTCACAAAAAATGGATGCAACGTGAATTCTATTTGCAAAATTACTGAATTCGGCATTAAATAAGGTTGATATGCTTTAAAACTAAACCAAACCAAACCAAATAAACCTACAACTGTAAGTATAAACTGAAGTAAATCTGGCTTGAAGAAACATTTCGATGTCGACTTTTTAATAGCTAAAATAAAGATTATTATACTGCAACAATCACTACTACTACTACAACAGCACAAGCACTACGCCCACCAATAAAAAAATAATAATTAGAATTAGGAACAGCCCCCCACACAAAAAAATTAAGAATATAAGAGAAGTGAGGATAAGGGGAAATACTAAGAAAGTAAACATGCATTACAATAATAAAAACGGCTGGAATATTAAGGAAAACACTTAAATGCAAGGAGTTTCATATTCAAATTTACTGGAAATATAGAAAATAAAACAGAAGTAAAACAAAACGATAAAGGAAAACCACATGGAGTCAAGAAAACTGAAATCGTATAATTGTTACTTCATCTCTTCTCCTTTCATTGTAATGTCGGCATTAACTGGCACCACACCAACTAGTTGTGAAAAGAAAAGGAGAGTAGAAAGACCGAGCATAAAAAGCACTAACCAACCTCAAACCTGTGTTCTGAAAGGAATGGGATATTGGGTAATTTTATAGTCTTACAAATTCCAGTGAAGGCTAATTGTCAGAAAGAAATCAATTGCAAACTGCTGTTATGATAACGCACATTCATTTGGAATAGTTATCAAAACAGGTGGAAAGTATTGGAAATATGTAGAGACTTGTGCCACTAGTAGTCAAGGGAACTACAAAATTGTCGAGAGTGAGAAATATCTTTGATCATGGCCTGTGCGAAACTGTCAGTGAGGACAAACACACACATGTATATATATATATATATATATATATATATATATATATATATATATATACTAGCAAAAGTACCCGGCGTTGACTGGGTTAAAAAACAGCCTACAGAAAATGGACTATGATTCATGAAAGTATAATAGGTTATGAAAAGGAAGGGTTGTAAAGAGATAGCTTCGAATTTGGGGGTATCAAAACCAAAACAAAATATGATGAAAGTAAAAATAAAATAGATAAAACCCATAATTTATTATACCATACCTGTTCACACTGAAACACTTATCAGAATATTCTGTGGAATCTTGTTAAACTTTGTGATTTTTTTATTCTATGGAGGTCAGGCTCGAACGAACACCTCATAATTTTATTATACAATATTTCTTCAAACTGAAATATAATTATCAAAGTATACTTACGCAGATAGATATAAAAAGTATTTATTAAAGTTTGTGCCTATTTTCATTCTATGGAGGCCAGGCGGAAACGCAGACCCACAATTTTATTATATCATCCCTATTTTAGTTAAACATACTTATCAAAGTATCATTATGTACATCTATATCAAAAAAACTTTGTAAACGTTTTTTTTAATTTTTTATTTCCATACTTTGTGGACCAGGCGCGTACGCAGACCCCACATTTTAATGAATCATCATTATGCAAGATCAAACATACCCATTCCTGTGTCTCGATACATATTCTATCATTATATGAGATCAGTTTTCTATAATAGTCAAGCATATAGGAACCAGTGAACAGACACACACACACAGACGTTCAGCTTTATATATATATATATATATATATATATATATATGAATATATATATATATATATATATATATATATATATATATATAATGGCTAAATACAGACCAATCAACATAATAATTTAAAAAATAAAAAACGAAAATAAAGGTTAACTAACTGGGTTTCGTTCCTCGCTCAACAGAGCTAAACCGAGGAAAATACCATTAAAAAAAGTCATCAATATGGCGGGCGGAGGAAACAAAATGACCACATAGAGACTAAATTAAGTCCTAAAAGATTTTGTTTTTGCTTGCAAAGGGGTGGTGTCAAAGACTTAATAAAAATAATCTCTAAAATGTTTAAATGATTGGGAGAGTGCGACTTACTGAAGATCGTAAAAATGTCAGCACTGAAACTCGTGGCACATGTATGGTTATTTATAAGATGGTCGCAAATCGCAGAAGTATTATTCAGAACATCTGAGGATGCAAAATTTTCAGATGTTCTGAATAATAAGTATGGTTCAGCGATTTGCGACCACCTTATAAATAACCATGCGTGTGCCACGAATTTCATTAAGTCTTTGACACCTTCTCATTGCAAGCAAAAAGAAAATCTTTTAGGACTTAATTTAGTCTCTGTGTAATTTTTCACCGTTTATTTTTCTTTTTTTTTTCCTCCCCTAACCGCCATATTACTGACTTTTTTCTTTTAATCTTATTTTCCTCGATTTAGCTCTGTTGAGCAAGGAACGAAACTTGGTTAGCTAACCTTTATTTTCATTTTTTTTAAATCATTATGTTGATTGGTCTGTATTTAGTCATTATTAAATTCTGTAACCCCGGAAAATTTTCATATATATATATATATATATATATATATATATATATATATATAGTCATCCACATATAGTACTCTTTTGTTTCACAGCACATCAGAGCGGCTAGACAAGCAACTACCTCAAGCCAGGATCTTAACCCGATCGCCCAAAAGACAGTCGGAGCTTCTAACCGTTGCTCTATACGGCTGCTGCTATGCAGGCAGTGAAACAACAATGTTTTGACATTTTCCAAAATACTTAAGCTCAATTTGTTTATAAAAAGAGCATCGATTCACACGCTAATGGTAATTTGTCTATCACTTCCCAAATGCTCAACCTAAAATAGGGAGCATATATATATATATATATATATATATATATATATATATATATATATATATATATATATATAATTTGAGGTTGCTATTTTCCAAAGGTAGGGTAAGGAGTGAAATATAACGAGGTTCATACAAAAGTGCTCAATACAGAAGTAGAGCAGGTTACATTTGTCTTTACATAAGCAGTAGTTTGTTGCTACACAATCATGAGCATGTCTCGGTCTACTAGTATTTACTTACTAGAGACCTCATCAGGCAATAACCCTTATTTTCGAAAACGGAATTCTAAATGAAGAGCGAAAATCTATCCTCGACAAAAGAAGGCCTTTTTATCATGAGTGTGAGGAACAGGGTTGAATTAGATGCGAATTTATTAGTTTATTCATTCTCGTATCTGTTTATTTACTTATTTATCCGTGACTTTATTCATTTACTTATTTATCCGTGACTTAGAGATTGTGGGTTGAGGGGATTTGGTTCTAAATCTAGGACTATACAGATGTTATCTTTAACAAGCGAGAGGCTGCTCGTTCGTCCATGTCTGAGACCTTCAAGGGTCAATGTGTCATAAAATTCTCTTTTTTTAAAAGTTTATTTAAATTTAATATCCTTATATCTGAGAAGAGGTTAGAAATTTACCCAGGTCTGTTGAATGTTCTCTAGGCTTCCATTGAACGGTTGAAGAGAGGGAAGGGGGATTAGAGGCGTAAAAAAGAGAAATGAAGGAAGGTAGTGGGGGCAGATGGAATGGGGAAGAAGTAAGAGGAACTAAAAACGTAGAAGAGAAGGTGACATCATTTAATAGCTCTGTTTTATCTTACTTAAATATATATATGTATATAATTTAAAATAAACTGTGTTATATATTTTAAATTATACACACACACATATATAACACAAAATAACAGACGAGTAATTTTACTCGTAATTTTAATAGTAGTACTAAGAATAATTACATGATTAATCATGAAAAATCTTAATTACTACATAGCGGAAAAAGAAAACGTGTAAAACATGGAGACTGAAGCTAAAAGCAAAATTACAAAAAATACATAATGAAATTTTGCAGACAGACATTTTGATGTTAATAATGTTTGGATGCTACACATATACTATCATCTACCGTGTTGTCGTGCATGCAAGAGATTAGGAAACACAAATTAAGGATAACAAGGAGCAATACACACTAAATTATATCCTTTAACCAGGCTATAATAATGGCATTCTAATTCAAAACGTACTACTTCAACTAACAAAAAAAATAGAAACCAGCAAACAATATAGAATTAATAAGTCCAGTTGTGACGAGAAATATTAGTGATTGTTTAACCTATAAATGCTTAGAAATTCTCAAACGCACATCATTAATTTAAGGATGTAGCTGATGAATATGAATACATAAAAATATGTAGAAGTTTACGTGAAACAGAATTATATAGCAGAATCATAATTAAAAGAATCGATATAGGTGGAGGATATTGGCACAAGGATGAAGAGATCTTAAGAATCGCTTCCACGTGGTTAAAATAAAAAAGGTAGATAGATAGATAGGCAGAGAGAGAGAGAGATAGAGAGAGAGAGAGAGAGGGGGGTAATTAGTTTTCCACGCTAACCATTAGGCCAAAAAGGATAGTGAATTCAATGAGTTGACAGAAGGACGATATAAAAAAATATATATAGAGAGAGGTGGGATGGAAGTCGTAGAGTAATTAGTATTTTTCCTTACCATTAGGCCAAAGAGGATAGTGTATTAAACGAGTTTGAAATTAACTTAAGAATCGTAGAAGTCTCCACGCAGAAACAGAAATCAACGTTTTTAACTAGCCGGAGGCCAGGTAAGCCTGACGTTTTCTTTCGGTATTTATTTATTTTGCAACAAAAACAAAATGTGACACAATTTGCTTAAAAATGAAATTTTCTTCGTATAAAAAAGTTTGCGCATCTGAGATATGATTTAGGAAGTATGCGTAAACTTTCCAGGAATATAACCGCCGCAAAATGCCTTTCGTGGACATACACAAACACGCGCGCCCATTTTGCCTTTTATATATTAGGTAAGATGCACGAGATTATCCTGCAGTCTGACAAGGAAGAGAACAGGATCAAAGAGCCATGAAGCTTATTACACTATACAACAAACTACACATGAAGAGGATACTTACAGATGCTGTGAAAAAAGTAAAGATGGTGTGTGTTGAAGATGTTTATAAAATAAAATAAGATCAATGAATCCGAGACAATCGATAGAAGTTGACTACGGCCGTCAAGAACACAGTAACGATAAGCCGATAAGCAATATAAAGAAAACTGGGCGGTGAAATACAAATTATAATGAGAGGAATATCGTTTTTGGATTATTTACCACATGAAAAATGCAGTTTAATCAATACACACAGCCAACCATTACGAATGAACTGCATATGACCCAATATTGACAGAATACAAAAACGTCTGAGGTATGCTGTCAACTAGATGAAACAATATAATGCATAATGTATGACAGCAACAAACTAGCTAAACGAAATAAAAAAACAGTTAGGATTCAAGTGGTATTCTGTTGGTAACTATTTAAGCATCTGTTCTTGGAATACGGGCACGAATTGTACAGACAAGAATGGAAATTAAGGACAATTAGTAATATGCAATCAAATTATTAATATGAAAATAGTTTTGGTGAATCGAGTAAAACACAGATGCACATGAAAAAAAACAAAAAAACTAGAAATTACTTTTTAGTTGTAGGAAAACGTAACTTACAGAGCGCGGGCGATCAAAGAGTTGCTGCAGCGAATTCAGAGTTTCTGCATCTTTCAGATTTGATGCACCGAATGCCATGCAACTTTTAAAGTTGCTTCCTAGTTCTTAAAACGTTGAATTATCCGAGTTCTACGGTATCAAATCTCTGAATGATACGTTGTAAATGTTTTTGAACATATCTTGCCTATTCGAATATTTCGACGCAAGCTCGATGGTTTCGGGTGGGCCATTTTAATATCACGTCGAAAGGTCGAATATTTTGTCACTAGTTGTTGTGGCCCTAAGAAAGGGTCATAAGAAAAGAACTGAGCAGCAGGTTTTCGTAGAAAAATATAAATTTTATAAAAATTTGAATACAAATAAAAGGTTATCGGATTTATCGACTAATAAGGTAGACAGTCTTATAATGTCGCGTTAAGTCGCGATATTTTAAGATTTTACCCTTTTGTCAACCACAGGATGATGTAACGCAAAATTTGAAAGTGGGAAAACCGACCAACGCCCTAATAAATAGAGCACTCTGGGCCTGCGAAAATAAGTCTGAGTTGACCCTTCGGCATTGCCTGGTAAGGTCGCTATTAACAACAAGCGATAAGCTTGTTATTACTATTTAAATCCCGAAATACGTAGTATGTAGGGATGCGAGGTAGAAATAGTTTTGTTTTGTGTTTTTAAATAATTCCGCATTCATTCTTGATTGTCCTTTAAACGTGTTTCGCAATATAACTTTTACACATATCTAGTAGTTCGTCGTCCAATGTGCTATATTTTCGACATTTTTCCTTTTTTACAAGAGAGTTACAGCTTATTAAGAGGCGATGCCCACTCGAGTGTAAGGTGGTCACTGAGATGATAGCTTATGATACGACTTATTTCTGAATAGTATGAAAATAACGGTAGATGTTGAGTAGAACATGATTATACACGAGGTGAGTTATATTTAATTCATATGTAATGTGAGAATGGCATCCTAGAATATACAGTCTGGTGAACCCATTTAAATTATGTAGACATTGATCGATTTTGAAATATTCAAATGAAAGCAATTTGTCATAGTGGAGCGTGAAAATGGAAACAAAAAATACTAGAGCAGTGAGATAAGACCAGTAGAATTCAGCCACGATAAATCGTTGAGAATAATAGCAAGTACAAACACGCCCAAATATAAAAGAAAATTAGTACTAAGGATAAACAAATACAGATTATTCGACAAACATCATAAAAAAGACAGTGTGGGAGAAATCAATATATTACTTATACTTTAGTAGAGACTTATTTCTGAATAGTGGGAAAATAACGATTGATTTAACATGCTATGAATGCTTGTAATATTTATTTCGTGTTACCTTATTTGAAAAAGATATCGATAGGTATTCGTAAGCTCTACTAATTTAGCACGCCTCTGTCCATTAACTAAAAGCGAAAATTTGAAACACGAAAATTTCTGAGACAAAATTAAAAAGTTATACTTTATTAATTCTTAATATGTTGGCAGATAAGAATAATATCAAAAATGAAATAACTAGAAAACAATAATGATGATCATTAAATATTTGTATCACATCACGTTTTTTTTAGACTTGTATATCTAATTTTGATATATACATATAACATTAAAAAATTAATTTGAAAACGAGCTGCATATTGGTAAAATATCATAAATCGCAATGTAACCAGTACATTTAAACAAGAAACGTGACAAAAAAACGTTAACTGTGGCAGAGAGTGTAATTAGAGTTACATGCTCCAAAAATAACCAACCACATCTGCTAAAGAAGTTATAATTTTATTTTAAGAGGAGAGCTAATTGTTTATATTACTTTTATTAATCAAACTATTGTTCTCATCGTGATTGTTATTTGTGAAACGTTTCGGTCTGATTGTCCTTCGGCCGTCTTCAGTCATGTTTTTCTTTTTTGTCGTTTGGAAAAGAAAAGAAAAAACTTACTGGATTCGTATATTATTTTCGTATTGTGCGAGTAAATATCTATTTTATGGTTTTGTTTCATATTCTAAGTATAAGGTTGATATCATTACTCCTTAGTTTTGATGACACTTCCTTTCATAATTCGATACTGTTATTTGCGATTTTTCATTTAAAAACTTATAATTTTCTTGATTCTGGAATTATCACTTTAAAAAACGTTGCTAGGTTTATTTGTGATCTTTAACAGTCTAAGATTTCCGGTCTTGTTTCAAGTCCCTTTGTCGTTTATAAATGTGTCGCCACCTAACTTTCTTCTATTCTCTCGAAATTGTTCAACCTATGCTTGTATCCGTCTCGTCACTCTTGTTTTTTTTTGGGGGGGGGGAATTACTAGTCTGTAATTATTTTTAAAATGCTGGATATCATTATGATACAACTAAGTATCGGCTAGTTAATGTTCTTTCTGCTATTAACAAATATTTTGGAAACGTTGGTCAACTGGAAACTTATAAATTCCTAAAATGAATGAGCCTTTTCTGTAATATTCAGTATATCTTTCGTGATATTCATTCATCAGCTGATGTTTAAATTGTTTTAACTGAATAGAACTGTGGATTTATCCATTCGCAAGGAAAGGGCAATACCATTGTGCTTGATATTTCTAAGACGCTTGAAGGATGATAACATTCTCCACACAAACTTCACAGTTGTGTTATTGGTAATGATCTTGTCGTTATTAGCTTTTTTTTCTTTCTGATCAACGCTTACAAATAACCCTAGACGGTCTCTCTCCATCTACACTCCATATCAATGCAGGTGTTCCACATGACACTATTTGAGGACCCATTCTATGTCTTTGCTCTATCAATAATCTCCCAAATAATAATATATTTACAAATATACTACCAGATCATGTATGGCGTATTGCTTTCATATTTTGCTGTTCAATTCTTTATAAAACTTACAAAATATTTTTGTAATTTGATTCGTCCCATCTTTCTTTCACTTCCACTTGACTCTCATAGATGTGATGTTGCTAGTCTCAGTCGTTTCCATAATTATTACATATGCACTTCAAAATAGTCTGATTTATTCTTTGTTTTTCTTTTCCCAACATGTTTAATTTCTTAGTGAAGTAGTCTCTGCTAATTTTCTATTTAATTACTTCATATATCATTGTACTACAGCTTCCTATTAAATAAACAGTCGCCCACCGCATTTACAGTGTTCGAACTGCTTTTCTATTTACAAACAAACAGCGAACCTCACTTTATAGTTAAACAAGAATAAAAAAGCATTGGAAATGCAAAAGGATATAGGGATGGTATGCCAAAAAGTATGCAAAGAAGATAGCTATGAATGGCTAGGCACATGGAAATAGAATTGCATCCAAAGTATAGCCCTATAGCTTTTCTCCAATCTTCATTCCGTGCCATCATTACGGTTGTAAAAAGCTATAGGGCTATACTTTGGATGCAATTCTATTTCCATGTGCCTAGCCATTCATAGCTATCTTGTTTGTATACTTTTTGGCATACCATTCCTATATCCTTTTGCATTTCCAATGCTTTTTTTATTCTTGTTAATTAGTATTTTTACTTACAATCTTATTTTTAAACTTACATTCATGATAGTATTGTCTTTTTTAGGAGGCGGCCCACTTTTATAAATTTTACAAAGTAAGGTATAACATTTTAATTTTAATTGAATCAAAAAATTACCTTGGATTTAGTGTATGTAATGTACATTTTGATGCAATTTAAAAACATTGTCTTTCATCTAGCAATTAATGATATAGATATACAATTTCCAATGATTTTTTTAAAAAAGTGCAACAGAATGTACATTACATAAAATAAATCCAAGGTAATTTTTTTTTTTATTCGATTTATTTTACAGTGCACTTTGAAGATAAATAAATTTCAAATTGGATCTTGTACCTTTATTTTTAAAGCCTATAGTAAAAACATTTTGTTTAACAATTTTCATGCCTTAGATGAAATGCTTTTCTAACTTGTAATTATATTACCGAGGAAAAAAGTATCAAGAAAAAATGTTTATTTTTTTACCATAATAAGACTGATTTTATGTCTAATTTTATTTACTACTTTAAGCAAAGTAAACAAAATTAACTAATATATATATATATAAAAATGTAAAGTTGGTTCGTTCTAAACAAATAAAACCCTATTTCTAAGTTACCAATTTATTTGAAATTTTCAGACAACCCATCTTTAGAGTCGAGGTATGTTTTTATGTTATTGAAATAAATTTACCTCGCGATTCATTAAAATTAATATATTAAATAAAATAAATATATATATTTTTTTTACTGCGAATCTGTTCTGTTGATAAAACTAAACTTCCGGTTCGATTCATTTCACAGCCACGAAATGACGAAAGATTTCATTTTCTGTTAACTCGATAAGTAAAAAATAAACAACAAAAAAAACTTACTCATGCAGAGAGTGATCCGTGCTGAAATAATAATGTTATTATTTAAAAAGCCATTCTTAACATGGGGAAGGGAGTGTGTTTTGAACCTATTCTGTACTTTAACCTTACAATTGAATAAAAACATATCATAAAACTTTAAACGTGGAAAACGATTTTAAAAAAAATAGCGCGGATCACTCTCTGCATTAGCACACACACACACACACACACACACACACACACACACACACACACACACAAAAAAAAAATAATAATAATAATCCCATATTTTAAAACTTTAAATTCATTTATATACTTATGTTTTTTAAATTTTATTTATGTTAAGGCTTCACTCATGAAACATTACGTTTTAATTGTTTAGTTTATTTTCACGGCATTGTTTACATAAAAAAAGTTTGTTTTAACTTTTTCTAAACTGTTTCATTTTTACGACATGCCTCAACGTATTATAAACACCCTAACCCCCCCCCCTTGTTAAAAAAAACAAAAAAAACGCCCGTCCATAAACCTCGAAAGCCGTTCTTAACATGGGGAAGTTAGGATGTTTATAATATGCTGTGGCGAGTCGTAAAATTAACGAAGTTGCTATCTATTATTTATTGCAAAAATTGCTTGAAATTTATTTATTTGACAAAAAAATTAAATTTTGGTACTCCTTGTGCGTTGAGTTCCATGGCGACCAGTAGAAAAAAATAATAGTCGCTCCCTTAGTCTCCCACCTCACCCCGCGCGTAACATATTTTATTTACTGACGTTGCCGTAACTAAACGATTATCTGTCACATTTACAAACATTTATTTATTTATTTATTTATTTTGAAAAAAGTTTTACTTTTTATGAATATTAAAAGAAAAATGGGTACTCATGCAGAGAGTGATCCATGCTGAAATAATAACGTTATTATTTAAAAAGCCATTCTTAACATGGGGGAGGGTGTTTTGTACCTATTCTGTACTTTAACCTTGCAATTGATTAAAAAAAAAAAAACACGATTTAAAAAATAGCGCAGATCACTCTCTGCATTAGCACCGAAAAATGTTACTAAACATTTATTAATAATTTCTCACTTTTTACAAACATTTGATTTTAAATTTCTTTTTAAATGACGACTTTTATCGACTTTTTTTTTAAATATCCCCCCCAATGGTGTTTATTCCGAAATCCGTTGTTAACATGGAGAGGTTGGGGATGTTTATTCTGAAAGCCGTTCTTAACATTTGTGGAGGTGGATCTAATGTAAAAAAAAAAAATAAAATAAAATAAAAAACTAAATCATTTACTGATAACTTCTCACTTTTACAAATATTTTTTAATTTACATGCGCAGATGAACAAATTGTTGAATAGTGCGAAAACAAAACATTTAGGTCCACCTCCACAATTTTCTTTTTTAAATGACGACTTTTATTGATAAATAAATTTACTTCTCCGCAACTTTTATTGATAAATAAATCTACTTCTCTGCCACGGGCACTGAACCCCTCCTTTCTTTTTTTTTAATAGTATTTTCGGGTGGGTATGCTGACAACAAATATCAGTTAAATTTTGCAAATAGCCCCCTCCCCCTCCAAAAGTGGTGTTTATTCCGGAAGCTGTTCTTAATATGAAGAGGTTGGGGAGGGGGGGTGATTATAAGCTGGACCTAATCTAAAAAAAAAACAAGTTGTTTATGCGCACATAAGCAACTATTTTTTTATTAACTTTTTTTTTTAATTTTTAATTTAAAAATTAGTAAATTTCAATGAATAGAATAATAAATCATTTATCATTAATATGTGTTTTTGGTTTTGTGTTGAATGAAACTTTCTTTTTCATTACAACAATAATGAACCAATTTAAATCTTCCGGCATGCGTTTAAGGGTTACGAAATTATCAATAAATCGTTTAGTTACTAAGCCAACGTCAGTAAATAAAAAAAATGTTACATGCGCACGCATTAGCCTTGACTGGGAGGGGGGCTAAGGGAGCGACCATTAAATAATTATGCTGGTCGCCATGGAAATCAACGCCCAAGGAGTACCTAAAGTGGCACTTATGCACTTATGTTACCGTGCTATTTTTAAAATAGTATTTTCCTGTTAAATTCAAATTTTACAATATGTTTTTCTTTTATTAATTTGTTAAGTGAAAGTACAGATAACCCGGTCGGTTTCTAATGCGAGGAAAATCTAGCCCCCCCCCAAAAAAAAAGGGGTACTCTGGATAATAACAAAACATTAAAATTGCCTCAGTCTCGAAAGATTTCTTCTCTACTGAACGAGGAAAAAAACTTCTGTTTCTCTCCCTCTCTCTCAATATCTCTCTCTATCCATCTCTCCCTTTCCCTCTCTCAATCTATCTTTCTCTATATATCACCCTCTTCATCTCTCTTTGAGCCCCTTTCTCTCTCTAACTCCCTCTATCTCTCTCCTTTCCTCTGTTTCATCCCTCTCTGTTTCTAACACTCCACCTCTCTCTCTGTTTATCTATCAATCCCTTTATCTCTCTATCTCCTTCTCTTTCTCTATTTTCCTCTCACTGTCTCTTTTCTATCTATATATCTTCCTCTCTATCTGTCCATCTCTAATCCCTCATCCTATTTTAGTCTCCTAAATTAATTACAGTGAATAAGGCATTGTCAAAACATGGATAAATCCTATTTTAGTCACCTAATTTACTGACTGTGAGAATAGAAGTTATTTGGAAATTACTGCTACCTTGAACAGCACCAGTAACTGGTAAAACCTTTTTAATTAAATTGATTTTGGCAGCCATTTGGTAACAAAATGACATAGCCTTAGCCCTTGCTGCATGAGGAATACCTGCGACCTTGCTGCCAAGTAGAATAATTATTTATTCTACTTTAAAACATTCAACTTTTCAAAAATCTCATCTTCGACATCTCCAAAACATCCAATATGGGGAAAAATATTGCAGAAATGCAAACTTATTGTTTAGGATGAAGGCACAATGGTACGCAAAAAATCACTTGAGGCTCTTGGTCGATCCTTGCAAGATTTGCGTGGCAATGTCAGACCATTTGGGAATGCAGTAATATTGCTTGCAGGAGATTTCAGACAAATGTTACCTGTTATTCTTCAATCAACACCAGCAGATGAAATAAATGCTTGCCTCAAATACTCTACTTTTTTGTTCCATGTGAAGACATTACACTTAACTCAAAATATGCATGTACAGTTGCAGACTGTTCGATCCGCACAAAAACTTTTGCATCACTTGTGGGAAATTGGGTACAAAAAAGTGCCAGCTGATCAGAGTTAAGGGCAAAATTCTTTGACTTTTAACTTCTGTAATTTTTGTAATTTTATTTCATCAAAAGAATAGTTAGTTTAAAAGGTTTTTGCAGATATTCAAAATATAAGAATTCTAGTTGACTGAGTGAATGAGCTATTCTTGCAGGTCAATACAAAGATGCCCATGAACTTAACGCTATAATTAAATGTAAAATTCCAAGTGAGGTAGTCAAATACAAATCCATCGACGCTGTTGTGAAAGCAGATAAAGTGGTTAATTATCCAACAGTTATATTTGCCAGGGATGCCACCGCATGTATTGTAACTGAAATTTGGTGGACTAATTATCATGTTGTCAAATATAAACCAATCCAAGCTTTGCAATGGCACATAGCTTGCAGTAAAAAAACAAATAACAAACAATATCATAGAAACAGCAATCTTAACAGGACCTTTCACAGATGAATATATCTTCATTCCATGCATTCCTATGATTCCACCGGATACATCATTACACTTTAGCAAATTGCACTTTCCAATTTCATTGTCATTTGCAATAACCATCAACAAAGCACAGGGAACAATCTTTACAATTGTGGGCCTTACAGTTACACACTGACTGTTTTTTCACATGGACAATTTATGTTACATATTCAAGAGTCACCAAACCGGAAAATCTCTATATCAGCTAAGAAAATGGAACAACAAAAACTGTGTACCCATGCAAAATGGAAATTTAAACCTATAAGAAACATGCTTTTTCTCATTTTGGAACTTTTTCCATTGCGCCAATTTGAGCCACAGCAACGCGTGGCAGGGTACAGCTAGTATATATATATATATATATATATATATATATATATATATAAGATTATTATATTTTAATTATTTGATCTTTTCAGCTTTAAAAATGTTGAAATTTTTATCCACCTATATTTACTTTGTTTAGTTTTTCTAACATAAAATATGGTGGGGTGGAATACCTACAGATATTTACTGTAATATATAAAACAGAACCTACTTTTATTATGTAAATTTATTAAATAATGAATAAATATCGAAAATGTCAGGAAAATACGACGATTATTTTATTTTTGCTTGATTTTTTAAGCATGGATATGTCTACGGCTTTAAAAAACGTCACTGTTTTAAAGCGTCGATAATGTAAACCCGATGTTTGTCTTGCATTGTCACTATTTTTTTTTAAATTAAAATAAATATTGGCATTTTATTTGAAGTTTTTTTTTAATGGTAAAAATTAGGATGATAATGTTAAATCAAATTACAGTTACATTGCGTTACATACAGCAGGGGGTTAAAACTGTAACGCGCGTTGGAGGTACCTAATATATACACATGCACATACATACATTATATTTCAAAATAGAATTATTAGTATACACATATATTTTTCATTAATTAATACACACACACATATATATATATATAAAGAGAGAGAGAAAGAAAGAGAGAGAGAGAGAGGAAGAGATAGTTTTATCTATAAATTGTGTTTATCTTCGTAGACGTGTTAATGCTTTCTGCTATATATTCGTGGTTGTATAGCCCCTTTGCTGGCCTGATAATCAAGAGATAATAACATACATCCAGCTGTTTTGTTTTGTTTAAATCGGCACTCAAAATAATTTTTATACATATGCCTACGGTAGAGCATTATTATTACTAGTATTTGTAGTTTAAGTAGTATTAATAATGTTGTGGCCTTTAAAAGTTCGATAAGAAATACAGTAACTAGGAAATATTCGACAAAAGTATTATTTACCGAAACACAAGCTTGATATGTGTCGTCTAGGTTCTGCAAAGTCTACATTCTCTCTTACTAAACATCTCAGTGTTGGGAGAGTCACTGAGGGATGGAATAAGTTAGATTATTGCAACTGGTATTATTATTATTATTATTATTATTATTATTAATATTATTCTTAGTAGTAGTAGTAGTAGTTGTAGTAGCAGTAGTAGTAGTATACATTTATTATTATTCATTTGAAGTAGGAATGACAGCATCCTACCGGATTGCTGTTCGTTTCTCCACTCTTGCACCCTCTCGGTCACTTTTCGCGATATAAGCCGATGTTACTGCAAGAAATTAACGGGGGATTTGCAGGAATTGTATTATTATATTTTTTTATACATATTGGTCAATTTTACTTTTAATATAGAGTAATTCTCTTTCGTATTTTTTAAATTGTTATGTTTTCTTTTGTTTTTATTTACTTATCTGGAAATATTTGGGCGTTTTAGTCATAGAGCTTGTGTTACACGCTCTGTGATTTTTCCTAGATATTCCAGTTGATTTCATCGATAACGGTTATGTTTTATCGTAGGATTGGTCCCTTGATTCTGATGTCTTATTAGTATTTTTGTTCTAGATGTTTGTAGGTGTCTTACAAATACCGTGATCACCATACTTTCCTTAATTAATAGACTCTTCCTTTTCCTTTGCAGACACGTTTATTTCTTATCTCACGTCTGATGAACACTGTATAGATATATTGATACAAGTCTATGGATATTTCTTTCATTCTCGCCTACCTTAGTACAAGTGTGCGCTATATAGCCATGTTTGTGCGTGCGTAAAATAATTTATTTGCACACGACGACGTGACAGCGTGAGTAATAGAAGCAATAGTATTAGAGGGACCGTCCATCTTGTTTTGAATTAATCTAATCAACCGTTAATTTTTTTTTGTGAAGAGAAAAGGATTTTCTTCTTTTTTCTTTCTTGTACGCATTTATTTCGGATGTCGCGACGTAAATTCGTCTAATCTGGTTTTTATAGGAAAATTGTTTCTCGCATCTTTTCTTCTTCGTTGTCACGCATCGCTTATCACCATCTGCTCATTGTTAAACTAAAGGACTGAGCAGCCATGCTTGCAATACCATTAATAATCGATACAAGGTGGATATTTCATGAATAGCATAAGAAGCCCATTCAGTTTCGATGATCGTTTAAAGGTTAAAGGCTAATTTTCTGAAGTGGGTATATAAGTTTTTTTTTTGCAATGAAGACTTGATTATTTTTTGTGCCACCTCGTCGTTTCTTTGTTTCGATTAACCAAGGATTAACCACAATCACACAAAATATAGGTTGAGAGATTTATTGCCAGTTGAATGATGGATAATATTTATAAAAATTAATAATCCTGAAGTGAATAAACAAAGGTTGACGACCTATGCTCGTCATCATCACAATCATATCGTATTACTCTAACACACTAACAGATAAAACATCTACTAGTTGGAATTGGTTTCCCTGATAGCTTTGTAGTCAGCATTCTTTATAAAAAGATATCGGTTATTAACAAGAAGTTTGCTAACATCGCTAAGTTAAAGTGATTTTTGTGGAGTCGAACTTGAAACACCTACGTTGTCAGTTTGTGTCGTAAATCACTTAGCCACCGTCATCTACGCATGAGGACAGATTACAACAAGTAGTTATTTATATTAAATTTCAAGACGGGTTGCAATCTGCAAAGTTGCTGCCTCGTGACAATGTGTTATAATCATCGGAAACTGTTTAATTTCTCCGATTAAAGTTTTTTTTCGGGAATAAAACTCGAAGTTTACTCAAACTAGAAATAATCCCTACCAAATAAAGGGCAGCTAAAGTTTATTCTAAATGATATTATGTTATATAATGTCATCTAATTGCTATCGTCGCTTTTTTATTTACTGTGAGTTTTTCAACTAAATAGCGTTATTACGAATAAATGATAAAGGGCATTCGGATGATTGAACATGATTAATAGAATAACAAAGTTTTATTACTCATAAAGATGGTAGGCGACAAGTATTACTGATGTGAAGACTGGCATATGATACTATGCATGGATCAGTTTTATATTAAAGCGTTACGAATATAAGCACTTAAAAAAAGCGTCGAAAATATTTGGGATGATGAATTTCTGTCCCATTTGGGAGTTATTGATGCAATATAGAAACGTACCTGCTATTTAATTGGTTCCCCCTCTGATTCTCTTCTCTGTAATCTCTCTCTCTCCCAAACGCGATATTGCTAGTCTCAATATTATACACACATACACATACACACACACATATATATATGTATATATATATATATATATATATATATAGAGAGAGAGAGAGAGAGAGAATTTTATGTAATATACTGAGTTTTACTGGGTTCGTGTAATCCAGTAAATTTTCATATACCAATAAGTTTTAAGCCAAAGAGATATGACTTAAACAGTAAGCTACAAAATTATCATCTTTCATAATTGAGCATTAATATACTTAATAAACAAATTAATATACTTTATAAACAAAACCAAGACTTCAAAAAAGGTGTTGATAGCAACAGAAAGTGTATTTCATTTTAAGTTACAATTTTTTCCATAACAGTTGACAATAGAACATTTTTTAAAGAACATTCCCTTAACGGAAAAGAGGCATGTGAAAAAATAAGCAAAGGGAATTTTCTTTAAAAATGTTCTATTGTCAAGAGTGGTTTTATTCAAGAAGTCTGAAGAAATTCTGGTTGTGAAAATTTTCAAACGCCATAATGCTTGAAATTGTCGAACTGGTATGGAAACAATTGTAACTTAAAATGAAATACACTTTCTGTTGCGATCAACACCTTTTTTGAAGCCTTGGTTTTGTTTATAAAGTATATATATATATATATATATATATATATATATATATATATATATATATATATATACGTTTAGTTATGATTTCTGACATATCAAAACAAGAAAAGTTTGCAATGTACATTTAATAAGATTGTGACTAAGAGACACACTAACTGATAAAACATCTACTCATAAGAGTTAAATATTCTTAACACCTGCTACCGTGTACAATTTGATATAAAAGTTCTTATAAACCACTGCATCTTCTTTTGCTTTACATTTCGTTTCAAACTTGTACTAATTTGAAGGAAAGCTACCAGATCTGGAATACCTAACAGGAATAGGCATGCGACTATTGACCGCTTGTGAATTTCATACTCCCATGGAACTTCCTTATTTGGAGGAAGCTGGTAAAGCCTGCATAGGTTTAGTTCCGCTCCAGTTTATCTTCCAACGCTTACAAAAGCAAAAATAACATCCGCTAATACTCATCTTATAGCAGCATCTGTGTTACGGATATTTAAGCTGATAAGTTGATCATCCCACGGGCATACACATTGTTTAGTACGTGGATATTTGATTTACACTTGTGTGCTTATAAACTATTAGTTTCTAAGAAAATGTTCCTTTTAATTATTTGTATATTTTACGTCACTTGTTTGGTGAACATAATTAACACTTTTTAAAAAAATGAACGCGATGTTTTAACGTGCGTATCGTCTCCGCGCTTCATTTCGAGATGAAGTAAGCAATCCTATGAAAAATATTTCAAGTTTGCTAAAACAATGTTGAAAGGTCGACGATAAGAAAATAACAATGAAAACAACGAAAAGAAAAAAATAAATAAATAGACAGAAAAAGATAGAATACGTATTATATGTCGGTCATTAGAACTCCAGTTAGAAAAAAAACCTGAAATATTTATCTTTAGAATATTTATCTTTAGAATCTTTATCTTTAGCGATAAAAATATTTAAAAATGTCCTGGAAATTATAGCCTAGAATTTTTTGACGAATATATTTAAATTAGTCTTGCCACATATCATTATTTAATTCGAAATGTAGCGAAAAGTCGATGATAATAACAATTTTTAACTCGAGTTCTTTTGTTTTGAGTGCAAGACGTTTGTTGTTGACATTTATATTTTCTGATAATAAGAAATATCGTCTGCTCAAACAAGACAACTATTATGTTGGTGCAAAAATAATGTAATTTCTTGACGTGTATATATATATATATATATATATATATATATATATATATATATATATATATATATCTATTTAAAAATGACATTGTTTTTAACCAACCGAATATTACATCATTTTCTGTTCTGAAACCTGTTTGATTTCAAATAAGGAAAACAAAAACAAAAAAAAACAAACATTTGAAACATTAAAAAATCGCTGCACTTTCGAAAATGTAATTTAATAAACAAACATAAAATGTTTGATATTTAGGCACATGAACCCGTGTTACAAAAACACACAGTTTCTATTCCTGAGTAGGGTAATCAGATCTCATGAAAGCATCGCACCAGCAGCAGTGCAAGAACAATATGAAAAAGGTTCTGTTTTTATACTCCAACTTTATTCCATCACATATTTTACTTTAAAACCAATACCACCACAAATGTGGGGGTTCTTCTATAACACTGAAGGATTTAATGATAAAATATTCGCCCTAGATATAATTCCATCTCCGTTTAATGTAAATCGGGTTTTTTTATGTTGAAGACTATCTATTAGTTGGCCAGTTGTGTAAAAATCACAAGAGCGATAGGAGTCTTCCATCATGTCTGAAACTAACACAATGTTCAACTAGCAAGCTTGGAGATGCGCCACTGTACACCTCATGCTCTCTACCGATATAAATTAGTATAACAGCACCATTGGCAACACTATAAATCCATTTCTGCATTGCCACGAATAACAGGGGCGTCCGCAGACGATGAAAACAAAGTTTCCGGTCACTGTTATGGTCTTTGGTATAGTTTAAAGTAAGGGCCATATCATGCCAACTCGTGCCTACTGCAGAGTGTTGTGATCCCCTGGTGCAGTCAGGTGGCGTCATGACTCGGTGTCGTCCTAAATTTCCAAAAAGTTCCAGGCTTGGCTTCAGAAAGAGTTCTACAAATTTGTACCCTTATCTTACTGCCCCCTCCCCCGATCTGAATCCGTTCGACTACTTCGCTTGACCATACATTGAGAACATGACCAACATTACCTCCCACAACGCCAAAGCTAGCGTGATCCCCGCCATCAACCGAGTTTTAGCCGAATTCCCACCGGCGCTTTTGGAAAGGCATGCCCCCAGTTTCGGATCTGTATCGAGGAGGTGATTGAGACTGAAGGCGGTTACATTGAATAGATGTCCGGTCTACTGTATAAAAAAGTTACTGACTTTATTTTTCACATAAAAGTTTTAAAATAAAGATGTAGTGTTGTTTTCGTTAGGACTATACTTTTATCGTTCCACATTTACAGTGGAGTCAATATGTCAGGACCCAACATGTTTTAGATTCCGTCGCTAAGAATAATGACAAGGAAAGGGGAAGGAAATTCAGCTAGCTGTTTGATGTTGTAGCCAAAGATTGTTATTCTTTCTTCTCCGGGCACGCTTGACTTCTCGCCTCGAGAGGAACGTCATCCATGTGTCTTTACCGTGATCGTGTTCATTATTCTACGCACACGTTTTCCGTTTTATAAAATCTTTCCTTTTCCTTGTCGTTACCTTACTTCACATACGGCTCTACTGTTTGAATACGACCGACATACGCGTGCCCGCCCTGTTACACTTTTCGCCCTCGCCATTTTTATCTGCTTCTAATTTCTTGATACTAAAACCAATCATCAACAAAAGCCTTTCCAACAAGATAAAATTTCTGAAAATTTTATACGGTGTACCATTAGTCATCAAGTATAACTGTTTCATCTTGGTTTGTTTTACTTTTCTCACGATATACCTCACAGTTTTTACATGCAGTGCGTAACTTTTAGTTTCCTATTCTATGTAAAAGTTAATCATTTGTAATGTTTCATTTCCTTTCATAAAACACTAATTCGTAAGTGCGTAGTTCGATTCGAATTATCTCATTTGCATTAGTATTTGTTGTGTCTACACCTTTGCATTACTACGATGGAATGATGATCTCAGATCTCAAATCTCAAATAAAAATGATCTCTCAAAACCAAGTACAGAAAAATCGATGTCGATATAATAGCAACTATAAGCTTCTACAAAGTTAACTTCACTCATAATTAAAATTATCAAAATTGTTTAAATTTTAAAAATCCAAAAATCTATAATTAAAAAAATCAAAGGAAAATACTAGTATATTATAGAAATGATAGGACGTTTACATATTATTTTTTCTGATCCTCATTTCTAAATGATTTGTAACCTAAAAGATAATTATATAATTAATTCTTGTATTGTTGTTTCTCGGTTAACACTAGTTCGTATACAATAAAAAGATATCTATTCCGATCCTACTGCTAAAGTTTTAAAAAGAAAAGAGAAAGTAAATATAAGCTAATAATTTTCAAAGATGGTCCGAAGATTAATAAAAGTAAATGATTATCGATTTCTTTTGGGGCAGTTGCCTTTGTCTTTGTTTAAGTACGAACAGTTTTAATCAAGTGAAAGGAAAGACCATGTTTGAACTCCGGTTTAACTTGAAGCGTAATTAATATGAAATAGTGCATTAAAATAAGGGTCTCAAAATGATAATAATATGCTTCCTCACGAAGTAAAAGTTTGATAATGTCGATTTCTAATGTGGTGAACATCCAGTTGTCCTAAAACAAAATCTGGATGAGAACAGCAAAAAATGTTTTGCTTTTATTCATTGGCTGAGGATATAATACAGAACTACACTTCGTTCCTAACCAAAATGTCAAAACAAGAATGAGCAGTATATTTGAACACGCATAACAGAAAGCTTTGGTATATTACTAGTTAGATTTGAGTATTTCTCATCATATCTCTGTAATATATTGCTGAATTCAGTGATTTTGATTGTGTAGGTGTTCTATTCTACAGTGTATTGCCTGTTTCATGATTTTAAATATCGAATTTAGATATTTCCTATGCCGTTATATGTTCTAGGTACGCAATATATTACAAAATGTATATAGGTAATTTGTTGGGAAAGACCTAGCAGATAAATATTTTTGAGACGACAGATCTTTAAAAACTGTTATAATTGAAAATAACATGTATTTTTAAAATGTAGACATAAGGTTAATGAAAAGTAAGGATGAGTTTTACCCTCACAAAGAATTCTAGCCTATTAATCTCTAAATTTTATTTAAGTATATATCATATAGTGGGTAAAAAATAACGTGAATTTAAATTAAGCTTATGAAGTAAGGTAAAGATCATCAAAAGTTTTAAAATGATAAAGATACCTCAGGCGGAAAAAAAAGGACAGGTGCTTCTGTTGCAGTTTCTATTCGTGAATAAGATGTTCATTTTTATTTACGGTTCAGAATACACTACATATTTATGAACTCATCTTCAAATATACCTTTTTGTGCGGATTTTAGCTTCATTCTAATTTGTTGGTTCAGTATCTTATTGTGAAGAATTATTAAGGTTTTCAAATTAAAAGTGAATCATCTTTCTTTATAATATGAATAGAATATGACCAAACTAGCAACAGTAAGAAGTGATTACCTCAGAGAAAGGGTTACATAGAGCTAAATTAGAGCTATGGTAAAAATAGCCTCCCTCCAAAAAAGAAAAAATAACAGCTGAAAGGGTATTAGAGTCCTTTTTTATTTTAATGACCGAACAACAATAGAGTTGAAAATGGGAGTGGCATGGTCACCGATGTGAAGTGCAGTTGTTGTGTGACGGAAGAACAAAGTCGAATTTACGAAACAATAAATTGTAAAGGTGATTATTTGGATATATTAGCGGATGTTTAGTCTCGAGCTTGACCCCGGGGGTCAGGATCCGGCTCTCCGGTGCGTGAAATGATTGTCGGTAAGAACAATTGTTGCTGGAAAATTACCTGATCGAGATGTATGGGAGAGGTGGCTGACTATTAAATCAGGATGAACCAAGGTGTGACGGATTGGACGAGGTTTGGTTAGCTCGGACGCCTCGACATGTTTCGTCCCACCCCAACCGTGTATACTTAAGTTAGTGCAGAGCTGAAAAATCAGACTTTGCCGATTTTTGCGGAGAGTTTGTGTAGAGGTTGCAGCGGGTTTTGAATTCGGAAAAAACTGTCCATCGCTCACACACCCAACCATTCGCTAAGCACTCGTCTTTTGTCGGATTGAATATAAAAATCGGTTATCAAAAAACTGACAAAGGTTCTATTAATCGACTAGTTAAACTACAAAAAGGAGAAACTTGAATGGATATTTTATTCCATTTATTTTGGATTCTCCTGTGAAAAACTGTACATACTTATCATATTTCTTTTTTCTCTTTTGTGAATAATTAACTTCATACAAAACTACAACCAGTGTCGGCTATTATTATTATTATTATTATTATTATTATTATTATTATTATTATTATTATTATTATTATTATTATTATCACTTAAAAGTTAACTTAAAAGAAAGAAAAACAACCAAGTTGACTTGTCTTTTTCAGCGGAAGAAAAAAGAAAGAAGAGATCAACAATTGTTGCTCCCAGCGTCATATCAACCCTGTTTTTATGAAAGCGACTAGGGCTGTGTCGCAGAACTTGAGTGGGCGTCATAACCACCTAGAACTAACGTAACTGTATGGCAACAGCGACCTTCTTCGTGTTCCATATTGGCTGAGGGAGAACGTAGCGTTCCACAACATGTTATGAGGTAAACATCATTAAAAGTGCTAAAATGATAAAGATGTCTCAGACTTGTAAGAAAGACCAGGTGCTTCTGTTGTAGTTTCCTTTTGCGCATGAGTATTTCTATTTTATTCACGGTTAAGAAACCACTACATATTTATTAACTCATTTTCAAATATATATTTTTTTTTTGAAAAGTGCAGATTTTAGCTTCATTTTAATTTGTTGTAGGGGGAAGAGTTCAGAATTTCGTTGTTAAAGTTTTCAAATTAAAAGTGAATCATATTTCTTTAAAATATGAATAGAGATTTCCTTATAATATTGTGTCATTTTGCTAATCTCTTTTTGGAGTCAGTATTTGTTTATTCATAACTAAAACCAAGAGCAAGGTTTAATGTTTAATCGTTGTTTATACATAAATGTAGGTTCTTTCAAATCTTACATGGCAAATAAATATTCCAAATATATAATAATTAACAATTATTTTTCGTATTTTTTGTTTTCTTGTATAACATTGTCCATAGAAATATTTAAAATTGTTCTTTTTATAAATATCTGTTATAAAGACTAATCTATTCACTTTTCTAATGACTATAAGGGAATTATCAGGACTTGGCGTCAAAAGTTTCTATAATCAGTCCAAGAGAAACTGGATTATTTCGGTTGTTATTTTGCTACTAGACTGAGATACATTATCTTGCTCTCTATCCTTAGGAAGTCGATGCTTCGATGCCTTGTGCCCCGACTTTCGGGGGGAACAAGTATATTGCTTATTGTCTTAGGCTCTCTCTCGAAAAAATGCCAGTATTTTTTAGCTTCCTTTTCTGGGGCATTGGCCAATCTTCTCGCCTCCGAACTTGTGAGAAAGAGGCAAGTACCGAAATATTGCGACTAAACACGAGACTACTTACTGCCAACCTAACCGTTAGATAACCTTTAGATAATGCTTACAACCTATCTGTACTAACTTTCTCGTACTATATATTCTTTTCAACTTAAACTTGTTGTTCAGGTCTTTCTTTATGATCCTTTCCTCAGGCTACAATAACAGGCAATAGAATATTCAAACCGACAACGTGGTGTTGAAAGTAAATATCTCAACACATCAAGAGTGTGATGAAATATACGAACGAGCAAGATATTGTCCCAAAATCTTAAAATTGCTTGGTTTATAAAATTAATCTAAGATCTAAGAAGAATTTGTTTTATAATTAACTTGCTTTTCATGAAGCATAAATTAATTGGCACAGGTATGAACACTTTTTACTTTATGAGACATTTTCGGTTTCGTATACAAAATAATATTTCTACCTGAACTTATTGTTCAAGTTTTCCTGTCATAACACTTTTCTAAGGCTACAGCAGTAATTAACTTTTATCGAAAGCTAAAAAATGGAAATAATTGAAAAACTGTGAATATCTTTCATAACCACATCGAAGTGGCATTAAAATGTATAAAAATGTGAATATAAACATCATATGCGGTAAATTTATAAAATGTGAATATATGACTTGCTTGATGGGAGTGTATGAAAAATAAACGTGAATATATACCATTACTGAAAATCGTTTAAAAACTTAAGTTTTTGTTGTATTCACCACTGTAGATATGGACTCAGATCACCCTGAACGATTTAATTTTAATTTCTATTTAATTGATATGTTACTGCATTTCCCACTCTTCTAAATCTCACTTGGACATTTAGTCATAGTTTTTTTAAAATTAGGATTCTTAAGATATGCAATCAAAGCGAACATTGGCATGCGATCTGACCCACAGAAAAAAATACTACATTACAAACCACAATACATATACAGCTATACACCGAGAACAAAACAATACAAAAATTATACCAGTCTATATTAAAAGAAACATACAAAAAAATCACAAGCTCACACGGGGCAGATAAGGCTCGCAATTCAGAGTCACTATTCCAACAAGAAATAAATCTTTTCAGTGCCCGAATTGTTTAAAACAACCCTCATTTGTTTTCATTATTACACGAGTGAACACCTGTATAGATGTGTAGTTCTAGGTGATTTCTTTTTCTGAGAACGCATTAGTTTTTTGTTACTATCACAAGACGCCGACCCCGGTGAAAGTCGACCAATTCGCTCGTTCGGGTTTGTGTAAGACACTGTAAATATTCTGCTGTACGCTGGATTTTTAATTCTATATTTACGATCTTATGTCAAATCTTCTGACGATAAGATGGAGACAGGGAAAGGGAGAGTGAAAGAGAAATAAATACAGAGGGATTCGAACTAATATACGTCACGTGTTCTGTTAAGGTGAATTCTTCTTTTTTTCCTTGGTCTTCTGATCGATGTATTCGCAGTTTTTACTTATTTCCACCACAAACAAATCCTATTGCTATTTGGAACTACAGGTGTATGTGTCAGAAAACATAGGTAAGGTAAACAGCGAGGCATTCGTGCACGTTGTATTTAAACTTTTGTATGTCAATACAGTCCGAGAAGCAGGAAACGGGATAAAAAAAATGCAACGCTTTACAGTCCGATGAAAGAAAATACTAAAGTAAAAGACGTTACGCCATCTAATGACTTCCTCAATCAAGGCGTGGGATTTTGCTGCTTGTCAGAATAGTAACAAATATTTTCTTTAAGGTGGTACAAGTGCAACGGGTTCATTATATCATATTCCATAACTGCTTGTAAAACAGACACAGGGGTGCGACATTGCGATGATAAGACAAATGCTTATATTTAGCCGATAACGCGGAACCTATTAGATGTGGTAACAATACTCCATGCATTGACGAACTGTGACTTTGTGAAGATTTTAGGATGCTTTCTGGTGTCAATAATTTTCTAGCACGATAGGAAGAGCCTCTGTTCTTTGCTGCAGCATTGTCAATATCTTCGGAATATTGATTACAATTAAAGCTGCCTGTGAATGTTAGGTCGTGAAAATCGATTCATGAGTTCTCAGGTTGTTATTTGTCGTGGTATTAAGGGTTCGATAAGGCTGTTTTGTATTTGTTAAAAAAGAAGACGTGTAATAGTAGAATAAAACGTTGCTAATGAAAGTACATTTTTTAAAGGTTTCTGGCATTCATGCGATCTGCAAATATACGTATCCGAGACTGAATTTTATCGAAGAATATCAGGAATAATAAAAGTTCAATGATCAATTTCTGGGACATACATGCATTAATTACATGTCATTTAGACGTATCGATCGGGAGAAAACCTTTACGTTTCTCTTTTCTTAAAAAGGTTTTCTAGGAATCTTATTTAATGTCCACAGCTTGAACTTAAATAGTGAGATCTCGTGTATAACTTATTTCGTAACGATATATTTATGTATTCATTATGAACACTCTTTATTATTAATCTAATTACACCCGATATATATGTATATATATATATATATATATATATATATATATATATATATATATATATACGTATATTGTATAGTATCAAGGTTCACATTACATTTACCCGCAAATTTCGCAAGATTGACGTTAAAATATGTTACTAAAATTTGTTTCAATTATTCTTTCTAATTGCTGTTTTTGAAATGCTTTCCTTTAAAATTCTTTTTAATCGAATTTTTGAACATTAGATGATGTTTAGCTGCTTCTCCATTTTCATATTTTTAGTGAAAACAGTTGTGTCATTCGTTTAAATACAATCCTCATCAGGTACTATTTATCCGCCTTCGCATTGGTAGTTCCTCCACAAATAGCAGGAATAAATATTCTAGTGCCCTTTATTGCTTCATGTAACCTTTCAAAGACTACATTAATTCGTTATGAAAGTTTCTGCAAATATGGTGGCATTCCATGAGAGTACATTACGATACATATTTCCATATCATAGAAAACATCGACAGTTTTGGGGACATTGTATTTAACTCGGCTGTAATAAGTCAGTTTTTTATAGCCTCCTTAATTCTCTCATAAGCTTAGTTTGCTTTGTTGGTCGCAAGCAAGCAATTTTCCAAACAGGATATATTTTCTGATATGCTTCCCGTAAGAAAAAGTTGTTATTGGCAAGTGATTAATCGCTGATTAGCAAATCTGGTGTTTATGCGTACGTACTTCTAAAGGGTATTTAGTCTTCGTACTCCTGATTTCAAATACTGACTAAAGGGACTGATATGCCGTGAACTAGACAGGACAGAGAATTCCTTTTCATCCAGCCATTGGACTATTAACTTGCGATTTTCATCGGATATTTATTCTAGATTACTTACAAAATATTTGTATATTCCCTCCGTCTTTACACTATTGTTTTTACTGCTGTGAAACCTACTTTTGCTAAATCACTTTTTTAAGCATGAAAAATAAAAGCAATAGGAAAGATACATTGCAATGATATATTACAATCGTAGCAAGACAAGTCCAAATGCATATAAGCTATTGCTTCTTCTTAATGTATTAACCACATAGTTCTGATCGTTAACGGTTAAGATGGCCGCCACGATAACGATCACCCTCGCCTCAATGAGCACGAGAAAGTAGATAGTTTCAATAAAATAGAGAACCAGAATATGGTGCGTTGGTGGGAAAGAAAGTGAGAAGTATACCAAGAGACAGAGACAAATGGGTAGAGAAAACAGATTATTGATGCCGCCTATCATTCTGTCGTGATTAACAAAAAATCTTTGTATAGATGCCGGAAGTTTAATGTTCTGCTAATTTCCGGTTATTTCGTTTGATGTTTTGAGCTTTTACGAATAATCCGGGTTGTACTATTTTGGTTGGAGTGGTGAAATGGTTCATCACGAACTTCTGTTATATTTTTCCAAAACTTCATTGCATTAATAATTATAACAGTAATACTAGATGAATTGACTTATGCCGTCAGATTATTATTTTTCGTTTAGTTATAATTAACGGTTATTGCTTTGGTTTAGGTGTTTAATTTTACGCCATGTCAACGCATTGGAGTACGTAGTGTCAAGTTCAGTTATAATATAATAGGAAACTTGTGTAATGCAGCCATATATATATATATATACATATATATATATATATATATATATATATATATATATATATATAAGTATAGTATTTTATAAAATACATATGGCGATTAAACTACACTGAATATTCGGCATTTAGTCCACTCTAGGATTCCTCAGGCTAATGCGCGAATTCTGTGGTTGTTTCTCGTTTTTATATGGTCCTCTTCTGTTGAGGATTTTAGTTAGCCAATCAGCTTTTTAGTATCCACACGCCCCTTCCTATCAGACAATGGGCATGCATTTTATCGAACAAAGAATCTGTTTTAGAACTAGGTTAGTGGTTTAAGGCAGATATTTTCCGTTTTTGTATATATAAATATACATATATGTACACACATATATGCACATATATATATACATATATACATACATATATGTGTGATCGTTTATGTATATTCATGTTTATTTAATTTATTTATTTGTTTATTTTCGATTGTTTTTGTTAGTTTTAAAGCTATTTTGTATCGCTATCCTAGAGTAAGTTTTATTTTGTGAACACAGTTATTTGCTATTTCTCTTCTACAGTTTAATAGATGTTGGGGTTCTTTAAAGTACAGGATAGCAACTTTTTCATGAAGGCATAATTTACATGGGTCGTCTAAATGCCTACACGTGGTAGCTTGTCTTATTATTTTCCATTCGACTACCGGCGAATGTCCGCTTTCTTTGAGTTCCCAGTATTTATTCGCTAGTGTTGTTTTTATACGGTGTTTTTTATTGTTGAATGTACTTTTGTGGTCATAGTATCGGGTTTTAAAATCTAAGGACGTCATGCCTACGTAATATTTTTTTATTATTCGGGTTTTCTTTAGCAAATATTGTTGCCTGATAAACTACGCTTTTTGTTAGATTTTTTATATATACATATACATATGTATATATATATAAGTTTCATGGTTAAATTTTAAATTCTAAAAAAACAACATATAGAGACATATATTCGATTTAAGAATTTATTGTTTGACAAAAAGAATATATAGAAGGGGTTATGTTAATTTCCTTAATCCATGGATTTTCAATAAAGGTTCATATCATCAGAGGAAATAAAATGCGGTTAGCATAATGTTCAGCTGTGAATGGACGTTAATCTTGCTTTTCAGCACAATTATTGAAAATAGTTTTTTGAGTGATTGTGGATAATTATATGGAAAAAATATATAAAAAGAGAAGTTGATACAACCTGGGTAATCCATTATCGGACGGCGTCCAATGTCCTTCGGGGTTATAAATCTAGGTGGGCAGAAAATAGGTCCAGGGGAGGAAGGTAAATTCCCATATAGCGAAAGCGTATTGCTATTGATTTTTCGAAAAGTATACGGGGCATCCTTATTCGTTGTTGCGTTGAGTGTGTGTTGGTTGATATAATTCAAAAGCTTTCTCGGTGTTGACAAAGTGTATCCGATGTAAGATGGATATACAATTTCATTGTAATTATCCCCGTGAGTAATAGAATTTGAGCATTGTGTTATGTATGCAATGTACCTCGAAATCAATAGTATAGGTATCAAAATAGCAAAATAATCCGGGAGATGATATTCAGAACGGTACGTTGGACGACTTGCTTCTGGTGTGAGCCCCGGTCGAAAAAAGGTCGCTTTCTTGTTGATAGTGGGTGAGGGAAGCCTTTTAGATGAGGGAAAGAGGACAGTGGGGTAAAGTAGAGAGGGTAAAGAGAGATAGTGGAGGGTTAAAATTGGGCGAGCATACAGGTTTTTAATATACTTTTTTCGGCGGGGGGGAGTAATTGTATTTTAGTATTCTTTAAAGGGTTTGACCTCTTGATTTTAAGTTCAAATGGGAAATGGATATTCTTGTGATTTTCAATGGGGGTGTGCGTGATAAGGGGTGGGTCTGCTGTTTTTGCTGTATGGATGGGTGAACGGATGAGGTGGAGATAGAAACGAGTCATGGTCTGAAATTATGGGATGCTTGGAGGGTTACTTATTTCAGTGAGTTTAAGGTTGGGTTCTTTTACGTTTGAGTGTATATTTAAAGGTGACTTGATTAGTTGAGATAAGTCAGTTCATTACGCTTGTGGTCGTAGTGTGATCTGGTTTAATTAAGTTTGTTTACATTTTATTTAAAATGGATATATTTCTGTTTGGAGGCGATCTATGGATGAGTTTGTTTTGTTGTTCGTTGGGTTGGAATTGATGTTTGTGTGAGCGCTTTATATACTGTGGTTAATTTGCTATTTTAATAATGGGGATAATTGATTTAAATGCGGGGCTGGGTGTGGGGTCGCACAAGCGTGGTTGGCTTTAACTATTTATATAATGATTACTTGTATATCTATCAGTCAAATCTGAACATAAGTGCAGATATAAGCACATATATGCACACAGACGCACATACATACGTACATATACATATATAGACATACACATATGCATATACATGGTATACACTTTTGGATTACCAAACCGACGATTCTAACTATGAGCATTTACTATTTAATTTTATTATTTACATATTTAGATCGTTAGGTCCGATTAAGATCAGAAAAGTACCATTGATTCTTCTTTGCTAAACAGTTCTGTACCTGTTTACATTAACATTTTTAAATGCTTCTTCTTCATTAACTTTTCCGTCAAACCCCTTCTATTTAATGTACCGTTTAGTCGGCTCGAAAATCAGTCTTTACCTGCATCTTCCAAACATACATTTGCTGGCGGACACCGTTGATTACGTTACGCCACGTTCGCGACCATTTGTCTTCTCCAAATACAGACATAAACACTGTGTTCTTCGAGATGATTAAACGTTTTACATTCAATAAAAACACTAAAATATCTGAACATTACGTACTGCAAGAGTACTACTTCTTACATTTCCGCATTTTTTTCTTTTTTTGTGGGAGTCGATTTGTGTACTAAGAATATAAGAAACCTGCATTTTCTCTTTTTATTAGACTTTTCCATTACACCAAATTGAGACATAGCAACGAGTGGCGGGGTAAAGCTAGTATATATATATATATATATATATATATATATATCGTCAAGTATGAATGGATTATTTTGTAGGTATATCTACTATATAATATTGTGACTGCAGATATTCCCTTTTGGACCAAAATAGCATAAGTTCCCAATAACAGACGTCACATACTTTTTATGTTATTTCGAACACAATTTTAGACTCATTAAGTTGTTATTATAAAATGATACATACCAATCTAGGAACAACACTATCACAATCGCGACATCTATAAAGGAAGTAGTACTTATTTTCTTTCTATAAATATTTAGTCCCCCGACTGCTACCAGTTGACACCGGTTCCAATTCTACATTTTCCTACAATACTTACATTGCACCAATCGTTACCTTTTTTTACACGGTGGTCACCACTTATCAAGGCCCGGAAGCCACTCAGGGATAAGGGTTATTGCAAGTACAGTACGTTAGTGTTGAGATTTAATGAAGTGTTTACTTAAGAGGGCGGTTCATTAGGAATTTGTTAACGTTGGACTTAAAGACATCCAAGTTGTAGTCCGGTGGGAAGCAAGCAGACGGAACAGAGTTCCACAGGTGTGCAGTTCTAAGAAGAAGCTGTGTTCATGGAATCTACGTGTTGATTTAGACACAGACCTGTTATTAGCTACATACACGTAACATGATATTTCCATTACCCGATTCTAAAATGATAATAAGTTCTTCCTTCTCAATATCTGCCTCATATAATTGGATAAGACCTGCTATTTCTCTTATTCCAGAATCCACTCCTTCATACATAAACGGACGCTCGAGGAATTTTCGAATATGGAGGCATTCTCTTCGGGGGGACATAAATACCAAATATAAACATATTAACCACTTATAAACAGAAACTTAAATACTTACACTTATCTAGGCAATAATAAATACAGGCCATTATGTATAGATATACATCCCAGTTTGTATCGTAATCTTATCGAATTTCTTTGTACACTGCAATGGAACGGCATGATAAATCCAACCACATTTTTCTCTTTACTTTTGCCTCTGAAATCAACTTCATACAACTATCTGCCCTTTCCGTCGAGTCACTTAGCATCTTTACATGGTAATTTGTTATTTAGATATGGTGATCAGTCCCTAAATAAAAAGAATCTACAAATTTGAAGTGAAATCCTGAATTACTCCAGCATATCGCCATTAAGAACATGCAACACATCTCATCCTCTTTTAGCTCTTTATTATCCCTTTCGTCGTGTTTAGCAGATACAAAACTAAAAGAAACTGAATCGTATTTTTTCGCAGTATATCAAGAATATATATGTGATATTCCTTAGCGTTAAGGCCACTCGAATCTAATCGTAAATTAGAGGCAAATTACGATGCAGACATGTTGGAATACGTAGTTACCATCCCACACGCTAGTCTTAGTATGCTATTTGGCAAATAACCCACACACACATACTCACACACGTGTACACACACACACACACACCCACACACACACACATATATATATATATATATATATCCGATTTAAGTTCTTGTCAAAGCACAATTCTGGAGATGACTTCTTTGTAAATGAAAGCTGTTACTTGCGTGAGCCTTAAATCCTGCAGTTTGCGTGTCTCTATTTATCTAGACAGATTAGTTATAGGTCGAAGCGAAGATAAATTTTTCTCACTTACTAATGTCTACATGCATGCCATGGCTATCCCCATCGCAGACGCACATTATATTTTTCGTATGTTGAAGAAGTAATCCAGAGCAGATGACTAGAGAACTGACACGATTATGTCGTAACATTTCCCTAGTAGAATCGAATATTTCTTTATTCCTTGTCCAGCCTCATTAGCTAAACCGGAAACACGTAAGCAGTCGTAGCTAATAGAAAGTCTTAAGTGCATCTAACATACCACACTTAGCTCAGATAAAGTTTGGTTCAATATAAAAACATATAAAACAGACATAAACAAATTCTTGATTAATCGCCCCCTTAAGTAAGACACTTTATCAAATACCCAATACCAACTATTACTACGATATTATCCCATTGATTATCGGACACAAAATAACTCTTATACCCGAGTGGCTTCCGGGCCTTGTATAAGTGGTGATCCTCCATGTAAAAAAAAACAAAAAACAAAACATTTTATTAAAAATTAAAAATTAATAGGTTTATTAAAAATTAAAAATTAATAGGTCTATTAAAAATCAAAGTTTATAGATTTATTAAAAATTAAAAATTCATAGGTTTATCAAAAATTAAAAATTAATAGGTTTAATAAAAATCAAAAATTAATAGTTTTATTAAAAGTTAAAAATTAATAAGTGTATTAAAAATTAAAAATTAATAGGTTTATCAAAAATTAAAAATTAATAGGTTTATTACAAATAAAAAATTAATAGGTTTATTAAAAATTAATAAGTTTATTAAAAATTAATAGGTTTACTAAATATCAAAAATCAATAGGTTTATTAAAAATAAAAAAAATAATACATTTATTAAAAATTAAAAATTAATAGGTTTATTAAAAAATAAATAGGTTTATTAAAAAAACAAAAATTAATAGGTTTATTAATTCTCACATCTGAATTAAATCACGAAAACTGTCAATAAAGTTTTAATATGCAATAAATTCCAGTGCAACCACAAGTATATTAAACTGGCAACGTTTTGCATCTACGTGTCGACCTTAGACTTACTGGTTTATGCAGTTAATATAAAATATATTAATTAACGATAAATATATTTACATGATTTGCATTTGAATTTTCTGACAGTTTAACATTTTGAAGATAAAACATTATTGTTTTTTGCATGGAAACATATAATTTATTATCATAAAACCTATACTAGTTTTGCTAGTAGAAAATGGTTTTAGTCAGAAATGTATGTGTGTGCTTGCGTATATATATATATATATATATATATATATATATATATATATATAGTGGTCAAGGTCTGGTGTGGACGTGTGTTAAAAGCACACAGATGTCTTAGCGTCTTTCTGTGCTTCTCCGCGACAAATCAACCCAACATGCACGTCGTGACCACTGCCACGCAAACGGTGTTCTGATGAAGGGCGAGTGTCCTGCGCCGTATAACTAGACCTCCGCTACCTTGTGAGGCAAGTTTATTTAACCAAAGGCTAAGGATGAGGTAACCCTGACAGAAAAATCCAGAGGAGCTTAGACCCTGTAAGCTGCGGCATATATGACCCACCGGCGTGTGGAATATGCTCTGGTGCCCAGCAACCTAAGTTCCAGTCATGGATCAAAAGAGAGAGGGCCCTGTAAGCCGTAGTGAAGGTAACCTCCCTATGAAAAGGAACACTCTGATATAAAACATGCGATGACTGCTACATCCAATAATGTTGATTGCTCTTCTTTTTGATACAATGTGGCAGTTGTTTAGAGAGTGGGATTGTCTCGGTGCAAAGTCTTTCCCCACTATATCAATCCTCACGCACAGGCATTGCTCGATATAAATTAGATACACTTTTTACCATCTCGTCGCATGCGTTCTCTCTACTCTTCTCTATGGTTGTGAAACTTGGACAACATACAGGGAGCATTTGAGACGTCTCGAGCGGTTTCACCAGATGTGCCTCCGGCGAATCTTAGGTGTGGGTTGGCAGATGTATGTCAGTGATGTAGAGGTGCTTGATCGAACTCAATGCCTTAGCATTGAGGCTCACGTTATTAAGCATAGACTGAGATGGAGTGGACATGTGGTGTGGATGTTAGACAGTCGACTTCCCAAACTTCCCATGGTGAGCTCGCCGAGGGAAGACGTCTGGCTTAAAAGCCTGAATTGAGATTTAAGGATTGTTTAAGATCCACCTTAAAAATGTGGGATTGATGAAAGAACCTGGGAGAGTCTTGCTTTAGATCGCGGAGGGTGGAGAACGACCTTGCGGGGAGATGTGGCAAGTTTGAGGTGGATCGAACCTAGTATGAGCGGCTGAAGCACGATATCCGAAAAGGAGAGTGAAAGGAGCCGTGGATGGGAGGGGGAGCCAAATTGGTCTGGAGTGTGAGGTGCGCGGAAGAATATGTCTTAGCAGATCTGGACTGATGAGTCACCAGTCTACTCATCGGCGCAGCGGGCCACAAAGCAGTCTTGAGTTGCCAGAGTTAACCTGTGTACACTGCGGACGAATGTAAAAAACGGCAGGCGGTTAGAAACGGCATTTAATCCTGCATAGAAAAGAACAGCAAGAACGTACTGTTAGTGTTGCACATGTCTGTACAATGTGTGCTAAGGAATGCCAGAGTTTAGCAGGGCTTAAAAGCAACATTCGTGCAGCCCATCACTGAATGTTTTCGTGTTTCCATATACCTTTTTTTGCTATATCGAGTGATGGCAATGTTCTAAAGCGAATTTGCTGCCATCACACACACACACACACACACACACACACACATATATATATATATATATATATATATATATATATATACATATATATCTGTGTTTGTGTTGGTGTTTGTGTTTGTTTACAGAATGTAAATTGATCACCTAACAAAAATCAAATCTATTTAAACATCCTTGACCTTTTTGTTATTGCAACTTGTTTATCATAATAAAATTCCAACCCATAATAGTTAATGTGCTGCTTAGGAATTTTCGATCGAGTTATATAAACGACTCAAAAAGGGCACTTGATACTCCCTTTTGAGACACTCAGCATTATGGTGGAATAATCCATGTAAATAGTGGTGACTTCATGACTTCATCTACACCCACATAGTTCATTTGTAAAAATATATATTTCGATCGACGCTGTAAATGATTTTTTTTCTTTAATGTGATTCATTATTATGCATTTTAATTTTTTCTAAACATTATTACAAATAAAAGCAAAAACAGAACTTGCTTTAAAGAGATTCTTGACGAAAATAGATATGCTTTATCTTCTGTTTTTCATGATAATTCATTTTATTTATGTTCGTGTCCTTCTTAATATTATTGTCTCATTTATCAAGCGAAAGCGATTATGCAGTAATAAAACGGTAATGTGAATTTTATACATCTTCTCAATATTGAGAATGCCATTGAAGTTCTTTGTATTGTTTGACAATCAGAAAAATGGGATATTTAAATTGGTCTTTTAAAAAGTCAGCGAAGAAATTGAAGTTGTCTAGTGACTTAACCTATAAATCTTTAAACTAATATTTTTAGATGTAAACATTTGAAATTGTAAAGCGCTTCTGATTCTGTTATGAGGGTTTACTCATTAAGTCGTAATAGACTTATCTAATTATTAGAAAAAAACTGCGTCTATTAAACACTCGTATAGAATTATCGCAACAAACGTGAGAGTACAGACTTGACAGTGAAAACACTGACAAGATTTTCTTTCTATTCATATGTTCTTATGCAAAATATTCCCATACAATTACCATCAAACTAAAACACCAGAAAAGAAGATATATTTTCAGAAGTGGATCTCCAAGGTCTGAAAAGAACAGTACATTATCCATACAGTAAAAGTAATTTGTACCATAATTCTATGATAGATTAAATATATCTTAAATATTTACAACAGTTAAAGAATGGGAAAATTGTGGCATTTTAGTCACAGAAAAACGTACTCAATATATGAAAATATATCTATACATTTTCAATGATTCTATTTAGACAGCTACGTTAAAAACATTCCTCATGAACGACGCCGTTCGTTAAATTCGAATAATGGTGAATAAGTAGAGGCTAAACAAAACCTATTCCTGAATGTTCGCAAGCTAAATCCGAAGTTATGCTAAGTTATAAAAAAAAGGTTTGATAAATTATTTGAGATTTAATGTTGTCATCCAATAAAAGTGCTATTTTAAGAAAGTCGAGGGGCAAACAACTAGATTAAAGCATCGTGGAGGAAATCTAGTACGACAAATATTAAAAGGTGGCGAAACCTCAATCATTTTACACGCTAATTTTGCGGAAAGATTCAACAAACTGCTCAAACAACGTGTTCAAAGTTTAACAACTATTTGGAACATTTCCTTTGTCTCAGGCAACTAGCTAATATGCTCACGTTAAACATAGTGTGAAGGATAGATTTTGTTTTAGCAGAAGGGGTATAAATATTTCTAAGATTATATTTAGATTTAAAGCGAATAATATATTATTTATAGTGGAAGAGAGAGAGAGAGAAGGAAAGAGAATGAGAGAGATACCTTTTTACAATATGTAATAAAATTTGTTGAAAAAATGAATGATGGCCAAACGCACACATATATGTATATATCCGCATGTATGCATTAGCAAGTATATATATATATATATATATATATATATATACATACATATATATATATATATATATATATATGTATATATATATATATATATATATAATCGTTCATATACCAATACATTTTAAGTCAGTATTAGGTGATTTAATCTGTAAGCTTCAAAATTATCAGTTTTGTAATCAAGCATTCATATATTGTTTTCACAAAATCAAGACAACAAAGTTGTTGCTATCAATACAACCTTTGTTGTCTTGATTTTGTGAAAACAATATATATATATTTTTTGCCATGGAAATAACGATAAAACAAGGATAGGCTCGCAACGTCTCTTCTGTGAGAGAGAAGTTGCAGGGTAGAGAAAAGGGCATCCCCCACTAAGCCACGAATCTATTTTGTACTCTATCAAGGCAGGATAGGCTGTTCTAACAGCTCCTGCCCAGATATGGCAACAGTATTCCATCATTGGACGTACTTGGCTTTTATATAAGTAAAGAATCGCATCAGTAGTGAGATATCTTCTGGAGCGGTAAAAGGATCCCAGCATCTTTCCAGCAACCTTGGCAACAGACTTGATGTATGTGTTCCATTTCATATAAGGAGTAAAGGACAAACCAAGAAGCTTTTCAAAACACGGGGCTTCTCCCAGATTAGAGCCATCCATTTCAATTGATGCCAGATGGGGATCAGAGCGTTGATGATGAAAAGATTGGAGATTGGTTTTAGATGCATTAAAGGTAACCAGCCACGACTTCCCCCACTGAACCATGCGCTCGAGATCAGAGGAGAGAGAATCAGAGAGAACTTTGTCATTTACAGCCTTTGATGTGTTTCCGTAGATGGTCGGGTCATCAGCATATATGTCAACGAACGATTTAAGTATGTGTTTAGGGAGGTCATTGATGTAGATCAGGAAGAGAGTTGGGCTCGGGATTGACCCTTGAGGGACTCCAGCATTAATACTGCAGGCCTCTGATTTTTGTCCATCGACCACTACTCTAATGAGCCTATCGGAGAGAAATGAGTCAATGATTGAGAAAACATTTCTAGTTATACCGTAGCTGGAAATCTTGTGAAGTAGACGCTTATGCCATACCTGGTCGAAGGCCTTTGATATGTCAAGATCAATTGCCCTAGAAAGGAAGCATTTGTCAAGTGATTCACTAATCCTTTGAGATTTAACCGTTAGCACATCTGCGGTAGGTTTTGCAGAACGGAAACCATATTGCGTGTCACTAAGAAGATTGTTTCTGCTGAGGTGGTTTACTATTTCTCTATTTAATATGGATTCCAGTAACTTACTCATAACACACAGGAGACTTATAGGTCTGTACTGAGATGGAGATGACTTATCACCTGAATTCTTAAATACAGGGTATACTGATGAGGTTTTCCCGGGAGTCGGAAAGCACTTCTCCTTAAGGCAACGCTTAAACAGTTTCGTAAGTATGGGAGCAAGTTCTGTTGAAGCTTTTTTAACACTATAATTGGGATGCCGTCAGGGCTATTTGCTTTACTGGAATCAAGGTCCTTGATAAGCTTGGCGACCTCATGCACAGATATTTGTATGTTACCTAGCCTGTTCTGTGTTATAGGAGGAAATATGGGAAGTTGATGGCCTTCGTCGCATTGGATAGAATTAGCTGCAAAGTTTTTGGCAAATAGTTTGGCCTTGTCTGATGCTGACGAGATGCCCTCTGGTCCATTGATAATGGTTGGGATAGAACGCACACTTCTGTTCAGGATCCTATTTGTTATTTACCAAAACTGGTGGGAACCAAGTCGCTGATCAGCTACTTTGGATTTTACAGACTGTGCATATAGCTCTCTTGTATTTTTTATTACTCGTTTACAGTGGTTGCTGGCGTTCCTGAAAGCAGATTTAGTTTCAGTGCATCTATTACGTTGGTAGTTATGGAAAAAGTGATTTCTGTGCGCGATAGCAACAGCACATTCTGGGGAGAACCATGGCTGGCTGTTAGGTTTTTGTTGGAATTTTTTAGATGGTATGAATTGGTCTATGCCTACAATACACCATTCGGTCAGATCTGATACTATAGATGACACATCCTTTTTAAACATGGAATGCAGAGGTAAATCAGATATGAATGTACGGAAGCTGTCCCAGTCAGCCATAGAGTATCGGTATATAGTACGGTGGAGGAGTACGTCTGGGGACTTATTATATTTCATTTTTATCTTAACTGATACGACGGAGTGGTCGGAGGATCCTAGAGGAGAATGAACGGAACATGAACATAGCTCAGGGGAAGTTGAGAGAAAAAGGTCTAGGAGGCTTGCATATTGACCAGTAGTATCGGGCACACGGGTGGGTTCGCGAACAATCTGAGTGAGGTCATAAGCAATGGCAAAATCATGACAAAACCTCCCCTCGTCGTCTGTCTTATTTGAATGGGTCAGCCATTCCATGTTATGGACGCTGAAGTCACCACAGATGTGGATGTTAGCCGAGGGATGTGCAGACAGGATGTGGTCTATTGTCTCAGATATACCCTTAAAGATAGTAACTCCGCTGTTGTGGGACCGATAGAGTGCAAATATAAATGCAGTGGTGTAAGGTAGTGAAACCCGGAAGCACATATAGGGTAAATTAGGGTCTTCTCTAGAGATATCCCTGCCACACGGGAAGCCATCTTTAATGTTAGCAAATATTCCATGCCCATGGCGATCTTGGGGGTCAGATTTAGCTGTTAAGTTAGAGTATCCGTTAATTATGAACTCATCTAGGGAAGTGGTCGGCCCTATTCCATATATATATATATATATATATATATATATATATATATATATATATATATATATATATATAAGCGAGATAAGACACTGATAGAATTCAGATGAAAACTCCTGAAAGATATTACTTGTGTAGCAATAAATTCTTAAATCGAATATATGTCTCTATATACAGGCATACAGGCACACACACATATATATGTCCATATCTACCTACCTATATATATATATATATATATATATATATATATATATATATATATATATATATATAGGTAGATATGGACATATATATGTGTGTGTGCCTGTATGTCTGTGTGTGAGCTATTCATGTATATGAATATATGTTTATATAGTATGCAAATATACTTACATATATATATGTTAATATATATATATATATGGTGTAAATGTTTTTGTACGTATATAAATATATATATGTATATATGCCTGAACATATATATGCGTATATATATATATATATATATATATATATATATATATATATATATGCGTATATACTTATAAATTTATGCATAACTATATATGCGTGCACACATGTATTATATATACATATATACATATATATGTGCATATATTTACAAAAGATAATTTATCATGTTGATTACGTGATAAACTTTGGAAATCTGAGATGAATATTGCTGTAACCTTGACCTGATCTGCTCGTAAATTATGTTGTCTACTTTATGACATATACAAGTGTCTGCTCTCCAATACTTGCCTCCTAAATTGAATTTCCTCTAGTATACACATCTACCCTTATGCATCAACACTTGGTGGTGATGGGGGGTTGAAACTAACATGCACTATGCTGATATCTACTCACATACAAGCAAACACACATATATGCATATATTCATATATATTAATAGAATAAAAATAAGATTATTATGTATTCACACAAATTATAGACTTAAAATAGCAATCGCCAGACATAAATTGCGAATACTCATGCTACGTGTCAGTATTTGATACATGTTTTCGCGGATATTACCAGTCGAATTTTTGTCAATATCGTAAATTTCTATAATATCTCTGATGAGGTACACTCTTCCGAACAATCACACTTATAGGAGATACGATGTACCTTATTAATTATTTACTCTTTTCAATTTCATATAATTTACCGTCGTACATATTGCATAGTACTAACTTTTATTGAACAAAGATATTATTAACATTTCAGTGTCCTTTATTTTATAGGTTCTTACACCTCAAATCACGAGGTGAATATAAACGGCTCCCTTACTTTGGAACTGCTTACTTTTACGGCGATTTCATTTGCTGTTCGCTTATATTCCGTAATTTATGTAGATTTTCTGAACGTTTGATTAAGCAGTTTTGCTACATTTCACGTGGTGTACATTTTCAATTAAAAATTCTTATAGAACACCATTTTCAAGTACCTTTTATTATAAACGGTCGCTCTTCGACTCAACATTATTTAATGTTTTACAACTCGTATTTATACTCATATAATAATCCACTTGTTTGCGTGAAATCTATTTACAATTTAGTTTCATTACATTACAATAGTACGAAGTCCTAATGCAGAATAAATCTACATTGTATTCTCTATCGCTTTGATTATTACCTACTGTCTCCAAGCATTTCTCATAAATTCTGGACCATATTATTCTTCGGAAATTGATCTGATATGGTCCAAAATGAATACGAAACGTTTCAATTTTAAAAAAAAAGGAGAAATTAGATCGTAATCTTCTTTCTTCTATTCTAAAATATCTTCGCATTTTAACGTGTTCTAAAACAGTTTTATCTGTACATTTAATTTTAAAGAAAATTACAATGATGCTTCCAATAGCTTTAATATGAATTTGTATACCTCTAAATACAATCACGCACTTAAATGCTCGCAAAGAAAATGTAAATGTATATATGCATATGTATAGGTATAGGTGTGTATATAGATGTATATGTTTATATGTAGGTTGATAGGCGGTTGTAATTGAGCGTACATGTATGTTTATAGATATATGCATATGTATGTATGTGTATATATGTATATATAGCTGCGTATGTATACATATATATATATATATATACATAATTATACATATATGTACATATATACACACATACACACACGTATGTGTATCTGTAAGTTTGTGGTCAGGTTTACACATTCATGCGCAAGTATGTATGCGTGTCCATGTGCATGGATACGCGTGACTCTTTCGTAATTTCAGATATATCCTGTAAGGAAAGATTTTAAATATTCCTAATCATTTTCTGATTTAAATATAGAAATACGAAACATCCATGTGTACTTATACGCGTGGAAGTAATTGATGATTACTGATGGCTTTGCACATATGTGATTGGGGTATTATGCCTCTGTATACACGCATGTATACATGCTTGTGTGTGCTCTATGACGTTTGAAAAATACGGGTTTTGAAAATATCTTCTTCGGTCCTTTATATGTAACTAGCAGACCGACCGGCGTTGCCCCGCCGTAAAATACGCATAAACATTAGATTTTAATTAATGCAGAATATTTTTTATTATAAAAAATACCGTAGGTATAACGTTAAATCCCTTAAGAAAATTCAAGTAAAAGATACTTAGGCGTGTATATGCGAGTTATCTGTTTATTTCTTTCTAAACAGCTTTGTTGCGGTAAGTAAAAAGAAATATTCGAGCTGAGATCGAAACCAAAATCAGTAAAAAAGGACAGCAACTCAAGTACAATTACGACTAAGCCAACTTGACACGATCTTTAAAAAGTGTTTTAACCCCTACTGTCCATTACATAAGTAATCTGTCAGGTGAACGACTGACATGAGCATTGGGGAAATGATTGACAAACAGATAAAAATCTGATGACCCGCATGTACCAATTTTTCAATGTTGCCAGCTAGGCAGCCTTTTGTCGGGGAAAACTCGATTAAACAATTTTCCATATGTCTGCATATTCTACATACTAAATTTCAAGTCTGTAGATAAAAGATTTCATTGAGTATATAAGTTTAGAAGTGTCCTCCCAAACGCACATCTTCACTTATATATATATATATATATATATATATATATATATATATATATATACTCTTTCATCCCAAAATAGCGAACAGTTCTGTAAAAGTCTGAGGAAGCTACAGACGGCCAAAAAAAAGCGGCAGAGTAGCTGAAACAATAATGTAACTTAACAGAAAGATACGGTAATAAAAAATAAAACGCATATTTGCTCTACAACAGTATTGAGCACTTTCTTCAGTTTTTATTAATTACCATTTCCACTAAATATATATATATATATATATATATATATATATATATATATATATATATTAATAATTTTGATTGTTGTTGACCTATTCCTTTAATCATTAAAGTCAGTAAGCTGGTTCTGATCTAGTTTTGAGAATATAGATAAATGAGCGACCTTACTAGACTTTATACAGCTAACAAAAGGAATAACTCATCTTAAGTTTCATAACCTTTATTTGTTCTGAACTACTTTTGGATCACATTTTTGTTTTGTTTTCTCTTTAAAAAAAACGGCCAATGTTTTCTTTTATAAAACATACATAGAGTCATATCCAAATTTCAAGTATTTGCATAAGAGATTTTAGATAGCACAACATTTTTTGCGTTTCATGTTTATGTATTTACAGCTAGAACTTTGTCACGAGAAACGTGCCCGATATGTATCTTCTGTCACGTCGTACGGAAGTTTTATTGGTTTTCAATTACTTCGCAACCGCTTAGTATTTCTGGACATTTCCTAAATGTTGACCTTTTTTTTCTAAACTAAAGACGCTTCATTATTTATCTATCATCCACTGACAGGTTTATTTTAAACGCCACGGATTCATTATTATTTTAATCAGGTAAACGTGTGCCGCCAAGTATGTTCTGCACTAAACCTTTCTCACTGGGTTCTCATATTATATTTTCATAAGCTTACAAACGCAGAAACAGGCCAACCTAGATTTTGTATATTCTTTTAAGTATATATGCATAATATATATATATATATATATATATATATATATATATATATATATATGTATATCTGAGAAAGTAATGTTAATATATATGGCAATTAAACTATACAGAAAACGTTCTACTTTTACTACTCAAGCAGTTTTCCCCATAGCTCCAGGATATTTTACGTGGGAAAATCGTTGTGGCTTGATTGCTATATATATTTTCCAAACTCCCGAGCTCTTATTGAGCAGTGTTTGAAATTGCAAATGACACGATCAATGAACGGAAAGAAACATTTGATGAAAGAGTAGTTTCACGTCATAAACCTGTCAAATGGCGGCTTCGTTCGGCCGATTTAACACCATTAGATATTGTCATTTGAGGATATGTAAAGTCCCTTGTCTACGCTGAGAAACCAGACATACCAAACTACTTGGAATATAATATTAGAGCTTTTATTCTAAATTCTATTTATTGAGACTACTGTTATCTTTATTGCCTTTTTACTTTTATTGAAAATAGACAGATTCATGTTTTAACCATGATTCCAACTGCTGATTTAGCTAAGCCAATACTTTTCTAATTTAAACTCTTAGACTTCCTAGATTTATTTTAGATTTCACATATATCAAATAAACCAATGAAATGCAGTTGTGTCTTAGTTCACAACGTTTTAGTAGACCAAAATACACTAGATTGTACATAAGTTGTAACCATTCTAAAGTTTATTTTAATTTAAGCCCGTCGACCACGTTATGCACGCGCACCAAAATTCGCGAAATAAAGATTATTCATTATCGTAATTTAATTCTACATACAAAATGTGATCTTGCCTAAGACGCCAGAGATGTTATAGTACGTGTTATTGTTACATATTATAATAACACAAGACTCGTTATTTTAATAAGTGTTTGGCTTAGCTTCAATTTATGCTCCTATCTTATGTAAAACATTCACAGTAAACACTCGCCAAGTTACAATCACTTTCAATAGTTTTCTTTTCTCTCCATCTATACCTCATCTATATATATCTCCATCTATACCTCATCTATATATATCTCCATCTATACCTCATCTATATATATATATATATATATATATATATATATATATATATATCCATCTGTACCTCAAATGGTTAATAAAATAATAAAAATCCGTATATTAGCAGAAAAGTAAAATTTTCAAACTGTAAATTTCATTTGTAATTAATTTATAGAAAATGAAAAATACAAATGCTCTTAATTTAAAAGGTAACAAAAATCATAAATAATCGTCTAAAATCATAATTTATCATTTAGTTGTAAATCAAGTGTTTTCGCGTGAACATGTCTTTAGATGAATAAAAGCTGTTCCTGATTTTACGAGACATTCTGTCAATCAGCTAGTTGGACGATCGAACAGCCTTCGATGAATATTGAGTTTATACCTTTTTGGAATTTATGTTTTATTTGCTTTTTTTTAAATCAATTTTCACCCCAAACAAGGAACAGTGCCACTTTGAAGTAGGGGGCTACTATCGGAGACATATGTTGCAGGGGTGTTATGAAGGGAGATGAGTAGCAAGATGTCTGTTCACATTACACTTGAACTTATGCCTGTCAGAACAGTTGGGAAAGCAGAATCCCAAAAGGGAATTTCAAAGTCTAGAACTTCTGGGGAAGAAACTGTTGGAGTAGAAGGCTTTCTTACTCCTAGGGATATCTACTCTGAAAGAGTGGGATTTGCTTGTCAGGTTTATCGGGAGCATTAACGTCGAGGGGGTACAAGTGTTTGTAAATCGTCAGAGCATTTACCGTTAAAGTACTTGTAGAACAGGCAGAGGGATGCAACATTTCGTTGATGGGACAGATGCATTAGCCTAGATCTATCAGGTTGGCAACTTTCTTTTGAACCCTGTCCAGGAGTGAGAGACACGTAGCAGATGCACCAGCCCAAATGTGACAACAGTACTCCATACATGGGCGAATAGTGGCCTTATAGAGGTACAAGATACTTTCGGGCGTAAGTAGCTTTCTAGTACAGTAGAGAGATCCCACCTTATTCGCAGCACCCTTGGCAATGCTCTCAATATATCTATTCCAGTTCATTTTCCCTGTAAACGTTATGCCGAGGAGTTTAAAGGAAGAACTTTCGAATAATGTGTTCTTGGCCATTGCTATTGGTGGTAGAGAGGGGGTTAGGTTTCTTGTAATTATCGAAGGAAACAAGCTTAGTCTTGGCAGTATTGAATGTGATCATTAAGTTTTGTCCCCATTCCACTACAGATTAGAGGTCATCCTCTAGTGTTTCTTCCATTTTCTTAGATATGGTTTTTGTTTTTTTCCCTCGTGTCTGTTATAGAGGGTGGTGACATAACCAAATATACAAGCCAGATCGAATAATGTAATATTTAACCAGAATCTATAGAAAAAAATAAAACTACCTTTTTAAAAGACAAAAACACTATTATAAGTTCTTAGAAATGATTTTGAATTGCATTGTTAAATAAAGAAACGGAAATTATAGTTTCTGCCTCTACAAGCTTCCTAATGAGATTTAAGTTAAAAATATCATTTCTATTAGTCGGTCAAACATATGTTACAAGCATCATTTTCCCCAGGCTTGCAATAAGTTTAAAATACCATTGTTGCTTTTCTGTCACGATTTATATTGCATTTTATTTTCTTTGGTCCAACATTTAATTAAAGTCACATTTTATTTAATAAGTAAAGTTAAAACCCTAAATATCTGTTTGTAGAAGCTGTTATATTTATAATTGAAATAGTATTTTCTTCGTCTGTCAAGATGAAGTTTGAAGTGTACAATAATTTTTCTCATTCGTCTACACTCTGATTCGAAATGTCCATATAATTGTTCTGTCGTCGAGGGTCGTCTCCAAAGTATACATCCTATATTTAATTAAAAAAAAAACGCTGACGAGCTACGAAAACAGGGGTGGTACTATTAAAACGAGCGACCTTTGTGCTCCAGATGTTTTACAAAGTCACAGCCATTCGCCACGACCTTTTATCAAACATTTTCATGCATCCGTCATAAAAAGTCCAGAGCGCGCTGTCACTCACATCTCTGTCGCCATTCCTAAGTTGAATGAAACATCTCCTAACTCTGCTGACATTAACTGTGTCAGTTTTGTAATTGTTCTACATGCGTTGATGAAAGTTGATTGCTGGATTTTTCTGCATGAATATATTAAATGACGCAGTCCATAATATGACTTGCTTTCTTAGAGTTTCACACTGTCAGTATCTGCAACAGAGAAATAAACCTTTCAGGTCATTAATGCATCAGAGCAACGATCATAACAATGCGATATGCAATCCCTTTGATTAATTTTAGCGGGATATAAAATAGAAGTCATTGCTTTTGATAAATATGTCGTAACGTTAAAATATCATTTACGCTGGTTGGCCAGGCTTTATTGATAAAGAAACGGAAATTATAGTTGCTGCCTCTACAAGCTTCCTAATGAGATTTAAGTTAAAATACCATTTCTATTAGTCGGTCAAACATATGTTACAAGCATCATTTTCCCCAGGCTTACAATAAGTTTAAAATATCATTGTTGCTCTTCTGTCACGATTTATATTGCATTTTATTTTCCCTGAACCAACATTTAATTAAAGTCACATTTTATTTAATAAGTAAAGTGAAAACCCTAAATATCTGTTTGTACATTCAAGTCAGAACTTTTAACCTGTGGTAGAAATGGCACAAATTGCGTTAAAGCAAAGAGACAAAAGGTGTGTTGTTTCTGCAACTTGCACATAGAATGATAAAAAAGGAGAAAACACTAGAAGTACACCTGATGTTATGCGAAAAGATGTGATGAACGTGATAAACCAACACAATTGGGCGAAATTTAAAGAACCCGGCGTGGAGGAAAAGGCGCAGTTCTTCTTTACGTCTTGCGTGGGCGAAAAATGTTACGATCAGTTGCGAACTCGTAGAACAATACCTTGTAAAAACATTATATATTCGTTTCACTGTCATGTCTTATTCCGAAATAAACTTTTCTTTAGTAAACTTCGCTTCATTTAAGTTCTATTATTTACATAAATCCACCTGTAAACGTGATTATATCTCTGATCTCCATCTGGCATGAATTGAAATGGATGGCTTTCGTCTAGGAGAAGCCCCGTGTTTTGATAAGCTTCTAGGTTTGTCCTTTACTCCTGATCTGAAATGGAACACATACATCAAGTCTGTTGCCAAGGTCGCTGGAAAGATGGTGGGATTCTTCTACCGTTCAAGAAGATATCTCACTACTGATGCAATTCTCTATCTGTATAAAAGCCAGGTACGTCCAAGGATGGAATACTGCTGCCATATCTGGGCAGGAGCTGCTAAAAACAGCCTATCCTGCCTTGACAGAGTACAAAATAGACTTCGTGGCTTAGTGGGGGATGCCCTTTTCTCTACCCTGCAATCTCTCTCCCACAGAAGAGACGTTGCGAGCCTGTCCTTGTTTTATCGTTATTTCCATGGCAGGTGCTCGTCTGAACTCCAATCTCTGGTCCCCCCTCGCCAACCTTTCACGAAAAACACCCGTCTAGCTGAATCCACTGTGAAAAATTTCCCCCACTCTTTATCTGTGCCTAAATAAAAACGTGGATTCCATGAACAAAGCTTCTTTCTTAGAACTGCACGCCTGTGGAACTCTGTTCCGTCTGCCTGCTTCCCACCTGACTACAACTTGGATGTCTTCAAGTCCAATGCTAACAAATCCCTAATGAACCACCCCCTTAAGTAAACGATTTCATGAAATCTCCACACTAGCGTACTGTATTTGCAATAACACTTATCTCTGAGTGGCTTCCGGGCCTTGATAAGTGGTGACCACCGTGTAAAATTTTTTTTTTAAGTTGCATTTGTGGAGACATGTCTGAGTACGTGCATAGTGAACAGACGGACACAATGCAGAGAACTTTCAGTTTCGAGACATATACGAGTATCGCCCCTATTGAATGCTTCAGGTTTATTGGTGGCGATATCAACTTTTCTATCTTTTTTCACCCCCCCCCCCGAGTGAACGCAACCCACTCCATGGATATCAAGTGTGCTTTACATGCGCAACTGATTATATAATGAGATAAACTTTCGTGCACTATCCAACTTTATCGAATGAGCCCAAACATTGCAAATCATGAGCAAACAAACTCTACAATCGGGAATTACCCCGATAACAATTTTAAACAAAATATTTAACTTCCATTCACACCTGATCGGCTGAGATTTACAACGCGCACGTAGGCACACATGCAGTAATATATCCTATGCATTTTTTCACCAAAAGCTATTGTTTGTAAAGAAAATGTATAAATATTATTTATTGTTTTAAATAAATTCTATGGTTTTATATAAATTAACTCGGTATCTCAGAATTGCTACTTCTATATAATTAAATAGATCATATTTGAACCCATTATATGCTTTTATTTTCAAAGCATATTTCATAATGAAACATATTAAAGTAAGGAAAACGTTCACAGATCTTTCTAAGGTTCGTCTATTAAACATTCACACTTAGCGATCTTATATCTGAAATGAATATTTTAAAGTCAACCTGTGTCTGTTCGGTATAGTTAAAAAGTTGAGTTTAAAACTCGTTGTTCCGTGAGTCTCGCTCGGCAACCCAGCGTAATAAATCCATAAATTTTACTATTTTATTTTTTATTTATTTATTTATGACAACTGTGGTTTTTTTTCGGGGGGGGGTAATAAAAGTTTTGTTTCTTTGAATTAGTGAACAATTATATTCTTGTTTTGTTTGTGTATGGAAAGTTATTTTGGTATTTTTTACGACTTGCCCAAGCATAGAATAAACGCCCAAACCTCCTCACGTTAAGAACGGCTTTCAAGGTTGGGGCTGTTTATTTGGAAAGCCGTTCTTAACTCTGGGAAGACGGGGGTTTATTCCGACAGCCGTTCTTAATATGGGGAGGTTGGGGGTGTTTAGACTACGCTGTGGCTGCCCTTTCTCTTTCCTTTTAAACTCTCTCCTTTCTCTTTTTCCCCAATTTTCCTCCGCTCGCTTTCGTCTCTCTTTGCTGAATCGATATACCTGCCTTTTCTATCGTTCGATGCGCATTGCCAGGCGACATTTACGGAAAAAGGGGCTCTATACTGCAGAAATACCCATTAATTTATGTCGTTGAACGCGCAACGCATATCGCAACAGATCTGATCGATAAATTGACTGGTTATTATTCTGGAATACCAGATGATGTAAGTAAAATGCAAGTCATGAACAAATGGTTGGCTACTTCTTATATATCAAGTGCTGTGTTTTAGTGGGCAAGTTTTACTGACAATTTTAAGCGTAAGAGAAGACAAAGTTACTTTACCACGTGATTTCTCAGCGAAAATTTTATTTTGATTTGACTAACAAAACTTCACGCAGAGAATACGCAAAGCGATCGCGAATGTAATAAAATGAGTTATATGTCAATCTACCTGAATAACTTACTATTTCTCCCTTGCCCTTACTAGTCACGGCCACTGAGATAGAAAGAGGCCAGTGTACATGAACGCGTGACGTCATTGCCAAAGAGACATGTAGGTAAAAGCTGCACACAGTTCACTATGTTCAACCACGGTGCCACGCTAGCAGGCATAAAATATATTTTTCATTGCCTTAGAGAATGGCGACGGTAATTTCATGAAAGTAGTTTAAGCGTGCATATATTTTCTTATCTTGAAGAGAAAGAATAATTCTCCATTTGGATAATTATACAGTTGCAATTTTTATTAATTAAACTGCAATACAAATAATTTTGATTTATAACTATTTTTCAGTTCGTTCTTCTAATAATAAATAACATCTCATTGAGTATTTCCAAATATTTAATAGTTAGAAGCAGTTTTCAGGCCAGCTTTTTTTAAAACTATTACGATCGATGAATTCAATACTTTTAGCACCTGGCGTAATTTATTTTCTTTAAATATATTTAAAACTGTTAAAGTTTTTGTTTGTTTATTTTAACTAACTTTAACTGTAAATGATTTGCATAACTGAAATGGGAAATATGAGAGAAAATTCTCTATTCTCTCCAGAGATCCACGGATACAAATTCATCTTTAAAATTTGTTAACTAATCAGTTTTCGTTAAAGTTTTGATATGAACTTTTTTTTAAATTACATATTCACCCCAAACAAGGCGCATTGGCACTTTGGTGTAGGAGGCTACTATCAGGGGCAGCAACTACTGGGGCACTATGTTGGGATTTGGGCAGCAAGATGTCGGTTCACGTTGCACTTGAGCTTCTGCATGTCAGTACAGTTGGGGAAGCAGGAACTTGGAATGGAATTCCAGAGTCTAGCGGTTCTGGGAAAGAAACTACTGCAGTAGAAAGATTTTTTACATCTGGGGATCTCTACTGTGTGGGGGTGGGATTTAGCTGCCTGTCGGGTTTGTCGAGGGTGTCTACGTCGTGGGGGAACAAGTGTCTGCAGTTCGTCAGAGCATTCACCATTAAAATACTTGTCGAACAGGCAGAGGGATGCAATGTTTCGTCGATGGGACAGAGGCTGAAGCTTAGATGCCAGTTCAGGGCCTATCAGATTGGCGACTCTTTTTTTTACCTTGTCTAGGAGCGAAAGACTAGTAGCAGATGCACCGGCCCAAATGTGACAACAATACTGCATACATGGACGAATGGTGGCCTTATTGAGGTACAGGATACTTTTAGGTGTCAGCAGTTTTCTAGCACGGTAGAGAGAGTCTACCTTTTTCACAGCGGCCCTGGCAATGTTTTCAATATAATTGTTTCAACTCATGTTTCCTGTGAAGCAATTTGAAAGATGTACTCTCAGACAGGGAGTCACTGGCCATTGCTATTGGTGGCAGAGAAGGTTTCTTGTAATTATTGAAGGACACCAGTTTAGTCTTGGCAGCATTGAATGTGACCATCCATTTATGTCCTCATTCCACTACAGATTGGAGGTCATCCTCTAGTGTTTTTGCCATTTCTTTAGATATGTGTTCGTTTGTTTTCCTGTCATACCTGTTATAGAGTGTAGTGTCATCAGCATATATACCCATCTCGGAGGCAGTTTTGTCGGGGAGGTCATTAATAAATATTAGGAACAATAGAGGTCCAAGGATCGACCCCTGAGGCACTCCCGCATTTATATCACACTGTTTAGACGTACGACCGTCGAGGACAACCTGGATTTTTCTCTTATCTAAGAAGGATTTAATTATGTTAAGTATTCTACCAGTGATACCGTATAATTTTATTTTAGGCAGTCATTAAGGTTGGGGATAAAACATCGTATCTATTCAGAAAAAGTCCTAGTGCCGCAGCTACTATCACTGTAGATTTCAGTTACAATTATAGTAACAGTTAATTACAAGCTATATCTAGTGGTTTTGTAGAGATATCAACGAAGACTCTGTATTAGTACAAGCGAGCAAAGGATAATTGTAGATATTAAGTATATTACTTAATAAATTTATTCTTACTTCTACGGTAGAAAGTAAATCCACGTGTGTGCTAATTTCGGAAAATTTATCAGACCTAATGCTATTTTTTCTCTAGCCTTGGTACAGAGCGTGGATTTTTTTTAGCTGGGAGAGAACGTGAATTGAGTTTTGCTTGGGGGGTGAGTTTAAAAAGCTTACCAGAGAAAAGACAAATGCATATAGTAATTAAAATACACATAATTACAAAATTAAATAAGAAATTTAAAAGAAGAAATGACAAAGTTAGTATTTTTTAGGACTAGAGTGAGTTGGAAATAATACTTATCATTGCGCCACGCTCGACATCACTTACAGTGTCCCGGCTAACCAAATTTGGAGGAGTGGGGAGAGTGATCTCTTGGAAAGGATATTGTGTTTGTTCTTTTTAACTCCCGATTTCTAGGCACATGCGTGTATATGTTAATTTTACTTTTTTTTTTTTTTGGACTTTAGTTCTTCTCACTTCTACGGTAGAAAATAAATCCACGTTTGTGCTAATTTCGGAAAATTTATCAGACCTAATGCTATTTTATCTCTAGCCTTGGTACAGAGCGTGGAATTTTTTGTTTTTTAGCTTGAACTAAAATAATGAGTACATTAAATTAAAGTTAACACATTTGCTTGTGTTTTATCTTATTAATGAATGTTTTGTACTTGTGCTGTATACGAACCAGTTGAAATGATAACGTTATTATTTAGAAAGTCACGGGGGGATTCTAACTATTCTGCACGTTCACCTAACAATTTAATAAAAAAAAGATACCATAAAAATTTAATTTTAATCGGAAATAATATCTAAAATTTAGCACGGTGCGTACACTGCGCAAGCAGCGTTGTTGTTGTTGTTGTTGTTATTATTATTATTATTATTATTATTATTATAATAATAATAATAATAATAATAATAATAATAAAAATAGCTGGTGTAGATGACATCGACTGGCGCCACATCAACTAGTTTTGAAGTGTCAGGGAGGATGGAAAGAGCGAGGTGGGAGCGTACTAACCCGATCTCCACTGGAAATGTGCAGTTCAAATCTGGTACCTTGGGGAGGCATTTTTATCAAAACCCCCAAAAATATCAATGGCAGATGCCAACGAGAAATTAATGGCAAACAGCTGTTGAGATAACGAGCAATTATTTACACGAGTGGTTAAGAGGTGGAGAACACTGGACATCTGGGAAGACTTGTTGTCACACGGTCACCAGGGAATACCATTGGTTACTGCCAGCGAACGATCACATATGATGACCTGTGAGCTAACTCCTAGTGGGTGAAACAACAACAACAACAACAACAACAACAATAATAATAATAATAATAATAATAATGTTCCCTTCTAAATTCACCACCACCTTGATTTAATATCGACGATGTTTACCATATTGTCTTAGTTTTTAACGAATGCCTACATTATGGTATGATTGTCTTTTAGATTATTTCTTAAGTTCTGTTAACTTCATTGTCGTGTTGATGTATTCTACACTGATATGAAAATAAAGACTATAGCGGAGTATAGGGTTCCTAACAATGTAACTGATAAAAATACCCTATACATGTTGATGAAACACATTGGAAAAAATGGATATAGAAAAAACAGAAAACCAAACCTTAAAATAATGTTTATGTATTAAAAGAAATAGTTATTTAAATATTTCAACATATAATCTTGTGGGAAAAATCAGGCTCCCCAATAAGGAGCACTCTGTATAAGAACAAAAACAAATTGTCTAAGCCATGAAGTATTTCCCCTCCACCGACCGAGGGCAGAAAAGGTGAAGTGTAGCATCAGAACAGATACTACACTGTGATCGTGTCCTGGAGGCCAAGAATTTGTTGTGTTTAATATGTTTCCATAATTGTTTGTTCTCTAAATTCATAATTCAGTTTTATCAGTATTAGATTGTACATTACTTTAAATTACGTAATTTTACATAGATAATATTTATATTTTATATTAAATAAGGTTCTGTATTAATCGAAGTGTGTAAAACTTCCCATATATTATCGACAGTGACAGTTTGACAAATCTTACCTACATTGCCTGAAGTAATTTTTCAGTAAAAAGGCCTTCTATATCTCGGTGGCCGTGCTCCAGCTCGTGCCCCCTCTTTAATGATTTGTGGCTCTGATGTTTTATACGATTAAATTTTAACCTGTTTGTAAAAACAAGCATCCCGTTGAGGTTATTAGTACATAAAGAACCTGGGACTTCGAATATACCAGTATACGTTTTATAGGGTCACCTGTTAATGAAAGTATAACGCTTCAATCTACTGATAAAACAGACAGTCATTAACTTTTTTTTAACTATACTAAACAGATGCTAGCTACCTTTAAAATATTAATTTCAGATGTAAGATCGGTAAGCGCAAATATTGCATAGACGAACCTTGGACAGACTGTGAAGTTTTTTTTTTCTTACTTTGATGTGTTTCATTATGAAATATGCTTTGAAAATGAAAGTATATAATGGATTCAGATATGATGCATTGAATTATATAGGGAATACAGTTGTCACGAGATCTCAAAACATTCGATTTGCAATAATAGACGTCATTCTCTTCGTTTACTCAAATATTCATTATCGAAAGAAACAGTTTTCAATAATGTCATTTACACCAATTTCATACAGAACGATATGATCAAAAGACTTGTCTATTGTTGAGAGTATTGTGAATGGATCTCCGAATGTACGTATTATCAACAATTTCTTCAACAAAATACATTTTCCTAGTAAACACGAAGGCCGGAACTTTCATTATACTATATTCCATTAAAGCATACATTTACATATAAACAAACACATCTTTGATTATATTTTAATATGCTTATCTGAAACATATTTTAAGATAACTAGATATAAACTACATTTAGAAAAGGATAATTAGCAAGGGTGTACGATCTAACTCTTTTAAAATATTATTTTCTGTTTATTGGTATAAACCTTTATTGATTGCCGTAAAATTTAGCTCCTATATCATAAACAAATTATTTCAATGTTCTATACAATATAAATCTACATTGAGGAATGCAGATTTACTGTTTTGTAGCTAGATATAGCTTAGATCTGAAAATAAATCCGATCTATGAAAGTATATTTGGATAGAAGTAAAATCAATTAATTTTGTGATGTTTTAACGTGGTATAACCAACACTCTACTAGAATAACTGATGAACACAAATCAATAATTGCGTTTTTAGGATGAAACTTATCAATGATAACATCAACATCAACAAAACAGGGTTTATACACTAGATTCCCCATTTCTGAAAATATAAAGTATAAGTATACTAAACTTGAATTGCGAATGTCATATCTTTAGATCTTTGACTCTTTCATTTCTCTAGATTTTTCTATTTTGCGTCTTCTTCTGCTTTCTTTTAGTGTCACTTGTTCAAATCTATTTCCATTTGTTTCTTCAGATTTATGCGCACGGCGTGAAACACGTTATCTCATCTGAGTAATACTAAAGAAAATGATTTTCATAAAGAAAAAATTCTGAAAAGAATTCATTCTTTCATTTTGCCTTTGGCATTCAAAACAACAAATCAAATTAAGGCACACACAACCTTATGATACACTCTGAAGATGCTATTAAACATTTTAAAACGTCACTAACTGACAAAGCAGACAACCTATATAAAAGGTGCCCTATCGAGATATTTAATTGCATGCAAACGTAGTAAAATTGGATAATAATCTAAATCTAGTCAGAATGCTGCACATACGAAACCTCTAAACGAGATGCTAAGCCGCGCAAAACAAGAGATGCGTACCTTCGATTTGTCCCTTTAGATAAAACATTATCATTTAAATAGTTCAGAGTGACACGAGAAAAAGTATATATATATATATATATATATATATATATATATATATATATATATATATATATATATATATATATACGAGAGGTTTTCCAAAAGTAATACATCTTATTTTTTGTATTTCTCGCTAATGAATCATAAGGAAGAGCATTGTTATGATGACTTAACGTATATATTCATAACTGGAAAGGATCAACCCTCTTTTGCAGATACTGACGGCGTAAGACTATGAAATATACCCCCTTTGCTGAAAAAAAATGAAGTGTGCTATTCTATTTCTTGCATATGTGCAATAATAATGGTGATAAGTATGTAGAAAAAAAGTCGCTTATTTTAATCGCTCACATCCTTCAACATTTCAAATAAAAACAATCATATATATATATATATATATATATATATATATATATATATATATACACGGGTCTCTTATGATTATAAAATGTATATATATATATATAACTACTTCATTTACTCACATAAAATTAATATACTAAAGTATACATTTATGCGTAAACTTTAACTATTTACTTCAAAAGTGCTCAATACGTAGGTAGAGCTACTTAGTAATTTATAAAATATATATGGCGATTAAGCTACACTGAATATTCGGCGTTTCATCCACTCTAGGATTCCTCAGGCTGAAGAATCCTAGAGTGGATGAAACGCCGAATATTCAGTGTAGCTTAATCGCCATATATATTTTATAAATTTATATATATATATATATATATATATATATATATATATATATATATGTATATATACATGTGTGCGTGGTGTGTGTGTGTGTATGTGTGTGTGTTTTTGTGAGAGTGTGTGTGTGAGTTCGTGCGTCGAAACGACGAAGACCCTTATCATCCTGTAAGGTAGAGTTGGGGGAGTCATCAGCGGTGAGTATGGAAATTGCTGATAAGCCCAATCTTTGCTTGAAAAGTTCTATTGCAATGGGAACAAGGAATCAAAGCAGATGTCGAGGGTTTCAAATCATTGTCCTCCCTATTCTTTCGGCACTTCTCTGCAGTAAACGTTCGGTAATTATCATATTTGCAGGCGCCGTCATGAACAGCAGCTCGCCACGTAGCTCTATCTAAAGCTGCCTGCTCCCATGATGACGGACTTACATTGAAGGCCTTCAGTGATGCTTTTGGTGTCTTTAAATCGTTTTCTGCAGCCGCCATGGGAACGTTTGCAATGTTGGAGCTCAGCAAACAGAGGCTTCTTGGGTAGTGTGCAGTCTGGTATGCGGGCTACATGACCAGCCCAGCGAAACTGAACCTTCATCAGGATAGTAGGAATGCTTGGGAGTCCAGCACGAGTGAGGAATTCTGTGTCTGGTATCCTTTCCTGCCATCCCATTTCAAGCAGTTACCTCAGTCTGTTGGTGTGGAAGTGGTTTAATTTTCTAGCGTGCCGTTGGTAGAGGATCCACAGCTCACATCCATAGATTAAGGTGGTGAGTATAACATCTTTATAGACTTTGATATTTGTAATAGAGGTGATGCCTCTTTTGTCCCATACATTTTTGTGAAGTTTACCAAATGCAGCGCTTTTTTAGCGAGTCTGCTGTTAATTTCATCGTCAATGACTACATTGCGGGAGAGCGTACTGCCAAAGAAGCTGCATTGCGTCTTTGTTACCAGATTGAAATGTTGGGTTCTGCATATGGTTTTTCCGGAGCAGACTGATGCATCACCACAGTCTTCTTGGTATTGATTGTGAGACTAACATTTTCACAAGCCTCTGAGAATATTTTTGCACTGCGTTGCGTGCCTGCCTCAGAGGTAGCGTTAAGGACACAATCATCAGCAACCAGAAGATCATTCATATATATATATATATATATATATATATATATATATATATATATATATATATATATATATTTATATATATATATATATTTTATATCTTGGCCGATTTTATAAATTCCAAATGTCAGCGACTCCTGATAAAAAATTAACAAATAAAGGCTCCTTTAATAGGTAAGGACCTGAATTGTGTTTCCTCTTAGATATCACATCAACCAAGGCATATTATGGGCACTTTTTTACAGCATAATTTTTTTTAATCATAGTCATTTCTTTCCTAGTTTTGCATGTGAAATACAAAATATCTGATATTTCCCCCAAAAATATGGCCTTTATCGAGACGAATTAAAACTTGCTGCTATGGTTCTAAATTATCTGAAAAACCATATAGAGGAGATTTGGTTTACAAACACAAAAGTAAATTTCACAATATATAAGAATTATTTGATACTGGAGATATTCATAATAATACTCCATTTCAAAATGAGCGCAAATATAATATTTGAGAAATATTTGGAATCAAGTCTCCTCTTGCTGCTATTACAGATCATTTGAAACCATAGCAGTAAGTTTTACTCTCCCTTCCATCAAGGCCAGAGGTTTCGGGAAGCACCCCCCCATATATATATATATATATATATATATATATATATATATATATATATATATAACTACATCATTTACTCACATAAAATTAATATACGAAAGTATAAATTTATGCGTAAACTTTAAGTATTTACTTCAAAAGTGCTCAATACGTAAATAGATCTAGTTAGTAAGTTATAAAATATATATGGCGATTAAGCTACACTGAATATTCCGCGTTTCATCCACTCTATGACTCTTCAGGCTTATGCGCATAAGCCTGAAGAGTCCTAGAGTAGATGGAACGCGGAATATTCAGTGTAGCTTAATCGCCATATATATTTTATAACTTACTATATATATATATATATATATATATATATATATATATATATATATATATATATACTAGCGGGGGTACCCGGCGTTGCCCGAGTGTTTGTTTCCGGGACGGGGGGAGTTTTAAAAAATGTTATGGTAGGTAAGTAGGAAGGATCAAACCCGGAGTCATGAGTAAAAGTAGGAAAATAAAGTGTGAAAAAAAAAACAAAAAAAACATATGCAACGTTAACAGTTCGGCCACCAAGAAAAGTCAATTCCAGTTGTATAGGAAAAAAAAAACGACTACGGTAAAAATATAATGTGAATTGTCCAGCACGCTAACCACTACGCCACAGAGCACTGCAGCTTAGTTTAGTGATTTTAAATAACTTCACATGAAAGAACTACGAAGCCAAACCGGTGTTCTCTTCTCAACTGTACCTTGTGAACGATCCCCAAACGGTGTTAAGTGGTGGCAGGGGGAGGAGGAATTTATTAGAGAGAAAATATTTTACCACTTCCATTGATTTTAACCGATTTTGGCCGTGACTTCTCAGCAGAAAAAGTATAGAAATCTAAGATTATCGAGGAATTTGAGAAATAATAAGCCTATAACACACCTCAGATATTGTTCTGCCGTTTGTGCATATTATATTTGCATGAAATATCTTGATGTTTAATACTATTAAGGTCAAAATCCGACGAGAAAAAATAAGTTCATTTTATTTATATAGAAGAGAAAGAAGAGAAGAAGAAGAGAAGAAGAGAATAGAGAAGAAGAGAATATATATATATATATATATATATATATATATATATATATATATATGGGGGGGTGATGCTTCTTCGACTAGTGTTAATCGTGACACCCTGCACTGAAAATTCCCGAAAGGATGAAACACTAGTGTCTGTAGTTATTTAATTATTATAATCAAAAAATAATTATGACAGCCCCTTTCAGAAATTCGTTTCTTATCGTTGAGCACTTTCAGTTGAATTAAAGTCGGTCAATCAAGCGCTTATGCATAGATCATCGTATAACGATTTGATCACTGTCTGACTGGCGTAAATGAACATTTAAAATTAAAATGTTAAATTCAACGTCATTTCACGCGGTTAATGGTAGCCGAATGGATACGGTCTTCGCTAATCGATCCAGAGATGTCTCATGTTGCCGAGTTCGAATCGTTCGACTGATTTTTATCGTGACACCCTGCACTGAAGATTCCCGAAAGGATGAAGCACTAGTGTCTGTAGGTATGTAATTATTATAGTAAAAATAATTATATATATACATAGAGATAGAGGGAGAGAGAGAGAGACGGAGATATTTGCATATATATATATATATATATAGGTGTGTATATATGATGTCTTAAAATTACTTAAGGGTTTTAAATCTAAATAGATTATTTATTTTTAATAATATCATTCTGTAATTTGAACGCAATTTGACTAAAACATTGACAAATATGAATAAATGCAAAATATAAACTACTTCATTCATGTAAAATAATTTATTTTAAATGTTGCTAATCTCTAGCCTCTGATATTTGTGCACTTCATGGGCTGCAACTGCTTCTGATGAATTGCCCTTGTATTTTTAGAGAAACCAAAATATGTAATTTTGTTTTCTTTTTCTGAATCCGGTCAAATGAAAATAGGCTTCATCTGAGATAATAAACTTTTGCAGAAAATTGGGATAATTTCAGACAAGTTCTTACATTTAACTGCATATTAAACATTTGTTTGATAGTCTTTAAGCTTCAAGTGTTGAACAAGTTTCACTTTCTAAGGGAAGAGTTTTAAACTGTGCAGTAAATTGTGTAATGAGCTTCGACATATCTTAAGTTGTGTGGAACGTCATCGAATCGGTGTTTCAGGATGCTGCCCAACGCCCCCTTGCATTTTCCCCCTATTTTCCTTTGTGATGACGTTTTGAAGCCTGTCAGCACTGGGAAGATCAAGTACAGCTCCTCGATTTTCAAATAAGCGCACAATGTTTCGAGTTGTCTTGTGACTAGGACTACTCTTGCATGAAAATGCCGTTGAAAAGTCTTTTGAGTGAAAACAGTTGACACTTGGTCTTGGTAATACAATACCACAACTTGCGTAGGTTGTTCAACGTTATACTTATCCATAATTACTTTTAAAAATTTGTATCTGGAAAATATCTGACCCTGTATACACGCACACCACACACACGCACCCACAATATATATATATATATATATATATATATATATATATATATATATATATATATATATATATATATAACTTGCATGATGTAAACAATATTGAATATTCAAATCGAACAGGTTACCCTGAGTATATATTCCAGCATGTATTTAATTTGGTTTGCGTGTTTTGTTTTATTACACATAAAACTTTCTTTGTTATTTAATGCTGAACCATTGCATTTATGGCATTTGTGAACGGTGGTGAGTATATAGAAAAAAAATCTGGAATCAAAAAGTAGCTTGATTTAATGGTACTACTCCCGTCTTTGTATGTATTCATTTAGAAAAAAAAAGATTTTTTTTCTCAAGTTCCTGATAGTTTCCAATAGTTATAGATGTTATTTAATGTTAGATCCGATCACTTTGGTAAATGTTTCTTCACGCTATTTAGATCTTCATATATTTATTCATGGTGAATGGTTTAGTTATTTTGTGTGTTGAAAATGGTTGTCATATTTTTTATTTGCAAAATGTTTTGTCATAAAGTTGTGGCTGGTTAATTTTAATGCATCTAAAAACAAGCTTTTATCTTTCTACCATCAGCGCTTTCATCCCCGTCTGGCATAAATCGAAACGAATCCCTCTCGTCTTCGGGAGACTTCATGTTTTGACAAGCTTCTAGGTCTGATTCTTACTTCTGATCTGAGATTGAATACGTACATCAAATCTGTTTCCAGGGCTTCTGGGAAAATGGTGGGATCGTTCTACCGCTCTAGTAGATATCTCACTGCTGATGCAATTCTTTAACTGTATAAGAGCCAGGTACGCCCAAGGATGAAGTACTGTTGTCACATCTGGGAAAGAGTTGCTAGAAGCAGCTTATCCTGCCTTGAAAGAGTTCACAATAGAGTTCGTAGCATAGTGGGGATGCCCGTCTCTCTTTACTGCAACCTTTTTCCCACAGAAGAGACATGGCAGGCATGTTTCTGCTCTATTATTATTTTATGGCAAGTTCCAACTTATAGTCCACCTTCATCTGGCGTTCACGAAAGACACTCAGCTAGGTGAAATCACTATCAATAATTTCCCCCGCTTTATTTGTGCTATAACATAAACGTAGATTCCGTGAACAAAGGTTATTTTCTTAAAACTTGACGCCTGGTGAACTCTGTTCCGGTTTCCTGTTTTACAACTGACTACAATATTGTTCTCTTCAAATCCAACGCGAACAAATTCAACGATTACTACTTGTTGCTTTTGACTACTGTACGCTCATTAACTCCCATCCGCGAGTGGCCTCCGGGCCTTATAAGTGGTGACTCATTTGTAATAAGAAAATGAAAAAATATTAATGCATCATTTTATGTCAGTCAATAATTATCTTCAAACAGTCTTATATCGTAGCACCATGGATATATTTAAACTAAAAAGCATCACACAATTTACTTTTCGTTGTATAATTTCCATTCGGGTTCAATGTTTATTTTAGCAATTATTTTAAATAAAATTGTATCTTATACGGAGTGTTTGCATATATAAACGTATATCTAATTATTTTCTGTCGTTGTATAGTTCTATAAAGAATACATAAATAAGGTGTATGAAAGTGATTGTACAAGTGTGGCAGGAATAAATACAAGTTATGTGCAAGATCAGTAATGCGAATAAGTAAATGTGAATTTTACATGAACTCGCACAAAAAATATTTGTTTCATATATTTGGGCTGGTGCATCTGCTACTAGTCTCCCACTCCTAGACAAGGTTCAAAAGAGAGTCGCCAACCTAATAGGTTCTGAACTGCCATCTAAGTTTCAGCCTCTGTCCCATCGACCTAATGTAGCATCCATCTGGCTGTTCTACAAGTATTTCAATGGTGAATGTTCTGACGAACTGCAAGCACTTCGACGTAAATACCTCGACAAATCCGAAAAGCAGCAAAATCCCACCCCTTCACACTTGAGATCCCTATATGTAAGAGAGCCTTCTACTCCAGTAGTTTCTTCCTCAGAACGGCTGGACTTTGGAATTCCCTTCCGAGTTCCTGCTTCCCCAACTGTACTGACAAACAGAAGTTCAAGTGTAACGGTGACGACATTTGCTGCCCAACTCTCACCATAGTACCCCTGTAGCTTATGCCCCTGATTGTAGCCCTCTACAGCAAAGTGGCAATGTGCACTGTTTGGGGTGAAATTGCAATAAAAAAAACTTTCCTTTTAATTGTTTAACGCATATTGACATAAACTTATGCATGCTATGCTCGTAAAAATAAGGTTTACTTTTGCCAAAATAATGAGATATATTACACTGCTGAAATGTCCAATATGATAATTACTTTAAGATTTACAGCATAGCTATTGATTCATTGAAATAATCAAAATCTTTAGAATCCGTGAATATCATAAATCACTTTTAGTATTCAAGTAACGCATAAATGAATTCATATCAACTCTCAATTTTGTTTATAGAATGAAATCCGGACAACTAATTATTACATACTGTTTTGTATGTTAACTACAGACGTTCTGGAAAACTAAAACTTTCTGGTAAATTCTAACTAGACATAGTGTTCAAAATCCTCCAAAACGTTATAAAAACTGAGAAAACATGTTATACTATATATATAGGGTGGCTCATATAAAAATAATGACAACAGAAAAAAATACACAGACGAATTCAACAGCTTCAAGCATGCTTTTTAAGAATTATGTGTAGTAAAATGATAATTTTATAAAATACAAGACTACCCGTGACCCGTTGCGTCAGTATATGTTATAACTAGCTATAGTATACCGAAGTGAGTATACCGAATTAATGTATAAAAGTGCGAGTATACTGAATTAATGTATAAAAGTGCGAGTATACTGAATTAATGTATAAACGCGCTAAATTGAATGGACGCGCGTGCAAAAACAAACGAGGTAACCAGTGAAAACAATACACAATTTCGCGCACGCGAATAAAATTAAATTCACGCACGCACGAAAACAAACATAGAAACTACTGAAAACAATACGGAATTCATTGGATAATAAAGGTATTAACATAATGGTTTTGGGATTAAATGAAAAACCCTTTATATAAGGATGGGGGGGCGTAATCCATTGAAAAAATTGAAAACAAAAACGAGAATACAAAATACAAGGAGGAAGTTAATCTTTTTGTGCGTGTCTTACGAGTCTTAAAACATCAGGAAATACTAATTAACTGATTAAGTAATATTTAACGTTGAGACCTTTTCAAAGCAAATCTTGAAATAAAAATGATAAGTCCAGCCCATACAAACACGTTTAGAAGTGTGTCTACGTATTTTCAAAATGTTTGGAACTTATGACCCCACCCACCCCAATTTCCCCTGTTTTGACGCTACCTACGTAACTAAACCTGAAAAATGCTACCAATTACATGTCTCGCTTCCTTGCCAAGAAGTGAGGTCTCATTTTACGCTAATTTAATATAGGAAAATTATCCTCCACACTAAAATGTTAAATTGTAATTATTAAAAAATACCCTTCTTTTATATTATCTTTAAAGGCTGTTGAAACGTATTGACTTCAAAAAAGTTATATGTTCATTTTATTTTAGGAGGTAAGCTATGCTGGGTTGGGTCGTAAAAAAACTCAAATGTGTTTTTTTTTTTAATTTTAAATTGATCAAGTAGTTTTCTTTTTTACATGTAAAAGCATAAACATTTGCTTTGATTATTTTGTTTGAAAACAATTCCAACTTGCAATGAAAAATACAAATAAAATAATCATGAATAAATAATTTTTGAGTCAAAAACGTAGTCTTTTGTTAAAATCAAGTTCTAGTTTTAATCATGCACAACTTATGTAAAGAAAATATTTTTTTTTAAATATGTAGCTGCTCCCAAAAAATCGGTACCCCCTTACCATTCTTTTCATTTTTGGACATTAAACTACACAATTATTTTTTTAAAAAAATTGAAAAAAAAACAATATTTGAAAATTTAGAATGGATTCGGTTTCACATACAACGTTCAAGGAAATAGATTTTCAGAACCAATTTACAGCCCAAATTTGACGCCATTATTATTATTTTATTTTTTGTTGTTGTAATTTTTCAGTTTAAGAAAAGTTCGGTCTGCACCCTTATGTGTCTGAAAGGTTTAATTTACTCATATTTTATTATTGAAATTCTTCCGATATGCATCAAAATCGATGATGATGATGATGATGATGATGATAGTAGTAGTAGTAGTTTGATATATTTATTTATGTACAACTTTTTAAAAGTGGTTTAGACTTTTATGACCTCCGTTATTTTTTTAAAATTGGATTATCTTACCCGTTGGCTCTTAAAGGGTAAGATAAAAAAAAATCTTAAAAATAAAAAGTGATTATAAGATTATATTGACTTTTATCGTCTTGAGAAAAAACATTTTTTTAAATGAATAGTAAAAAAAATTAAAACCCAGTAAGCCCCACAAAGCACTGCAGCAAGCAGTAATCAAAATTAAGTTAGCCCTACTAAATGCACCACTAAACTCAATTTTTACCCCCCCCCCCGTTTAAAGAGAATATATTTTTTAAAGTAAAATATAAATCGTCAGAATTCACAGGGGCGCTGCTAAAAGTAATAAATATGGTTATAAGTTTGATTATAGTTATATACTGTATATTTATATTCACATCATTTTCTTTTTTTACTCAACAGGTTTAAATTACATTTATTTGTAAGGAAAACACGTTAAAATAAGTTTAAACAAAAAATATTGCTGACCGTGTGTATGCTATTAATATTAGCAGTTACTTTTTATATCGGACTTAAGACAGGGCGGCCATGAAATAGGTAAGCGTAACAATTTTTGAAACCGGGAGTCACAAACCGGATGGACGGTTTAAACGACCAAACAAGCAAGCAAGCAATTTTAAAATTATATAGATACACGATTTTGGAAAATCTTGGTGAATTTCCATAACTTAAAATTGTCATATTTTTCGAATACATAAAGAGAGCAACCTGACAGATTTGCGAATAATGTAGAATTCAATGTAGTTTAGTGATAGTTTAATAACATTTCCCATTGAATATCTTCACTTTTCATGGAAGGATATATCATAGCTCATTTTATTAATTTTTATCTCAAACTCAAGCAACACAAAAAAGAACCACTTCAGTTTTAGACATGGCAGACGAAATATTGTTTCAAAATAAAGGAAAAAAAAACCAAAGCGACGGATAACGTCTTTTCTTCCGATGCTTAATCACCCCCCAAATTTGATACGCCTAAGCTCGTTTTGCGATGAAAATGCTATTTTAAACTAAAGCTTAACTGATTAATGAATCAATCGATACGTATGTGGAGCATAATTATGTGTAATTACCGTTCTCGTTAGATCAGTCACGTTAAGCAACGTTGCGTCTGGCCAATACAAAATGGGTGACCATTTAAAAATATCAGGCGCTGTATGTAGAATAAAATCAACACCTCCCTGCAGAAAGTACAAAATCCCAATGCCGTCATCTAATTTGACACCGATATACACGTAGTGAATTTTATTTTCCTTTGACACTTCCACCTTCGGAATAAGCCGCTTTAACTTGCCTAGCGTAGACACCGCTTCTATATGCGTGAGAGCATCTGTGATATATTCACTTGTATACTTAAAACATACTCAGATGTGTGCATTCTGTAATATTATCGACACTCCTCTAAAATTTTTATGATTTTTTTTAAAAAGAGAGGAAAAATATAAGAAAAAAAGAAGAAAGAAGTTTCTCGTCAGGGCAAGCGTATAGGAAACTGTTAACCAACCCACACAAAAGGGAGATTAAATATGATTGTTTATCAAGGTGTGGCGAACAGAATATCAGACGTATATATATATATATATATATATATATATATATAAATATAAAGGAGAATCATTAGGTTTTGCGGCAGTTTACGACAGTTTTGGACGATTTGGGGATAGTTTTAGGTGTCAAATGTTTCCAGTTTGACACAGTTGCAAGCAACTGTTAATTAGTACCAAGTTGAGTGTACTTTAGAACTGAGTTGAGATCACGTCAAACGACGATTTAAAGAGCTCGAAAGACTATGTAGTTGTAAACCTTTATATGTGCAGAATATGTCAGAATGTATGTTTTATTTTAGCCTTGTGAACCGGCAATCGTCCATGTGTGGAAAACTCCACCGCATTCAGAATCTTTAAAGCAGGTGAAAGCGAAGAAAACGGCTTACAACATATTTTTGGCGATCGTTCTCGAGCGAGGCAACACCTCATTACTGCACCTGTTTTAGTCCCAAGATTCCATTTTCATGTACTAACCACTGAAATCTACGCGAATAAGGTTGATGACTACAGCACAAAGGCAGAAGTAAAAGAAATTATGTTAGAAAATTTTTAATTCAGCTTTGATTCAAACAATAGATTAGCTGCTGAAGTAAAAGTTCGTTATCTTTTAGATAGCCTCATGAATTACTACTCTACTATTTTATTACAGTAGTTTTTGTGTGTGAGTTCCTTCTCCATAGGTTACAAAACGGCTGAGCCTAGCTTTTGCAACATTCACACAAAATAATTAATATGTCTTGCAGTGTTCTCAGATATCTTTTGTGCCATAATTCATCCAATGAGTAATTTAAACCGAAAAAATCCGATCTTAAAACAGACTTTCTCTCTTATAGATAAAAAGGAAGTATTCTTACAGGCGAATAGTTTACGTTACATCGGCAAAGGGAAATAATTAAATTACAGCAAATCATTTCTTCTTTAAAAACAGATTTATTGTTTTCTGAAGATATAGATCAGTGATAAGGCATTCGACTACAGATCAAATGGTCTGTTCAAATCCGAGTGTGCCTCATCATTTAATTTTTATTTTTTTATTAATGCGTTTAATTTACGAAAAAAGAAGAGGTACTATTTTAGATCATCGCAAATCATTTCTTCGGTTGCTTTATTGAAAACGAAACCATAAGCAAAAGTATTTTCAGGACATTCATAGTCAAGCTCAAATTTCAACTCATGTGATATTGTAAACAAACAGAATCGGAATTTGATGACCGACATTATCATTATTACTTTTTATATTCCCTGTTTTGCGAATTAGTCCATCAGGCAAATTATTCATCGTAATATGTAATAAGCAATAGAAGATTGATTCTATAATACATACATACGCAATCTGCATAAATTAAAATATTATGCTCAAGCATACGACCGGGCAAAGCCGTGTGGGCCAGCTATTAAAAAAGAAACAGGGTTAGTAGGATCCGTTTTTTTAATAGAATTATTGGCTAGATCATTGATAAGTTTCAGTTCGAGTATCTTTGTGTATGGCCCACAGGGAATTTACGATATTCTGAATATGTATATAACATTGAACCGAATATTTGATTTACTTCACAGGAGTAAATTATTCTGATTACGTAAGCCTTGAAGGATCGGAAAGTTGAAAAACCTTTATTATATTCTTTGCTTTTAGAAGATCTAGCGGTTATTTGTCCCTAAAAGACAGAAAAAACCCTACAAGAATCGGTGTAAAGCATCATGCGTTAATGTTAGTGAAGTTATTGGATAACAGCTAAAGTGGTGTAAGTTGTGTGTTGATTAAAAAATGTAAAAGGGGCAAGCTCTTGTAATTTGTTCCTTATACGATAAAAAATGTGCTTTATAAATTTTTGTCTCCAGCGGACAGAGTAAACAAGATTAAAGTGATCGTGATTAATATTTCAAATGAAAACAAAAAAAAAAAAAAAACTTCCAAATTTTCGTGCGTCTGATAAACGATCATAATGCAAGAAAAACAATGCGTACGAGCAGTATAATAACTATTATAAATCTTGGATTCATAAGAACTTGGACTGGAGTTGTGCTCATAGTACTCTGTTAGATTATTAGGAAATAACAAACAATTAGCATGAGTGTGATAACACAAGTGGCAAATAGTTACATAATTAATCATTTTAGCAAGTTGCAATGTATGTGGACCCTGAAGCCGTTTTGTAGTTGCGTGCATATTTTGTGAGTCAATTATGTAGATGATGCGAAATGAGAAACGCATTACTGCCGAAAATAGATTTTCCATATTATAGATGGCGATCATCTATGAATATTCAATCAAGAAAAAATAGAATGGGGTTAGCTAAAAAAGAAAACCCAAAATGAATCTCCGTATATTCGAATGAAACATGTAAGAGTTTCATAATGAAACAGTAATAAAACATAAAGTCAAATCAGCGGAAAGTATCAAAGGCGTAAAATATCCGTGGAATGCAACACAAATCTAATGTAATCGAAATATGTGATAAAGGAAAACTTTCCTTTATCACATATGATACCAGTAGAGCTCTAAATTCAACGACCATTTTACTACCTGTACCAGGGATGTAGCTTTATAAATGATAATTAGCTTAGCTTTTTATAAAAGGTTTAGAGCTTTATATAAAAGGTTTAGAGTTTAATATTAAACCAATCGTCTTGCGAAAGATGAAACAAAAAATAAAATTAAATAGCACTATTTTATATATACAGGTGAAGTTATGGAAAATTAGTCAGCTGTGCATTGAGAATCTGCGTCATTCAATATGAAATGATAGCAAACGATTCTTATTTCCAGGAAGATCAATGTACATAGGGATGAGGATACTATAAGGATCCATTGCTATTCAGAGAAAGATAGTTTTTTTTTTTTTTATTAATTCCGAGGTTGGAAGATGAGTAAGAGAGCATTATGTTGGGCATTACCCTTTGTTGCGTATCTATACTCCACGCCAGTAAGTAAAGCTTATTTTTACTGGTAGGGATTTCAGAAATCTTACAGTAAGTAATGCCAGCACACTCTGGCGGCAAATAGAAATAGACCTAGTGCACCTAGGGTAAGTGAGACGAGAGGAGATCAAATATAAGCTCTCTAGACAAGACGCGCTAGAAACAGGTGTTAGATGTATTACTGTTGTGGCGAATTACCTACGAATGACTTATATACATAGACACAGAACGCAATGCAGTAGTGAGGTTCTATATAAGGAGAACTAACACAGCTTGTTAATTTGTTAGACGAAAAAAAACAACTCATGTATCTGTACGTTCTTGTTGATACACTTTTCTACTTTATTCCCGCGTTCTATTTTCTTTGTATCACTTCAAGTAGGATTATAACAATTATATAAAAAATGATCACGTATTTGAGGAACGGAACACGGTTTCCACGCAGTTAGAGTCGTGGAAGCAAACACCTTACCGTTGCTAGATAATGTTGTGACCTGAGTGAATAAATTCATGAGACTGTCAACTGGTTTTCGACCATAAAAAATAAAGTACGAAGGAATTAATTTGAGACACTATTTTAAAGAAAGAATTAATGTTGGTCTCTCCCCTCGTACACACTCTTCACTACCCAATAAAACCTTTAGAACCGCGAACAAGCTGGCATTGCTTTTCCATACAGGAGGTTTAATCATGTGAGTTAAACAGTCGATTGACAGCTACCAGACGCAACAATACAATTTAGCCGGCACACACAAGGAAAAGAGAGGATCAATCAACGAATATCAAAACGATCGTATGTAAAAGGAACTTTTGTTAATTTATTATTTTCTTGATATCCGAAGGGTAATAACAAACAATAGCAAAGGGTACACATTTGTGCAAAATAATATGTCTCCTAATTAGCTTATGTTTGATTATCGAATTGTTACATAGTGTGTGTATACAAGAGAAAAATTCCAGAAAAAATCGCATTCAGCCATATCAACATATTATTTTGTAAATTATACTACAAAAATATTCGATAATCAACTCATATACAAAACATAGATTGGTATTATTAATATATATTTGACGATATTTAGAAATTGAAGCATCGATTTCATCTAATCAGCTTAATAAGTTTAACGTTTGATAAATTTTAAAATAAACCGACGAAACGGTAAAAAAGCTTTGGCATTAATTGTTGAATTTAGTGAAAATAGACACACTCGAAATCCGACTTCAAATATAGATTTTATAGTCAAAGGTCTAAATACATCAATTCGTTATCTTACTTGTATACGTGGAATTTAGTTACTAATCAGTAAATATGTCGTATTTAGAAAATATCAAATGATACTAAGAAACCTGTCTCAACTCTGGTAAGAGAACAAAAACAAAAACAGTTTGGAACAATTACTTGTTCCCATATAATTACTCGTGCCCATAGAAATCAAGAAATAAATATTATAAACCTTGTATCTAGAATCCATGAAAAAATCTGGTTAAAAAATCAATTACATGACATTTATATTTGCGCTTAATATAAGGGGGTTAAATAAGATACTGGATGCTTTAATAATTCGTGTTTTATGACTAGGGAATAAATCTAATGCAAGTCTGGCATATTCGAAGTTGGGAATAATAGCTGATACCTATATGATTCCACCATAACCGTTAAAACTCTTCGAGAGGAACTGAAATCTAGAATTTAATTAACAAGTGTTATAATCGAACAAAACTCGATGGCATCTAAAATTTCAGGTTATGCTTTAATGCTGTATTATTAGCACTCCCCGACATCGGCAAGTTATCTAAGCGATTATTATTATTATTATTATTATTATTATTATTATTATTATTATTATTATTATTATTATTATTGTATAGAGAAGTAGATGGTATGAAATAGAAAACATGAAAAAAATATTTCGATAACAAAGAAAATCAAAACAATTAGTCTTAATGGAGTTCTGCATAATGGAAGGTGGACCATTTGTAAATGGATATAAACAAAATTTTATTTAGATAAACAATAAAATTGACAGCAGTGAATTGAACAAACAAAGGGATAATTTTATATGTACACATTAAGGAGTCATTCAGAAATGGCAAATCAGGGAGATAAATCAGAAAGTGGTTGAGTGTGATAGGGGACGAGGAATTTAGTCGCTGAGATTTACTAAAGGCTGACGATGAACAATATATGGTGTAGAAAGCAAGAAATATGCACCTCCACTCCTGGTAAACTTCAAGGAATTAATGCTATATTAAATATCATCTGGCGTTTGGTGTCCTTCGGAGAAAATATTTTTGAAGTTTCACAGAACTCAAAAGAAGGATCTAGTTAAACAAGCTATATGCCCCGAGAAAAATATGATAACTGTAAAGTACTGTCCTCGTAGACATATGGTTTACTGTTTACTGTGTGTATATACACCACACACTCAACATTAACTCGATGGACACTATACCAACTGGCACATTATATACACTAGACCATCACAAAGACTTTGTAATAAATATATATAAAATAAAATACATTCTATAGATAACCATACGTATCGACAGGTATAAACAGGTACATATATACACACATTGAATACATCCGTTATAAAGACCACGTATATAACATTTACCTTCCTTTTTATATCATAAATTTAAATGAATAAATTTAACATTTTGATCAGTAAACAATACAATTATATAGACATTGGCGAAAATTTATATGCAAAGCGATATAATTATATGTTAAATTGTAAAAGGACAAAGCATTTATTACAAGTCGACGAAGACATTTTGAGCGTCTCAATGGCATTTTCCTATACGCAGGAAAATTATGACGCACGTACAAAATGTAAGGGAAAATTGAGCTCCGCACAAAAGGTGCAATCTGTTTTCGAGCACACATGAAAAAATGACACTATCTACAATTAGTCATTTTTTTTTATCCAATATCAAATCAGATTCTACATTTCATATTATTTCCATCTGAGTTATACACGGCAATTGATATGCGCTGCAGTGTTCGCATTCGATCTGTCTACCATACGTTTATAATGTCATAGTGTCCAAGTTATTCCAGGAAAAGATGAGTCATCTTCGACCAAGAATATATCCGCCAAAATGAATACCGCGGATTTATTTTCGGGTTGTGAGTCAACGCAAACCAGACTGCGAATTAAATTCTCTTTAGTTACATCTTTAATATTTATTGCTCTGTTTTTTCTTTAACGATTCCAACTTTTTTCTCGGAAATATCTCTCGCATATACCTACATTATGTTTTAATAAATCGAACAAAAATAAATGAATGGTTATATTTACACGAAATGTTCGATACAGACGGATTTTTGAATTAAGTAATAATAAATACGATATCTGCATTAATTAAAATATATTTAAGCGTAAATTACGACTTAGCAAATCCGGGTGCATCTCCCTCTCGCTAGTAATGGACTATACTGTTCCCAAATCCACAATCTAGGCGTGGGATTTTCGATCGATAATTGATTATATTTCATAATTTTCATAGCAACATTCATCATGTATCTCCCGTAAATAATTAATTCTAAAATATTTAAAAAAAACGTTAACAATGGGGGAAGGGGTATGATATACAATTGAATAGAGACAGTCACAAATGTTGTACAATATACTATGCCCGAATATATTTCAAATAAATATAGAAATCTACTACAAATTATGACTAGAATTGTCTCCAATAATCCGTGGCTTAACGTATAAAAAATAGGAGAAAATTCAGATCTAATTAGTACTTTTATAGAGATGATTTATATGCCAATCCTCGGTGCTAACGATATGGAGAAGACAGTTGCGACTTAGTAAAGATTTACCAAGTTTTCGAAAAATATGTTAGAGGAAATATTTGTGTATGCATAGAAGAAGAGGATTGATACAGGAGATCACCCACCTGTGAGGTTGAAACCCTACCGAACCCCGATTCATAAAAGAAGAATTGTAGAGGAAGCAGTTTGAGATGTTGGAGGCGGGGATAAATGAACACTCCACCTCGCCGTGGACTTTCCCTGTGGTGATCGTGGAGAAGAAAGACGGGGGACACAGATTTTGTGTGGATTTCCGGATGTTGAATGCCATTACCAAACCCTTAGCGGTGCCTTTGCCCCTAATAGATGATATACTGGCTTTGTTGGGTAAAGCGAGATGCTTTACCAGCTTGCACTTGAGATCCGGTTACTGGCAGGTAGCCCTCGATGGGGAGAGTCAAGAAAAAGCAGCGTTTGCATGTCATACAGGACTGTTTAATTTAAGAGTTATGCCGTTTGGACTCTGTAATGCACCAGGGGTTTTCTCACAATTGATGTCGATAGTTTTACGGGGGTTGGAGGGGTTTGCGGTGGCATACTTGGATGATATTCTAATCTTCTCATGAACGCCTCAGGAGCCCTTTGCACATTTGACGGAAGTATTTGAGAAGTTGTGCCAACACCAACTAAAAATAAACTTACCCAAATGTCAGACCAAGTATTTGGGGTTTGTGATCGATGAGGCTGGAATAAGACCGGACATAGACAAGGCGAAGGTTATCAGGTCTCTACCTGAGCCGAAAACCGTGCGCCAAGTGCGAGGGTTCATTGGAATGATCGGCTATTATCGCCGATTTATACCTGCATTTAGCCGACTGGCCGCTCCCATAATAGCGTTAACAAAAACGCACACTCGTTATAAGTGGACCCCAGAATGTCAGAGGGCTTTTGACGCTCTGAAGGAGCAGTTGACTGCTATACCGTTGTTGGTGTATCCGGATCTAAGTAAGCCGATGGTTCTGTAGACAGACACGAATGATACGTGTATAGGGGCGGTGCTGACCCAACCGTTCCCTGAGAAGGAAGGCCCCGTGCCTGGACTACCAGAAGATATATTTCCTGTCACATAAGTTATCCGAAACCCAGCAGAGGTGGCCAGTGATTGATAAAGAAGCTTTTGCGATTGTATATGCGGTACAAAAACTAAATTATTATTTGAGTGGGGCTGAATTTGTGGTAAAAACTGACCACAAACAGTTGAAATATTCATTTGAGGCAGATTGGACGAACAAGAAAATCCAACAGTGGCCACTCAAGCTGTCCGGCTATCAGTACCGAATTGAATACTTGCAAGGTAAAGAGAATACCTGTGCGGACCTCCTGTCCCGGATTCCAAAGCAGCTGGAATCCGAAGCCATCCGATTAGAACCGAGAGTGGATGAGGGCTTTTCAGGTGGGAGTAATTAATTCCCACACTATAAAGGAAAGACCGGACTGGAGTGAGACAGAGTAGCTAAAGGCACCTGGTTGGTATCCACGCAACAGAAGATTGAATTGTCTAAGGTATGCGGTAACACGGCTGCTGGGATAATCAAGGTGGGACCACCTTTAACTATGGTATAACTGGATAGGCGTTGTGAAGCCCGGGGAAAGGGCATAGAATTACCTGCGTATGATCAGGTTGAGGAACGGTATTTGTTAAAAGCGCCTGATTTGATTGACTAACCTCACTAACCTCTGGGAACCCGTGATCCATCGTTCACCGCCAAATATCCGATTTAGGCTACCAAAAGCTATGGGAGAAGATAGACGAATAGATCTGAGTGAATTACAAGCCCGATTAAACGGTCTGCCGATTACAGAAGCTAGGGATAGGGTTTATAAGGTAATGGTTACAGGAGCGGGAGTGAGCACGCTAGTAACGATAATGGTGCTGTTGTTGGTGATTGTATGGTGCGTGCAAAGAGTGAATGTAGGAAGAAAACAAGGTGGTGAGCATCTCGGGGCGGATTGTACAGCCTGTGATTCAGGAAAATGCAGCTGCTGGTGTTAACGAAAACGAAGTGCAACCCGAAGACCTCCCTGATGCTGAAATCCAAGGGAACTGAAGACAACTTGAAGATCTTTTTTTCTTTTATATCTTTCTTTTCTCTCTGTTTTACCCAAAACTCTTGCAGAGCGCTGAGCTGCGAACCGTCGAAATAAATACCCACTGATACGTTGAATGGCCGTATATTGAGGTGAGAAGAAGTCCTCAGTGAAAGAAAATCTTACAAGATGCTTATAAAAGAAACTTGAACTGCGAAATAAAAGGTGACGGTTTAACTACAACTGCTTAAGGCGAGAAAGATTCCCCTAGCCCAATAAAAACGGGTCCTTTGAGAACCCTGATTAGGGCTGCAAACCTTTTATTACGAGACTGTGCTGTTGATAGTAGCGACGTGAAAAAAAATATTGTAAATTGTTACTGTAACTCTGTGAAAAAAAATTGAACTATTATTGAATTGATGAACAAAATGGAAAAGGGGGATTAACTCTATAAAACCCTAGAAAAAAGGGAAAAGGGAAATAACTCTTATAAAACCCTGGAAAAAGAGGGGGAAAAACTTTTAACCAAGGGAAGTAACTCTTATGAGCTAATTGATGGAGTTGCATTTTATTGAGTGACAATTTTTAAATGATGATTATCTTATCTTTTAATTATTAATGTGAATTGAAAAAAAAAGAAAATACAAACAAAGAAAAAAGTTGCATGTGGACAAAAAATAAGAAACTGTATTAGCCCTTACGAACACGTTTTTATGATATTATAAACTTTTTGAACTCAGATCCCAGATTCGGGATTTGCACACACGCAAATCTGGAGCTTTTCGATTTCGTGGCGAAATCTTATTGGCTAGGGAAACTCCCACTCCATCCACATACCTCACTATATATACTACTGTCGAGCGAAAATTAATCACAGAGTTTCCAGAGATTGCTTGTTGATTTCGAGGAGAACAGATCATGTCCAGATCGCCGTCCCTGAAGACGTGACTCCTCTTCCTCCTTATTCGCCCGTCTGACGTTGTATAGAGATTTTTGAAATTAGAAAACTTATTAAGAACTGAACGAGATTTGTGAAATTAATTCTGTAGACTAGAGTTTCACGAGTCTGTTTTCTTCCTGCCAGAGGCTTCGATATTCGCTTTAAGCATACAGGATAAGCATAAGCATACATGATTCAATGTAACAACCCTCAGAGAAGGACTAGACGATACGAGCCGAGATTTCCATATAAACAGGGGTCCTAGCCAGCTTCCTCAGAAAAGGTGTTACAGAAGATTTCAATATTTTCATTGTTAATTTAGGTTTGTTTAACATTGAATATACAATGATTGTCTTTACACTTAACAGGATTATGAAGTCCAATAGTTAAACTTATAATGGGAATTTTTGCATTTCATAAACTTACCTTGATTATTATCCAAGGTGCCTGAAAAATGTATTTATGACAACAAAATAAATTCTCTACCCTCCGAGACAGATGGCGGCATACTGAATGTAAGAAATCGATATTTTCAATCTGGCCTTCACCCAGATGTTGAACTAATACGTATAAGGCTTGTTGGAATCAATTTTAACTTTATTTATGCCGTTATATTCATTTATTTACGATTGAAAGAATTAGTTCAAACAGGTCATAAAAGGTTAAAATAATTTTAAAAAATTCTCATTTCGGCCACATAATTTAATACATTTCTCCCTCAATATTCAATATTGATAATGAGCAAGCAATTCAAAATGCATTAAAAATGGTACGTTTGCAAATAACGAACGTGCTCTCTGTGGGATGTGTCGGGTTTTTACATAAAAAAGCCGAAAAATTCCAAAACACTAACCAATGAATCGTAGTAGCCAACCTTCTTTAGGAAGCATGTAATTGTAGTATTATCTTATTTATTACAAAATATAATTATTTCTCCAAAAACATAAATACATTGAACAATACGATGCAAAACTATTTTGATAGCTATCAGCTCTGTCTTATTTAAAAAATAAATTTTTATGCGTGAATAATGCGTATTTTTCCTAATTTGTTGCTTAACGTGTCATAAATATTAGAACTATTTTATTTACTAAATTCGCAAACACTTGCGCACAGAAAAGGCAGGAACCTTTCGTTAGGCACTCGCCTGCAATTTATGTTAAAATCTCGGAAAATTCCCAATAATACCACTGTCATTATTCGGCATAATTATCAATAATTTCTACATCTGACACCTATATCTTTGGCATTTGCATGTTTTGCAACTTCTTCTATATTTGATAACAAGGAGTCATTATTGATAATTTAAAGGTAAAGTTTTTTTGGTCACATGTTTTACATTAGTACATATTTAATTCTATATTACATATTTTCCTTCAAGTCATACAATACTATTCATTCATTATTTTTAGAAAAATGAAAAGAAATTCTATTTTTTATATACTAACTAATATTTCTTTATATTCGTGTGAAGGGGTTTACTCATATTTTCATTTGCCTTCGGGTGCTCTGGGACAAAAATTCCAAACTATAACTTTCTTCCATTTTCTATTTTGAAGATCACATACTCTTATAATTACATACTTAACAAGCGATTCATTTCCTTAAGCTGCCAAGTGTTTAATAAATAACAACTGTATGCATTTAACAGATTTTTGCAGTTCATCCATCGTAAGTATTGTACGTGATAATGCACCAAATAATCATATTTTACTTTATTTACGAGGGAAAGACTTTATCGAATCTGTTTTTGTTTTTTGTTTTGTTTTTTACATGGAGTTCACCACCTATCAGGGCCAAAGGATCACTCGGGGATAAGGGTTATTGTGTGTACAGTAATCAATGGGATAGTGTAGTAATAGTATTGGAGAATAGATAAAATGTCATTACTTAAGGGGGCGGTTCATCAGGAATTGGTTAGTGTTGGACTTGAAGACACCCAGATTGAAGTCGGGCGGGAAACAGGCAAGCGGAACAGAGTTTGCTATTATTCTACTGGGCAACGCTGGTGTAGGAGTCTGCTAGTTATTTATATTTACGCTTATGATTCATCTGTGAATAAACAATGTTTACAAGCAGCTTCGTAAATACGGATAAAATAATGACGTCAACGATTCTTATAAATGGCACCGCAAGTCGTTATTGCACACGCTTTTACTAAGAATACAATTTGAATAATTTACGAGTATCTAATGAGAATTAATGTTCTGGCCAACGCGCGGAAAAAAGTCATGAATGACATTTTTTTCATTCACATGTAGATTTATAATATGATATTCTTACTTATTATTATACGCTATAAATAACAATTTTATTCACATGTACATTTAAATACAACTAAATTACCTTTTCCACAATAAAATAAGAAAGGAAAACGTATATTCACTCAAACAGAACATTTATTATTTTTAGTAGCCATTTATTTATATTTCCACTCGACCCGATACATCGTAAATTTATTTAAAACTCAAGCGGCAGTCAGAATCATACGAGGCCAGTATATGCATTGTTGAAAAATTGGATATGGTGGTAGACGACATGGTGGTAAAACATGATTCAGATATTTACTTCAGCTTAACCGTTAATCTAAGAGCACTGTGAGCGCAGTGTATACTTTTTCGGAAGGATAGTTCATTTGTTTAGTCTGAATCTTTTACAAGGATCTAAAGTGATTAAATAGTTTCATCTAAGGATATAAATAAGTGTTGGTTATATTAAGAGTGTCAACAATTTTAAATTTGGTATATAGCGTTACCGTTCCTAATATTCATTTTACAGACAGCTACACATTTACAAAGCTTCAATGTAAAAATACTTGTGCCAGATGTGATATTTATAAACGTAACTACATGTTTGACATTTAAACATATTTTATCCGTTGAATTATAAGCTTTTTCATTAGTGGTTGTGATGTTGACACCTGTTGGGCAAAGGTCATATCATGCGTTGTTCCTGTCCTGTTTCAATACAGAAGATCACGTCGTCAGTGCCGTATAGACAAACGTCATTATCATCTAAATGTACTGCGTTTGAAAGTATTGCATTACGCTTTATAGATTCATTTGCGCATATATCCTAGTTGCTCTTTCGTCTGTTCTAGTATTTTTGGATTTGTCAAAATCTGTGTGAAATTAAAATATAATAGTTTTAGTACTCTTAAAATATAATAGTTCTAGTCTTCTTGGATTTGTCAAATCTGTGTGAAATTAAAATATAATATTTCTGCGTATTTTTCACTGGACGACGCCGGGGTTCTGGCAGTTTTTAATAATTTGAATTAGTTTTACAAGAGGCGATGTGCAACAAGCATCTCTCACGTGGTGTGGGATTCAATTGTAAAATTATGAAGTCATAATCTTATATAAAAGTGAGAATGTGTCTGAGGACAATTCTCAACCTATATACTCAAAACATTACTGATTTACAGACTTGAAATATGGTATATTAGGTATTCAAACTTATGCAAAACGTGTTAATCGGTTTTTATCCAACAGTATGGGCTGCTAAAGGGTCCAGATTTAATAGTTTGTACGTGGAGAGTTAACGAAGTTTTATGTTTGTTGTTTCACGAATATATGCATGAATCTGTCACATTACAGATTTCTTATTTTAATAATATGTAGGTTTGAAAACACTTTTTTAAAAATCATGTCAAGATGGCCTAATGGTTTTCATACTTAATTCACTCTAATTTATTTTTTGCTTTCGAACTCATCTTGGTTCTGTATGAGCTAAAATATAATAGTTCTGTGTATTTTTCCACCGGATAACGCCAGGTTTTTGCTCTTTTTTAATTATTTTAAAAAAATTTCCAATAGGCGACACGCAACAAACATGTGCAGCAATAAAACTGTATTTACACTGATGACCCCTTTGAAAAAGACGAAAACAAATAGTCACAGTTTGCAACATTAGATGAATATGCGAATGGTTTCAGTATATATTATGACTTTCAAAGATAATCTGCTTCTTAGAATTTTGTGTACAGATGCATTGCTATTGTACAAAAAATAAAAAGTTGTAAAATATTGTAAATAACGGTGAACAAAAGCTGATATGCTTCCAAAGTTATGTGTAGGATGACAATAGATTCCCCTAATTTCTATTTAGCACGTTAATCACACAGCAATAGTAAATTGGCGTTCATTTCAAGATACTACTCGTAAGTAAGCGTGTTATTCTATGTTACTTTGTAGGGACTGAGCGATCTTAAAATGTTTATCTAACACATGTGCCAATGAGTACTGGACGACTATAAAGCATAGCTATGTTGCTTTCTATTCAGATTGGTTCCATAATTTAGAAAAATAATTCTTTGGCACACCACCTGAAACGGTTGCCATTAATTCCGTGAGGTTGTCATTAATAGAACTGACAAAACCGAATGATTTATGGCGGTCTTCATGAAGAAAGCATTTCCATTTCTGCTAGAAACGCTCGGAGAATTTGTGACTATCCTTTCTTCTTGGGTTCTTTGGAGAAATACAACGAATTCGAATAGAACAAAAGACTTCGTATTCAATGGGACATTTTTCCTCATAAATCTGCGCTTGGATATTTGACAACGTTCGGTAATGTACAGAGACAAAGCTAAACACATTAACTCAAAAACATACCTATAAAAGCACTTACATGTATATATATATATATATATATATATATATATCAGAAACGAGTTCAATGTGTTTATATATATGTGTATATGTACACACATGAACATATATAGCCATATGTCTACAAGAAGACACAGACACCCGCATTATATTATATGTGTGTGTGTGTGTTAAACATATTTATAAAGGCTTCAGATAGAAATATCGAGGAATGGAAATTATATATATATATATATATATATATATATATATATATATAATTTCCATTCCTCCATATATATATATATATATATATATATATATATATAGATAGATAGATAGATAGATAGATAGATAGATATGCATGATATATAATAACAACAATAACAATAATAATAATTATAGTTGTAATAAATGAATGAACTAGTATAAAAAACATTAAATCAGACATCCAAATTAAAGTAGGTCTCTTTCTAAGACACAAAAACGTCTTAAAAAGAAAACAGGGAAAGGGGTGAATCACAGTTCCGATAAATCTCTTCTTGATAGACGTGCGATTATTTGATGCGATAAATGTTTGTGAAAACAGCAATCAATCTTATTGACAAAACAGCCAACGCAGCAGCACAGAATATATAAAAGACGCGATTATATCAATTCCGTACAGTAGACTAATAAATTCGCTAATTAATAAAATGTAGACAACTCTGTGTAACTTAATTGTCACATATATTTAAAAAATCTATCACTAGCTCTACTATACTATTATGCTCTGTTTAAGAAAATTCTAGAAAAATGATACATTAAATTGCAAGTAAATAATATAAAATAATATATGTACGTGTGTGTAGTATATATACATATATATTAATTTTTTATTTTTATTTCGGACTATTATTCTCATCTTTATTAGTTGCTGTTTTTTTTATCTTTTATGGGTTTTTTGTTTATTCACAACGTTTCGGCCAACTATTCCTCTGGCCTTCGTCAGGTGGTAACCGCGACGGATAGGAACTTCGAATACCCTAACTGCATTCTCAACCATCACTGCCATCCGTAGTTGTTGTCGTCTCACCACATTTTGACCAATTAACCTCTGGTACGCTTTGGGTGGGATTGAAACCGCTATCTTCAGACAATGTTCATCTGGAACTGTAGAGATTCAACGTCTCTATCAACTGCGCCACGGGCCCCGAAGGGCGATCAAGGTGGGATTCTTTGGTCTTATAAATCCGCGTTTATTTATTATCTGATTTCCCATAGTCGGGTCCGTACCGATTGGTATATATATATATATATATATATATATATATATATATATATATATATATATATATATATATATATATATATATATATTCCTTAATTAGAATTCATTTTTTTGATGAGCATTATATATTATTTTTTATACATATATTTTATATATATATATATATATATATATATATATATATATATATATATATATATATCCCAGTTAAGCTGTGTCCTAGGGTTCTCTGCGAGAAGAAAGAAACTTTAAGAATTTTATAATCCACCGTGAACAAACCAACGTAAACACAAGTACCATGATGATACATTCAAGCACAATATGATATCATTTTTCAGAAACTAAGCCACAAGTGGACTAATTATATATGTGTTGCACAAATATTTGCTTTTCATGAGCATTAATATAAATGCGTGCCTTTTTTGTTACAAAACCACATAAAATCAACCCCTTACCGCTTACCCCACCTTATTAATTTATATGTTTTCAGTAAGTTTAAAAGCAGAGGAAAAGTTAAATGTGAGAACAAAATTAAAATCCTATAACGTTTACCTCACTAGTTCTGTCATTTTAGAATAGTTAATCGCTTTTGCGTTTAATATATCTCTCCCAAATTCCAAATGTATCCGATAGTATAAATGTTGCAAACGCGTATATTGACTGACATTATGTTGGCAATATTTATTTATTTCGCTCACGGGTCCTTTTTCGAATGCGCAGCCATAGCTCCTCATCAGTGAACCTCGTACGGAAATGCATTAAAAAGTTTTATGTGTTAGTCAGATGAAATCGATACGCATTAAAAATGTGGAGAATTAAAAAAAAGCTGATTTTAATAATTTGTTTGTTTTCAGTAAGCAGACTACATTACCATGTTTGCTTCGTATTGTATATTTTAAATTTTCTTTAATTGTAAGTTGAACAGTTTACATTTAATAATATATCGTATGGTGAGTTTTAATGCCACTTTTGTATATGAAGGTCCAAAGAAAGAGAAATAGCTCTCGTTGATTAATAGTTTCATTATTTTTACTAGAATATAACAGACGGTAAAATCCAACGTAACTTCGATTATTTGTATTTATGCCGAAAGTAAAATGTCAAAAATTGGACTATAATTGCAGAGTAATTTAAATTTTAATTTTTAAAGATATATCAATGAGACAGTTTTGCTTTTTAAATTAAACAACAATATGAAAAGAAAGCAGTTTCCGCATTCTAATCAACTTTCATTTCATATTTTTAAGAAGTCATATTATAATCTTCGTTACCTCATAAAAAGTTGTAATAAAAACTCTATTTCCTTTTTAAACTGTCCTATTATTAGTTTACATTAATTAATGTAAATTATAAAATTAATCTTGCTGAATTACTTCCAGACTGAGGTAAGGCACAATCAATTGTCTGAACAATGAAAACGTGACTAGCAAAAGAAATGCAAACATCTGGTTTAAAGATTGTGATAAATGAAACAAATTATTACACAAAACGACGAAAGAACAAAACGAATAAATAAAAAGAGTGTGTAAGATAGTTTTTAAAAATATGAAATAAAAGAATATTGGGTCCTCGATATGACCTTAAATTATATCGGATGATGAGGCCCCAGCTTGCGGACTCTGGGGAGTGTGGAGCCACCCTTTAATTGCCATTGCTCCAAGGTCCACTCTGATCAGGAGTTGTAGTACCTGTTAGGTTCCCAACTATGGATTAAACAGAAACCGACTTGCAAAAAAACAAATATATTCTATAAAAACAAAATTTCTTCAAAATCACCGGAGTCGACATTAAATAACCTGGAAAGGGTTTATATGCCGTAAATCAAAAACAACCAACTAACCAAGCAACCAAGCAACCAACCAACCAACCAAAAAAATATTGTTTCGGTAAAATTAAGCATCGTCTATTGCGTTTAATAAATTGTCAAAGAAAAAGTATGAAAAAATATCTCTGTTAAATTTTTAAACGAAATTCGCCGTAGACAAGGCATGGAGCCACGATGTAGGAAGTTAAAAATATTATTCCAATGCACAATAAGTTTATACTAGGAAAAATTTCCTACAGAATTAAAAGTATATTAAAAAAATCGGGAAAAATAAAAGTAAGGAATAAATAAATGACTAATTAGAAAAGACACTGTTGACACTGATAGGACATACAATGTTAGGTGTTTTTTAACATAAAGGCTTATTTCGTAATAAGCCATGGCGGCGATATTTGTACTTGATATGCAACCCGATATTCTTATATTCTACAAGTACAGTCCAATCAAACGATGGAAATAAATGAAGTAGAGAGACCATTTTCATCTATGTTCATTACGTAGTGTAATATATATGACTTATGACATAAAATAATGAGATAACTTTATACAGTTAAAAAGTACTGTGTGTATTTGAGTTACCGGGAGGGGATACACAGGAGTGTCTCAGAGTGATCGTACAATGCACAAGAGAGGGGGGAGAGGGTATGAAACTGTTGTGTCTGCACAAATAATTAACAAGAACACAGAAAGTAAAGGTATAACAATAATATATTAGGAAGAGAAGTTATATACATATTTACATGTCTTCAGATATACTTCAGTTGGAGATATCCCGGCAGGTGGCGTGTTGCATGTCTTACTGGAGGCAACATAGGCGTCTTGCCTATTTGGCGGTCGTTGCCGAACTCTCCCGGTATTGGTGATTGATACCTTTATATATCTCACTCACCCACCTATGTTAATTAGTGGGCGTTTCCACAACACCCCCTCCCAAGATTTGAAGTCGTGTAGATTTCAATATCTTTTTCTCTTGAGGTTCATTATAATTGGTTCTGTAAACTTTCTTTTCCTTCCCGACCTTCTCGGTTCGGGCATGGTTTGTGGTGGTTCGATATCAAATGCTTCGTATAGTATATCAATTGGATCTTCCTTTTCATCAGGTTTGTCATGTTCGTTCTCTTTTATATGACGTTTTTCAATCGATTTTTATGTCCTTTGTGTATCTCTTTTGGACCTTTTATCATTTAGACCCAGTCATTGATACGTTTATCTACCGTACCAAACTCCCAATATGAAATATTATTTTTCATGCATTTAAAATATACACGATCACCAGGTTTAAACCTTTTACGTGATGTGCGCGTAGTTTGATGAACGACTGCTTGCTTTGGTATTAATTTATCAAATGGTCATTTTATTTTTCTAGCAAACATTAATTTTGCTGGCGATAATTCCGACGGTGTATTTGGGTTTTTAGTTATCCTGTATATTTGCAGGAGTTGTTGTAATGCTTTATCCGTCGAGGTCCCTATTGATTTTCTAAGTGCACGCTTTATCGTGTCTACGAACCTTTCCGCTAATTCATAGGATGGAACGGTGGTGTAGTTATATGTTTTACCTGAAAAATGTCACAAAAGTCCTTGAAATCAATTGATGTAAATTGTGTTCCGTAATCTGTGACTATAATGTCTGGCACACCAAAACGTGCAAATATTTCACGCAGAAAAGTTATTGCGTTATTTGTCGTCGGGTTCTTGAAACGTTTTACTTCAGGCCATCTGGAAAAAACTATCTACTATGATTAGGTAGTATTGT
>NC_136503.1:17681987-17994487 GCF_053919585.1 Euprymna scolopes | reverse complement strand
CCCGTCGTTCCGTCTGTCCGTCAGTCAGTCGGTCTGTCGGTCAGTCGGTTTGTCCGTAACACCTTTGTTCTTAGCCTTTTTGGTTAAAATCAAAGGTCTGTTGTTAATAGATGCTGTTCTTAGCTTTTTAAGCTTTTCTTAACATTTTGCCCAAATAAAAGTGTAGTATCTGTTCAGGCAGATACTGCAAGCAAAGACCATATGTGGGCGCAGCCCCACATATAAAACCTTGGTCAATATAGGGGCAACCGTTCATACCAATTGTTACTATCAAGCTCCCCTACTCCCCGGGGAGTTGGTCCCCATTTCTCCTTCACTCCTCACTTTAAAAATCGGCCTTGTGCCTAATTTGCTCGGAGATGGAGCAAATAAATACCCTTTCCTTAGCCTTTTGGCCAAGATCAAATTGTAGTATTTGTTCCGGCAGATACTACAAGCAAAGACCATATGTGGAGGCAAACCCACATATAAGACCTTGGTCAATGTAGGGGCAACCCTTCATACCACTTGTCACTATCCAGCTCTCCTACTCCCCGGGGAGTTGGTTCCCATTTCTTATTCACTCCTCACATTAAAAATCGGCCTGCGCCTAATTTGCTCGGAGGGGGAACAAATAAATACCCTTTTCTTGGCCTTTTGGCCAAGATCAAAGTGTAGTATCTGTCTTACTACGTGCTGTAATTATGTTTGTAACTTTGTGATATAAAGTGGGGATCACTGTTCTGTATTAATTTAATGTAAAATGATCACCCACTTCACACCCAGACAGTCTCAAAGCCATTCGAGTCATTCTCCAGATCATTCAAGTTGTTTTTAAAGGATTCCAGTTATTTTTAACCATTCAAGTCATTCTTAAGGTTTTTCAATTCATCCTTAAGTTCCTTAAAGTCATTCTAAATGATTTACTTTTTAATTATTTAAATCATTTCAACCCATTTTTCGGTCATTTTAGTTTATCTTTAAGAATTTCCTGTCAATCTTACATTCACGAGTGCATGCGACTAATGGCTATCGGCCTTGTTATTTATATTGCCAATTATCTATTGATTATTTTCCAATATATAAACATCATTGCAGCAGTTAAAATAATGATTTCGGTGATATCTGCTTGAACTATTAAAGCGCTTCAGCTTTATTCGTTACCGTCTGAGGTACTAAAATATAGAAGCAAATGTTAGAATAAAGCGACTTTGCGCATCTACAAAAGTAACAGTATAATTTATAATCTTCAGCGTTTTGTTACAACTATGACTACATAATTTTGTAGCGACGTCCAGCGCACATACTGTCGAGGCCCCTGTTTATGAATACATTTGTGTGTGCTTGAACTTTTTCCTTAGAATTCTAGACAAGAATACACGATGCAGAAAATATGCATAGATAAGGCGAAGCGTCATTGCTTAATGAAACGAATCATCTTATAAGAAACCATAAGAATTAATAATTAACCAATTAGAGTTTGATAGTAAAATAACATTCTAATTAGTTATCCAGACCTGAGTATATTAATTAGCACCTTTTTATATTTTTAAAAATCGAAAAAGTAAATGCGAAAAATACTAACCTTTATATATATATATATATATATATATATATATATATATATATATATATATATATATATATATATATTTATATAGTAGTAATCTACTTTTTAGAAGCACGGAGAAAACGGAATTCGAAATATGAGGTTAAAAATAACAACCACGTGCGTATCTGCATTCTTTAACAGCGCTTTCCACTGGACTTACAATACACAATCTCTACTTCGACCAACAAACTCTGCCAAACGACAACATGACACGTAAGAAAAAATATATATTGTATTGTTTAAAAAGAAAATTCCTGTTGAAGACTTTATAAGCCGAATATATGAAACTTTAAATAAATAAATTTGTCTTTCTTTCTAACCTCATATTTCGAATATATATATATATATAGGAAATTTATTACTGTGAGTCCAGAATGAGTTTACAAATTGTTTCAACTAGAGGAAAATCCTCAAAGAGAGGAAAAATCCAACTAGCATCATCAGAATTCATCTATGAATTCTGATGATGCTAGTTGGATTTTTCCTCTCTTTGAGGATTTTCCTCTAGTTGAAACAATTTGTAAACTCATTCTGGACTCACAGTAATAAATTTCCTATATACTGCTCTGACTACACATTGAGCACTTTAGTCCGGTTTTTTTTTTTCACCACTGGTAAATAAATATATATATATATATATATATATATATATATATATATATATATATATATATAGATAGATAGATAATAACACTGGATGTGAGAATATATGTGTGGAGAAACTTGTAAACCTATATACTGTTTTTCATATTGTTACCTACAATTTAATTTATTGAATAAAATAAGTTTGATACAGAAAATTATGGTTTTGTTACCTTTATATTGTATTTTTACAAACCTGCAATAAAGCGTGAAACAGTGAATATGACAGCAAAAAACATAAATGTCTATAATTTACGAAATATCATATAGATTTCAAAAAATAGTTTGGTAGCTTATCTTCTTCGGAGTACACTATCAGTGTGCAAAATTTCATTTTTTAATGATTAATATTATTGAAGTCATTGATAAAATTATGGTCTGCAATAAAGCAAGAAATACAGTATATACTCAACAAACCTTTTATCTACATAAGGGAATGTATACATGTGAAAGACATTTTAATCAATTTTTATCCAGAAAAAATGGTGCTAAAGGATCCAAATTGCAAAATGGTACATGTGTGTTACCGGATTTTCATCTGTTTACTTACTGTTTCACGAATGCGCATGTGTTAGACATTCTAATGATAGTATTTGTGTTTAAAACAAATAGGTTTGAAAATATTTATCAAATGACGTGTTAAGCTGGCATAATGGTTATCATTCTTCACTCACTGCTTTTAGGTTTTGTTTTCAATCTCAGCTCTAGTATTATTTTTACTTACAAAAAAGGAACTACTTAAAAACACAAATATTACTTCGTTTTTGAAAGCAATTTAACGTTACGTTTAATACCGGCAACGCAAGGGTACATCTGGCATATTATAAATGAACAAACCTTATATTATGTACGTGTTTATAGGTGAACGGATAATTTACGCTAGACTACCTTGATGAAATGCTAACTTAAGATATAATTCTCTAGACATGTCAAACCCGATGTGCATTACAATTATTTCTTCCCGAGATAAATGCGGATAATATATCCACATATGCTCAGTCGAATTGTAATATTATGTAGATGTCCTATGATGGTTATTGAAGAATGTCTATTTGGCGCGTACCTAAATTCACACACACACGCATATTCATATAAGCATATATGAGTGCGTGGGCATGTATGTATGCGTATAAGTGTGTATTCCGATTGATTATATTTTAATCTGTTCCTGAACTCATAATCTCTCAAAATGTGTGCAATATTCTAACGCATAGATATCAAAAGATATTGCTTATTCGACGTTTTCATTTAAGACAAACTGTAGCGAATATATTCATAGTGGATGATACAAATAATTATAAATTTAAAGACCGATATGTATCATACTACATATACTTATGACTTATATTTTACTAACGTTTTATCTGTATTATTTTTTCTCGCTAATATATTTACTTTTGACAGAAATCGACAGATAATATGTGGCAGAATCTTCCAGAAACATTTAGTCCACTAAATGTCTACCTGAAATGTCAAGTTCACATGGAATAATAGTACAGCTTGGTACCATAAAATTGTCGCACTAGAAAATACGGTATGATTCCATTTCCGTTTAATGAAAACCTGTTTTCTTTTTCGTTACAGATCATCTACTAGTTGGCCAGTTGTGTAAAAGCCCCAAAAGCGATAGGAGACTTCAATCAAGTCTGAAACTGATACAATCGGTGATGCGCTGCAGTACAACTCATGCTCTCTAATAATCCAAGATATGACAACAGGATCATTGCCACCACCACCAAAATACAAATTCGGATAACAGGGACGTGCACAGGATGATAAAACTAAAGTTTACGGCCACGGTTATTGTCTTTTGTGTGGTTGTAAGTGAGGACCACATCACGTCACCTCACATCTCTGACGTCAGTTTGAAAGTCAACACGAAAGTGTACCTGGACATGCTGAAGAGTGTGATGATCTTTTGGTGCAATCAGGTGGCCACTGCCAGACTCTGGGTGTGGCAGCAGGACTCCGCGTCTGCCCACAAGCCCAAAGAGACCAAGGCTTGGCTTCAGAAGGAGTGCTCCGATTTCTCCACTTCTTCGACTGCCCCCTCATCCACTGAATTATTGCTTTCGGTCATAGGTCAAGAACATCACCAAAATGACCCCCCACAACACCAAAGCCAGCATTACCGCCGCCATTTTCCAGACTTCTGCATGCGCTTGTGAAAAAGGCATGCATCTAGTACCGGACCCGTATCCAGGCGGTGATTGAGACTGAAGGTGGCTACATTGAATAAATGTTAACCGTACTAAATAATCAAGATATATGAATTGATTTTGTTTTAAATAAACCTGTAGTGTTGTTTGATCACGGACAACAATTTAATCGTTCCACCCTGTATATCTTAAGTTGTACAACATAATCCAGCTGAGTTCCTGTTAGATTATTTGTAACAGTGCATACGGGCGCGTGGGAAAATATCAGCAGCAGCGAAGGATAGCTGGCTTTCGAAGAGATTGGCAGCAGCAGTAGTCGAAACAAGACGCATATACATATTATGACGTGTGCGAGAGCTGGCGCGACAAGGAAAAGAAAAAAAGGACACCATGTGCTCGGAGGAGAAGCAAAGTCGGCGTTGAAGATAATGGAAGAAAAGAAATGGCTGGCTACGACCGGCATGTGGTCGAAGAAGAAAAGTGTACGTCGTGCGAGATGGGCGATAGCGAGAGACGTTTTAAGATGATTTGGAGACGCGAGAACAACGGTAATAAATGCTACCCGGATTTTTATTTATTTATTTCCAATTTTATTTTATAAAGTAGACTACCCGTTACCTGTTGAGTCAGTATGTTATATTAGCTATTGAATTCATGTAAGAGTGTGACACTTGTGACGTAAAGAAAATATTTTTTTTCACATAACAGAAACATTTCTATGAAAGTATATTAAAATGAAAAAAGAATATAGATAGATGTGTATGAGTCGTTCTGTTTATTATAATTGATTATTTTTGAAAAAAAATTACATTTACTGAATTATAAGTGGTTGGCCATACTTATAGATAAATATGCAGTGAACAGATACCATAATACTTATTGTAGTTACATTCAAATTTTGATATATCTTCTTCTTTTTTTACATCGTTCATTTCTGTATTATGTTTAATAATAATTACGAAATAATAACATTAATATTTCAGTGTCTCAATTGTTGTTTTGTTTTTGTTTTTTTCGCGTTTAAATTATCCAAATAAACAATTGTTAATACTGTCGGCTTTTTTTTTACATCGTTCATTTCCGTATTACGTTTAAGTTATTTTAATCCCCACTTTTCCCATGTTAAATAATAATTTCGAAATAATAGCGTTAATATTTGCAGTGCGCAGGTCATGTGCGTATGCGCAACCGGATGTCGTAAACCGGAAAGTGGGTTACATACATCGTTACAAGATCATTTGAGTTTTGTCATTATATAGATTACTAAAGTAAAAGAGTAAAGCAACGCAGCCTTACATAATGTTTAGCCGTGTTAAATTTTCCCAGTGGCCATGTTTATTTTATTGTAATTTTTTTACCTACTTCACTCCAAACGAGAAAAATCGCCACTCGGAAGTAAAGGGCTACTAATTGGGATCATGCCAAAAAAAGATTAACAAGATGTTGAACATTTGAACTTCTTCATATCAGTACAGTTAGGGAAGCATGTTACAGGAAAGGAATTCAAAAGCTGTCCGAGAGAAGAACCTATTAGAATAGAAAGTTTTCTGGTACTTAGAGTGTGTGTGAAGTGGTATGATTTTCTAGCTAAGCGTATTTATTGGTCGAGGGGTCGCAAATGAAATGAATCTATCAGAGCACATTCCATTAAAATACTTGTAAAACAGGCAGAGGGATGCAATATTCAATATATGAGAGCTATATGCCCAGTCTGTTAAATCCAAGGTAGCTGATCAGCGGCTTGGTTCCCACTAGTTTTGGCAAATAACAAATAGAATCCTGAACAGAAGTGTGCGTTCTATCCCAACCATTATCAATGGACCAGAGGTTATCTCGTCAGCGTCAGACAAGGCCAAACTATTTGCAAAGAACTTTGCAGCTAATTCTACCCTATGCGACGAAGGCCATCAACTCCCCATATTTCCTCCTATAACACAGAACAAGCTAGGTAACATACAAATATCCGTGCATGAGGTCGCCAAACTAATAAAAAACCTTGACTCCAGTAAAGCAACTGGCCCTGATGGCATCCCAATTATAGTGTTAAAAAAGCTTCAACCAGAACTTGCTCCCATACTTACGAAACTATTTAAGCGCTGCCTTAAGGAGAAGTGCTTTCCGACCCCCTGGAAGACCTCATCAGTTTGCCCTGTATTTAAGAATTCAGGTGATAAGTCATCTCCCTCTCAATACAGACCAATAAGTCTTCTCTGTGTTATGAGTAAGTTACTGGAATCAATATTAAATAGAGAAATAGTCAACCACCTCAGCAGGAATAACCTTCTTAGTGACACACAATATGGTTTCCGCTCTGCAAGATCGACCGCAGATGTGCTGACGGTTATATCCCACAGGATTAGTGAATCTCTTGACAAAGGCTTCCTTTCTAGGGCAATTGCTCTTGACATATCAAAGGCCTTTGACAAAGTATGGCATAAGGGTCTACTTCACAAGATTTCCAGCTACGGTATAACTGGAAATGTTTTCTCAATCATTAAATCATTTCTCTCCGATAGGCTCATAAGAGTAGTGGTAGATGGACAAAAATCGGAGGCCTGCAATATAAATGCTGGAGTCCCTCAGGGGTCAATCCTGGGCCCAACTCTCTTCCTGATCTACATCAATGACCTCCCTAAACACATACTTAAATCATTCGTTGACATCTATGCTGATGACACGACCATCTACGGCAACACATCAAAGGCTGTAAATGACGAAGTTCTCTCGGATTCTCTCTCCTCTGATCTCGAGCGCGTGGTTCAGTGGGGGAAGATGTGGCTAGTTACCTTTAATGCATCCAAAACCAAACTCCTATCCTTACATCCTCAACGCTCTGATCCCCAGCTGGCATCAATTGTGATGGATGGCTCTCGTCTGGGTGGGGCCCCGTGTTTTGACAAGCTTCTGGGTTTGACCTTTACTCCTGATCTGAAATGGAACACGTACATCAAGTCTGTTGCCAAGGTCGCAGGAAAGATGGTGGGAACCTTCTATCGCTCCAGAATATATCTCACTACTGATGCAATTCTCTATCTATATAAAAGCCAAGTACGGCCAAGGATGGAATACTGTTGCCATATCTGGGCAGGAGCTGCCAAAAACAGCCTATCATGCCTTGACAGAGTACAAAATAGACTTCGTGGTTTAGTGGGGGATGCCCTTTTCTCTACCCTGCAACCTCTCTCCCACAGAAGAGACGTTGCGAGCCTATCCTTGTTTTATCGTTATTTTCATGGCAGGTGCTCGTCTGAACTCCAATCCCTGCCCCCCACCCTCGCCAATCTTTCACGAAAAACACCCGTCTAGCTGAATCCACTGTGAAAAATTTCCCCCACTCTATATCTGTGCCTAAATCAAAACGCGGATTTCATGAGCAAAGCTTCTTTCTTAGAACTGCACGCCTGTGGAACTCTGTTCCGTCTGCCTGCTTCCCTCCGGACTACAACTTGGATGTCTTCAAGTCTAATGTTAACAAATTCCTAATGAACCGCCCCCCTAATTAAACACTTCATAAAATCTCCTCACTAACGTGATGTACTTACAATAACCCTTATCCCTGAGTGGCTTCCGGGCCTTGATAAGTGGTGATCACTGTGTAAAAAAAAAAAAAAAATATTGCGGCGCTGGGAAAAAGCTTAAAGCCTAGTTGATAAAGCTGCACCATGTGGGGTGAACATGCGTTGTATTATAACCTACAATTAATTAACTCGTCTTTATCAGTGCAAAACAAGTTATAAAATATGACAGATGTTGTTTGATAGCTAGATTTTTTTTATTTTTCTATTCACACAGTTTAATATTTACTTGATAGACAATTCCGTTTTAATGCATCAACAGATACATTTGGGTAATTAGCATAAGTTCTTATTCAAAAAATTCATTAACCAAATTTATGTAAAATAACTTTAATGATTCTAGCTTTTTAAGAATTTTTTTTAAAAATCGTGTTGAAATGTTAAAGAAAATAAAATTCAAGAAATTGCTATTTTTCTATCTCTTTTTTATTGACCAGGATTTTGCATCAATTTCTTTTGAGTTTCTCTTAAACATATTTAATGGTACTCATTGTCGAGTACAGTATATATGCCGAGGATATGAAAGCACTATGAAATCAAGCATATATACACGGATTTACTTTTTTATGGTGAAAAATATGATAGAAATCCTAAGAGTGATGCATACAAATCACATTTATGTAATACTTTGTTGTGGTAAAACGAAGTACTTCCTGTGTAGAGTAAGAAGGTTTGGTAAAATATAATTTTTGTTTATATAGAAGCAGAGATGAATCATTCGGCCTCTCAAATAAAATGTGATTATCTCGTTTCCTATACGTTAAATATATGACCACTACATATCCTATGCACATTTGTTTCAAATTATTTTTTACGCATCTTCTTACAGCTGTCTAAATAATTCGATTCGAGACGATATTCTCTTAGCTTTTAAATTTTTATCGCCCAGGAACCATGATGTTTCATTAGAAAAATAGTGATGATTTACATTTTATTTTTCCAAAATTCATGTACACTAAAATAAAACTACTCGCGACAGAATACATGCACAAAAAATGTTATCCTCGCTGTTTCATTGGAAATAATACCGTTGTTTCTTCCATACCTAATTTTTATAATGTAGCTGTAATGCTAACAGTTCTTTAAGTGTCCATTTTACACCCATCTAACACAATGGACCTTGGAGCACTTTTGTTTTTAAAACCTATTCTTGTTACGGATTACAATGCATGTCGTGTTCATGGCACACGAAGTGAAATCCCATTATAATAATGATAATTATCATACATACATTACATGATTAAAATAGAACTTCCGAATACACCTAAAGAAACCAAAGAAAATAGTGTCGGTAAAAATAGAAGTCAACTTAAAACAATTGCAAAGCTAAACATTTGTTAAAACAACAACAAAAAAAGAACTGGAGTAATTGAGAATAACATGAAAACTATATGAATAATATATTTCCCATGTGTCGCCATGTTATTCTAAAAAATAAACGATTACAAAATTATAGTATTTATACGCAGAATTTGGGCAGAAATACATAATATTTTTGCGAATATCGTTTCCATTGTTAGCGACAAACTGAGGCAGATTAGTAAGCAGTAATTCTCTTAGCTGGTAAATATTTAACAACATGCTCGACTGTAAATATATTATACAATACCTTGGGACATTATGCCAATAAGTAGCAATTAATCTAGCAAGTGTAAATTTTAGCGAGCCTCACATTAGTACATGTCAGGATAACCTGGCGTCAAATAGAAATATGCCTGGAAACAGATGACGTGATTGTACCTATTCACAATGTCTCCCCACGGGACAGAGTTAGACACCAGGTCGTTTTTTTAATATGGATAAAAGGTACAAAAATAAAAAAAATGTCTCAGTCGTGAATGGATGCTCCTCCACCGAAAGAGAACAAGAAATGGAAGCGTAGTATGAAGAACAGATACTACATTTTGATCTTGGCCAAAAGGCCAAGTATGTCCAGAAAGTACAAATGACGTGATTGTAGCGAAGTCTAAAAGGTAACAATCAAGATAAAACATATGCAGATGTTGAACGATGTATGGATAGAGATTACGCCATGTTTTCTAACCAGTGAAGAGGGGTTTTGTTAGGAGGGGGTAGAAAATTCTTTTGAAGGGGGCGGTACAAAATGTAAGTTGATGTTACTGACACCTGTGCTTGTTTTCGTCTCTCAATTCCCTAGTTAGAAAATGAAGTATGAAGGAATTGTTGCTAGGTTGTCTCCTCCACACAAAGTAAACATTCTTTCAGCAAATCTCTATTGTGTTGTCATGCAAAAGTAGTTGTTTGTCTTAGTTTTAAAAAAAAAGATAGCTTACCACTGATACGATACGGCCAATCAGGAAACGCAGCAACGATAAAAGACGCGAGGAGGCAACGAATACATATATATTAAATGATTTCATTTTATTTTGTCTAGATCGCTCGGAAGCGAAAACGTGCGCCTGCAAAACACGAGTTTATGAAAATTATCATGTGCGACTTCTCTGTTGACGAAATATGTTACAAAAATCAATTACTGTATATATATATATATATATATATATATGTATATATATATATATATATATATATATATATATATATATATATATATATATATATATATATATATATATATTGGTAGCTTACACGGGATTTGACTAAAAATAACTTTCACCTTAAGATATGCCGAGATTTTTTCTTAAATTTTTAAAAAACTTTTTATAAACCTCGCGACAAAATATGTCTCTTATAAAAGTATACACATGTGTTCATGGTAAACAATTTTAAACCGCTTTTATCGAGAGCGGGGTTAATACATTAAAAAATCTTGATAGAAGTCGCAGCGATCAGGAATATTGTAATCTGCTCTCAATTGGATAAACTCTTAAATCAACACTCTCCGTGCATCAATCAAAACGATAGAAATGTTTGTTCTTAATACTATATTAATGCAAACATATATTTTATTTTTCTCTTTTTTATCGTTTTTTTAGATACAACAAATGTGCACTCGACCCGTTATTGTAGGGTGAACAACTCTAGCCTACACATAATTTTACCCCCTAATAAACACACTGACTACAAACACATAAACCGTATAGACAACACCGATTAACGTATAGAACATGCACATCCTCTCACTAACAAAAATGCACGCTACTATATTTTTATGCTTTTCCAGCTGTACACTTTTATACTTCTACCATTTACACACCTATCAATGCACAGGACGCCAGTAAACACATTCATGCGTACTTCTTTTTTCTTACACGTTAGAAAAAAAAACAATCTGCTAAGATGTTCCGCGGACACTTTTAACTCGAATGTTTTCCAATTTAAAAAAAATATCTTTCTTTATCTTTAAAAACTTTTAATAAAAATGTAATGCTTCGTATTTACCTCTTCCGCCGCGAGGGAATGTGAAATAGGGTCGGAAGGTGGGATAGATTAACCAGCGCCTCTAAAGGATCAGCACTCTAGCCATGCCAAAATAGTCTGATTAGCTCAGTCAGCATTTCCCGATGAGAGCATCTCAGATAATAAATCCGGTAGGCATAAATATGCATGGCGGACTTTCTAGGTAAACCCTGAACATTTGACCGAGTCCGACAGATAAAGGATCACAGAAATGGTCCAGTTTCTGTCGGACTGATTGTCGAGGTCTGCAATTCGACAAGACAGACACAACAAATATAATACTTCGTGCGGATGGATTTTATTCTGTTATAATTTCATGTAAATATCGGCCCAGATGTTTTCGAGAACTCACACACAGGCACACACACACACGCTGACATACTTCCTTTTATATAATAATAGAGATAAAGATAGAAATAGAGATATGTTTCGCATTACTATTAACGCTCATCAGTGTCGAACCTCAGATGCAAATATCACTAACCCAAGTTTCTTAACGCATTTTTGTGTATAAATGAAGTGCAATCACTGCACTCAATCTATTTCCATAATATTAAATAAATACAATAACACTAATTTCGAATGCCTTATATTTAACTATTAGATATCCCACACTCCCCTATATTTATTGTCATCGAAGCAGTAAGAAAGCATTCTTTTGTGTTCAATCAAATCTATTCATTACTAGAACCATGATAACAGAATCTTTTTATCATTGTTTTGACTCTCGAGTATATATCCGACATGGTTAGAAACAGTTAATAAACAAGGAACCACATCACTCTATATAAAATCACATAAGATATCAATGGATACACACTCGAAAATCAAAACAATGAAAAGAATATGCTGTTGTCCTAGCGCTATTGATTACATACTCTAGTTGTGTACCGATCGCGGTGAACCGAGAGGAAGCGTTATATGACTCTCGCAGCTACTTAGTCCATATTGCATTGTAGTCTACGTTGCACTTTAGAGAACCTACTCTTTATTTATGAAATTATTTTTATACCTGTTGTGTTTTGTAAAATTATTTTTGTATGCATAGTTTATATAATGGCCTTAATTAAAATATAAAATCTAAACATCAAGTATCTTGCGTCAGTTGTGCTCTGAACAGAAACATTCATTTCGAACGTGTTCCTATCATATCAAAGTACATAGTGTTGATTTTATCTTTCGGGCATTCCGGCTTGTGTGGTAATAACACTTCTCAAATGCACGTGTTATGTTAAGCTGTGTAAGATGCTTAGTTTCTATAAACCTCCTTTTCTTCTTTCATTCGATTATTTCAATTATCGATTATCGGTACTGATCGAGAATATTTCAATATAAAACCTATCTAAGAACACTTTCAGCACATAATATACATATATATATATATATATATATATATATATATATATATATATATGTTTGTGTCTGTGTTTATATCTTAAATTTCAAGATGTTGCCAATCTTACCGTATATTTCTTTCAGCACGTTTAAAATGTTGACAGCAATTGTTTCGTAGTGCATAATTATTGATATAATTATTATTTAATTTTTTAAATTTATTTTACCCTATTCATCAGAAAAATTAAAGCTCATCAACTTTAAAAGAAATTTAAAACAGTGTGGGCACGATTACGAAATCCAACAAATCGAAGAGAAGTTTCAATTGTATTTCGTTTTAATTACGCCATCTTTGAATTCTAATGACATTAGAGTTCAAGAATGGCGTAACTAAATTAAGACACATACATAGACAAATGTATATATATATATATATATATATATATATATATATATATATATATATATGCGCGTGTATGTGTGTGTGAATGGTAAAAAAGGGCTACTCTCTCTCTTCCTATGCTTGTTTTCTCTACTAGTGATTTGCATGTGAACATAATAAAATAGTGTCTCATATATAACTGCCTCTTAAGGGAGAAAATAAAACTTCCTGTGCACTACACAATACAGTAAATTAATGTATTATCATTAGATTAACTGCATTTACATATATCCGATCGTTCAGTGTGTAATGTATCATTGCGATATCTCACAAACAATTAAAACATCATGTAAAATGTTTATTATATTTTATCTACATAATTATCTTTTACTCATTCAGTTTGAAAGTTGGTTTCCGCAGTCAAATATTTATTTAAGATTCCGAACTTATTTCTTCGTTGATTGTTTAAATCTCCTATTTGATTGAATTAATTCTAGTTTTTTCAAGGGTTTTGCATTGTTTCAATCATTCGTATAATAGTTATTTTCGCCATGCTTTATATTATGTTTAATTATCTAGCAAGGATTATGTATTTGCATATCATTTTCTTTTCTTAATCTTCTCGCCGTTAAGTGCTTCTGAATATTATAACATCCGGTACCCTTAGTTCGATGAGTTCGTTTGTTTGTATCTGCTTGTCTGCGATGAAATTTGTCTTATCATTTTTCGATACGATCTTAGTTTTGTTTCTCTGCCATCTGTTGCGTATTTCAAATATAGACATTTGCATTAGTCCACATATACATATTTCCTATGCAGTTGCATCTGTTCTTTGTGGCTTATTTGGTACATTCGTGCATTATGGAATTCAAGGATTAATTTATTTGTCAGCAACGCTTATATTAACTGTATTTCTCACGTTTCTTGAACTCTTGGTTACAACATGTACACTAATATTTTCAAATAACCGTCGCAAATAGTCTTCTATGCAAGTTGCCCCAAGGTTTCAACCGTCTCCTGCAACCCATGAGTAGAATTTTGTATTCTGTCCTGTGTTTTTGTCCTTCTTTCTGAATATTTTTTGTGTAGTTTGGTACATCTTTCTTTTCAGGAAGTTGCGATACCACTTTATTGGATTTCTGGATTTTTAAAATTCTCACGATCAGACTATATTCTTTGCATATTTTTATTCTATTTTAACTTACTTATTATTTTTCTTGTTTCTACGCTCAAAGATTATTTAAGTATTTCAAATATTTGTATCCGTGTCGTGCCTTATTTGATGTAAATCTTTCCTTTGATTTAAATTTTTCCACTATTTTTCATGTTTTTCGGTATTTGTAGGATTTGTTCAAGAGTCATTGTTATTTTATTGATTTCCATCAGGTTCTATATTTTATTCGGTTCTCTGGAATTTGAGTGTTTCTTTTCCTTGGACTGCTTGAATTAAATATCAACCTTGTGTCATACATAGACGTTTATAAAGGCATCTTAGCTGTTCATTTCAGCACGCTAACCTTTTCGTGATCCTGCCTGATGTGAAACGCTGCCTGCACACAAGTTCGTTTATACCTGAAAAATAGAACCAAGTCGGAACTAACAGTTAAAGATATATGTTCATTTTAATCTCACGCGTCTTAAATTCTTTTATTCTTCATTTCCATACTTGTTCTTTTTCAATATTATCTTTTCCAATAAATTTACATTTTTTTCTTTTTGTTTTCCTTTTCTCATTCCTTGTTTGTTTCTTTTATTTTCTTGTTTCGTTTATTATGTTCCTAATCGTTGCTTTTGACTATTATATTTGCTCTTTTCTCCACATTTCTCTCTTTTTATCGACATTTCTTCCCTTTTTTTTAATTATTTATGTTTATGTTCCTTTGCTTTTTCTATCCTTTCTGTATGACCTGTAATCTCGTTTCCCTCGTATGTGTCTCTCTTTTCTTTGCCGTTATTTTCCTTTCTTTCCTTTGTCATTTTTACCGCCTTATTTTCTCCCTCCTCTTTTCCTTTCCTCTTGTTTATCAATGATTTGCCTTTTTAAGAGTATCAGACAGAATTAATCATTCAAAGAATTGCACGCATAAGAATGTGTTTGCAAAATTCTTAGATTTCTCTTTCTAAATTCCACTTTGCTTGTTTGTTCTCTCAGACACTCTAAATTATGCATAGACTTAACAAAAGCAATGCCCAATTTATTTTTTTGCGGAGATTTCTATTCTTTCTTGTTTTACTCGCGAGATATTTTCCTATTGAACGGTTTTCTTCGCCGATAGAGGCTACGTACAATTATGAACAACAGCGTTACTACCGATGGAATGAGTTGATCATTATTCACATCGTTCAATGTAGTTCGAGACGGTTATTCGAGATTTATTCTGAAAATAATGAGACTTAAACGTAATCTTTTATTGGCAAAATTACCATATTTGATGTTTTAAATGAACTTTTAAAATTGCATCGGCACGATATTTTAGAACCACAATGGCCGTTATTATAAACTACCCGGATTATCTCCCTTAGACAAAATAAAAAAGAAAATCTTTAATATAAAAAACGGCTATCGTGCATGCTTATATATTATTAATAGTAGCTATGTCGTATTTTATACATCTGTCATTCTCTAGTAATTCTTAAAATTCAGCGATTATAAGTCTTATTCACATTATATAGGTTTCTTCAAATACAATTGCTAATAATAATCTATTAACATCAAAGATACAATTTGAAATGTCGAATTAGTAATATTGCTTAGATATATAAAACATTATCATGGAAACTGTTCATTTAATAAACTGTGCAGTGCAGTAACTGTTTGTTATGGCCAAAAAATATGACAGAAAAAGATCAGGAAAGAGTGTTGTTCGTGGTGTTCGATTTTAAGGGAAAAGATAATTGACTTGAAGTGAACGTCTAGAGAATGTTCATAAAATCTAGCAATCGGAAATCCTGAGAATTTTAAAGTCGATCGTTAACATTAATCGGCGTTGACCGGAAGTAAATGTATCGTTATTATACATATTGTAAATAAGATGCAATACAATAAATAGTGGAGACTATTTATGTGAATAGGATTTCGCTGAGTGAAATCTGATATCTACTCAATTGAGAATATGCGAAACTTGTCAATGAAAATACCTTTATATATATATAGGTATTCTCATTGACAATGAAAATACCTATATATATATACCTATATATATATATATATATACATATATATATATATATATATATATATATATATATATATATATAGATATTTTCATTGACAAGTGGGAGAACTGCCGACTGTCACCACGACGGTTCTAGGTTCAATCCTTAGCTTGGGAGAGATGTTAGTCTAGTGGCACTGATGAGTTGTAATACAACGAAACAGGACTGTATGTCGATGACTACAAATATATTTTAAGCCCCCCTCTTTGGGTAGAGCACTGTCGTAAATAATCTCACCCGCTACTTAATTCGCTGAAAATGCGAAGCTCGTTGTTTGTTTACGAACAGGCGATTTGAGCACTATAAAAGTGGTGGCGGGTGTCTATTTAAATAGACATTCCGACGAGTTATTTACGGGCGTCGATTCCATGGTCGAGTGGGAGAACTGCCGACTTTCAATACGACGGTTCTAGGTTCAATCCTTGGCTTGGGAGAGATGCAAGTCTAGCGGCACTGATGAGTTGTGATACAACGAAACAGGGCTGTATGTCGATGACTACAAATATATATATATATATATATATATATATATATATATATATATATATAAATAAATAAAATGCAAGTGAAAAAGAAAAATGTATTACATATTTAGGTGTAAAATATAAAGTATCTGAATGAGAGAAAAGCATAAACTAATAATAGGAGTATGAAGAAATCTTTCCGCTTAACATTGATAACAGTATAAGCATTTTGACTATTTTAACCCAAATGAAATGTATTGAGACTTGGACGAAATGGATTCTATTTCGGGATAAATTGCTTTCCGACATATATCCACTTCAGCAGTGAAGTGTTGCGACTTTGCTGCTTGTAAAATTGAACATCACGGGAACATAGGTTGTATAAGTTAATCAGAGCACATACTATTAAGGTGGTGCAAAGGTAACGTCGTTTCTTGACTTGAACGTAAAAAAAAACGGCATTATTTTTCCACTAACCTAATATAAAGGTACTTTTAAAACATGCAGAATGATGCAAGATTGTGGCAATGGGACGGAGTTTGGAGTTTGGCGAATAGTTCGAGAGGTATTAGATTTTTTGACTTTGTTGAAGAGTGAGGAAAAAGCAGTGATTCACCAGCTCAGATGTTGTAAAAATACTCTATTCATGGGTTAATAGTGGATTCGTAGCGGTATAGGATACGCTCAGATGTGAGTAATTTACTTGCTCCTCTGTGCAAAATGACATTTGTATAAATAATAATGTAAAACAATAGGTGTAAAAAGGGAAAATGTATAAAAATATTTTCAGAAAAAAAAACGCAGAAAGAATAAACACTGAAGCATATTGATGAAGTCCTTCACTCCAATTAACCAAAAGAAGTCGTATTATATATTATTATTTTTTGAAACCTTATAAACGACTATTTTCTATATTTATTTGCTGACCGTTAGCCTCATCTTTATGGTTGTTTTTTTTTTCACCACGTTATGCCTAACTCTCCCTCTGTCCTTCTTCAGGTAGTTGTTAACCGTGACAGGATAAGAATGTTGAGTCTCTTAACAGTATTCTGAGTGATTATTGCATTCTACAGCTCCAGGTGAGCATTGTCTGGAGATAGCAGTTTCAATCCTTCCTAATGTAGTCGTGAGGATATACTTGGCCAAAAGGTGGTGAAAAAACAACAGTCATGAAAGGCAGTAAATATTCAGAATATAGTTAAGAGCCTCAGCATAGCATGTTTCGTCGCGGTTTACAACCATGCGAAGAAGGCCAGAGGATTAGTTGGCTGAAAGGTGGTAAAACAACAAATATGAAGATGAGGATAAAAGCCCACAAATGATTAAATAAATACATACTTATAAGTGTTATAATATAAAAATATAGATGGTAATAAATTTCATTTCATCTGCTGTTATTCATCTACTTTAATTTTATATCAGGAAAAATTAATGAGATTCTGTTACTATAATAACATATATACAATAGCGTGAAATCATAATACAATGGATTATACATGATACAAAGTTACAATCTGTGTTAATGATTATGATATAAACGATCCTCGTTGCAATCCAGGCAAAACGACAAGAAATCTCAAAACAAAATAACATTAATAAAAACGGCAATATATATATAGTATATTCAGTGTTAATGCATGCGACTAAAACAGACAAAAATAACAATGCAAAGCGCATGCTAACGTATTCAATGTGTAGGATGGTATATTAGTTTTTATGGAAACAAATATTTTTCAACAAGCGATTTAAAAATTGTTTATGATACTGTTACTATAATTTCACATGCTCCTGGGCAATATTCGGACCGATTAATCTTTCAAACTAGAGCTAGAAATCATAAATTGTTTTCATGTCTTGTTTTCTTTTATTTTATGGCATTAATCATGTTTCAGAAGTATACTCATCTCGTAATAGTATTTAGTACTTCATTCGTTGTTAAGTTTAGCTTATTTGTTCTATACTGCCATATCTGTTTTTTTCTATTTTTATTAGCTTTTCTTTCTCTAAAGCATCATCTATTGTATTACACATTGATCGCGTCAGTATTATATGATTTTCCAAATGTAACCAGCTTGCCAAGATTTGAGCCGAACCAGTTTATTAGTTTACAAATTACAATTAAGGTTTTTAATACGTGAAAATGTTCAAAACACTACAGAATCACACAGCGAATCTCACGATATCACCAAAGCTTAGCAACAATGGACTTTGCAAGTACCAGATGGGTGACCATTTATGAATACAAGAAGATATATGTGCTCTCCGTTTATCTTGGCATTTGTTCATCATTTAGTTATATATTAACGCAAGAATATTCACGCACAGGCACTCTTCAGTGTATATCCATAGTTTCTCAAGACTGAACAAAGATTTTATTTATTTTCAAAACAGAAAATGGAGAAAAGCTGAATTTTGTGTGTTGATAAAGTATTGTTTCTAGTGGAAGAGCTAATGAAGCAAAGCTATGCCTTGATAAGAGTCAGTATTATTATCGGCCAGTATTTTATCTGTCGGATGCAGACTATGAGACCATAATCGCTGAGGGCAACTCTTGTGTTCGATGGTTTTCTTCGCAACGTCTTTCTCTGGTTCTCATATGAATGTGTCGTTTTCGCGGTCGCCAAGGTCGCGGGTATTGTTTGATAAGTAACAGAAACCGAGAGTGGAGAAAATAACAATTCCGATGCATTGCGTATAAATGAGTTGTAGTGTGGGATTGTATGATAACTTTAGCGTAATAAATAAACCCAAAAAATTGTCTACTTGTAGCTGTTTGTCGAAGAATAAGTGCAGGCAATGTGATCAGTTCATCCCATAATTTCCTCAAGTAACAAACTTATATTTTGCAAATATTTCTACTCAATATATTAACTTTGTCTCACATCTGTTTATTATATGAATTTTTCCTTTCAATCGTATTAGGTCAATACTTATTTGTTTTGCTTTCGATAACATTTCAATTCTTGTGATTGATATGCTCACATTCACTGGGGTTTGGGATCTGGGATTAAAAGTTTATGATATCACCCTACTGCATGCATAATTTGTAATTTATTACATTAATTGTAAAATAGTGTTACATAAATTACACACACTTCATCTATCCACATTTCATAATTATAAAGCAAAAAAATACATTCATATTACTATGGTACAAAACACGAGAGATATAGCAGTCAATTAACAATAAAAAACAATACAAAAATAGAGAATTTGTGATCGGTGAAACAGATTTACAAGCCTGTTATCGTCTACCAAGACAACGGTTTATTAGAGTACTCCTCAATACACAGCAAATCAAATGTATTTCTGTCCACTGATACGTGTTCTTCATAAGAGATAGAAAATAAATTTTGCTCCTCCTTCTGCATACAAATAAAAACACATGTACCACGTTATACTAACCACCGCATAATGATTTTAACATTCATTTGACTAAGATGATTTTCAACTCACATCTCAAATTACTAGATATATCCTATTATATTTGCTCTTCACACACTTCTAAATTCCCGGGCAACGTCGGGCACCAGGGATAGTATTTAATCAGAGTTTTTTTCTAAATATTTATTTATATTACCTTCTTTTATGAACATTTGTTACACGTCTTCAAAATTTTAATTGGAAATTATATATTTACATATCATTAAATGTTAAATAATAAAGAAATTTATTTTTAAGTGCCACAAATTATACGTAACCTAAACATATTATATCTTGTACTTTATTTTTTACAATTTATAAAAATACTAGTTTTAACCAATATATATATATATATATAATGGTTATGTAAAGATACTTAACTTAAATATATTTCTATATATTTTCATCTACAGAATTTAACCTTAATCATTAAACGTGTATATATTGCTCTATTTCTATATATTGAGCTTTATCTTTTTGCCTGGTATCATCCTGAAAGTATTACCTCAATGTAATATCTGACAACAAAATTCACTCGATTTCTAATCTGTGCCTTATCGCATGTATATATATATATATATATATATATATATATATATATATATATATATATATATATACATATATATATATATATATATATATATTATGGCTATACAAAGAATGATTTTAAACCTGTTCGAAAATATTCTTTATTTTATATTCTGAAATTAAAAAATTAAAAATAAATAAGTCAACTGCCCGGTTTAGAAGTCTGCTCAACAGAGCTTAAATCGAGCTTAATAATTAAGTTTTAAACAAGGAAACAAAAGGATGGAACAATGAAATGGAGATGAAAAAGCAAGGGAAAATAGGAATATATATATATATATATATATATATATATATATATATATAACTACTTCATTTACTCACATAAATTAATATTCGAAAATATAGATTTATGCGTAAACTTTAAGTATTTTCTTCAAAAGTGCTCAATACGTAAGTAGATCTAGTTAGTAATTTATAAAATATATATGGCCATTAACCTACGCTGAATATTCGGCGTTTCATCCACTATAGGATTCGTCAGGCTTATGCGCGAATTCTGTGGTTGTTTATCTTTTTCATAAAAGTATATTCAACAATAAAAAACACCGTTAAAAAACAACACTAGCGAATAAATACTGGGAACTCAAAGAAAGCGGACATTCGCCGGTAGTCGAATGGAAAATTATAAGACCAGCTACCACGTGTAGGCATCTAGACGACCCATGTAGATTATGCCTTCATGAAAAAGTTGTTATCCTGTACTTTAAAGAACCCCAACATCTAATAAACTGTAGACGAGAAATAGCAAATAACTGTGTTCACAAAATAAAATTTACTCTAGGATAGCGATACAAAATAGCTTTAAAACTAACAAAAGCAATAGAAAATAAACAAATAAATAAATTAACTAAGCATGAATATACATAAACGATCACACATATATGTATGTGTATATATATATGTATATACATGTGCATATATGTATGTACACATATGTTTATATATAAACTAACAAAAAAAAACACTAACCTAGTTTTAAAACAGATCTTTTGTCCGAAAAAATGCATGGTCATTGTCTGATAGGAAGGGGCGCGGTGGATACTAGAAAGCTGATTGGCTTACTAAATCCTCAATACAAGAAGACCATATAAAAACGATAAACAACCACAGAATCCGCGCATAAGCCTGAGGAATCCTAGAGTGGATGAAACGCCGAATATTCACTGTAGTTTAATCGCCATACATATTTTATAAATTACTCTATATATATATATATACTTTTCAAACTCTAAAGCTTTCTGGTGTAAAAATAAAAATAGCAAAACTAGTATTTCTAAAGGTATTTTAAAAATGCTTTTAAGTCATCTTATTAAAGAATGCTATTTTCAAATAGGAAATAAAATATTACTCCAAACGATAGGTATCCCAATGGGATTGGATCCGGCACCATTTTGGGCAAATTTGTATTTACATAGACTTGAGTATATATATACGTCATCATTATTAAAAACAGATATATCTAAAACATATAACTTTCATGGGTGTAGGAGATTTATAGATGACCTTATATGCATAAACGATAATGATGAATTCGAAAAAAATAAACATCTTATATATCCAAACGAACTAAAATTGAATTGTGAACATAGAGGACAACAGGCTACATTTCTGGATTTAGATATAAAAATTGAGGATGGGATTTTTCTTTATAAAATATTTGATAAAAGAAACGCATTCCCCTTTAAAATAGTACGTATGCCCCATAAGGATAGCACCTGCCCTGTTTTTGTGTTTTATGGAACCATTATGTCAGAGTTTTTGAGAATAGCTCGCGTTACTCTAAAATTAACAGATTTTATACCACCAGTTCTAGCTTAATAATAAGGATGATAAAACAAGGTGGAGATAAAAATAAAATATTTAAACAGTTAAATAAAGCATTTGCTCGTTATCCTGATGCTTTTGAATCGTTTAAGATAAACCAGACTATATTAATATAGGAAATCCAAAACTATATTAGCAATGTATAAATGTATTTATAATTACATATAATAAATTTATATATATTAATTAAAAAAAAAAAATGTATATATGTAAAAATAAAATATTTTTAACCTTTATATATCAAATTTTAAATAAATAAGAATGTAAATATACAAACTACTAACTATAGTGGGGGTGATAAGTAGTTAAATGGATTAATCCAAATCTTATAAATACAAGACTGATAAATTAAAAAATGTATCCATTTTAAATGTGGAAATTGATGAATCGCACAGATAAGAAATTCATTTTTATACTATGAAAAGGTTAGTAATTGCAATTAAGAATAGGAAATTGGATCAAAATTTTTGTAACTTGTCTTCTTCCTAAAATTAAGGGTGGTGGTGTTTGATCAACACTGCTGGGGAGCCATGATGTAATACACTGTTTTGTTTTTAAATCCCCAAAACAGTGTTTCATGGTAAACAACTGATGATCCCTTGAAAAATAAAAATAAAAAAATAAAAATTGGTATTATAGTAACTTTGAGAGAGTTGATGCAGTGATTGCAGGTGATTAAATGACTTACTGACTAGATGTTTTTTTTTAACGAATGATAAAAAATATTTTTTGTATAGTTTCAAATGTTCAAAACTTCAAAGACTATATATATATATATATATATATATATATAAAGTTAAATGATTTAAGTTAAATTCTGTAGATTAAAATATATATCAATATATTTCAGTTAAGAATTTAATGTTTGAAACAAGGAATATATGAAAAAAATATATTTATTTTCTTAATCCATGAATTTCAATAATGGCTCATAACATCAGAGGAAATTTAAATTCAATTAGCAAAATGTTCAGCAATGAATAAACAAATAGTTTGCTTTTCAGCACATATATTGAAAAGTTATTTGAATGGCACTTAAAAGTTATAGAAAAAGGATATCCTACTACCTGGGCAGTCCAATATCAGAATAAGTTCCATAGTTTTCGGGATATTACTGCCAGATCTTACGAGTAGTGTTCCAAATGGAAAATCATAGGTGATTGAGTAATAAGCACGAACTCACACACAAAGACGGATTTCATTTAATATATATATATATATATATATATATATATATATATATATATATATATATATATATATATACTACGTCATTTACTTACATAAAATTAATATACGAAAGTATAGATCTATGCGTAAACTTTAAGTATTTACTTCAAAAGTGATCAATACTTAGGTAGAGCTAGTTAGTAATTTCTAAAATGTATATGACGATTAAGCTACACTGATTATTCGGCGTTTCATCCACTATAGGATTCGTCAGGTATATATCCAAAACAATGTAAAAAACAACAAAATAAACAATAAAAAAGTAGACACCATGACAAAAATAAAACCAACACTAGCAGAAATAATAATAATAATAATAATAATAATAATAATAATAATAATAATAATAATAATAATAATAATAATAATAATAACAACAACAAACAAACCCCGGGCAAGAACAACCATACCATAAATAAAAATACTAATAACGAACAAGATAAATGCAACTGTATACACCGCACACTTTACCCAGTTCAGCATAAATGTCTAACAAAAAGCATAGTTTATCAAGCAACAATATTTGCGAAAGAAAACCCGAATAACAAGAAATATTACGTCGGCATGACTTCCTTAGATTTCAAAACCCGATACTATGACCACAAAAGTACATTCAAAAATAAAAAAACACCGTATAAAAACAACACTAGCGAATAAATACTGGGAACTCTAAGAAAGCGGACATTCGCCGGTAGTCGAATGGAAAATAATAAGACCAGCTACCACGTGCAGACATTTAGACGACCCATGTAAATTAAGCCTCCATGAAAAATTGACTATCCTGTACTTTAAAGAACCCCAAAATCTATTAAACTGTAGACGAGAAATAGCAAACAACTGTGTTCACAAAATGAAACTTACCCTAGGATAGCGATACAAAATAGCTTTAAAACAAACAAAACAATAGAAAACAAACAAATAAATAAATTAAATAAACATGAATATACATAAACGAGCACACATATATGTATATATATATATGCATGTGTGCATGTATGTGTGTACAAATATGTATGTTTATATATATAAAAAAAAGAAAGAAAGGAGGAAAATCGTCTGCCTGAAACCACTAACCTAGTTCTAAAACAGATCCTTTGTTCGATAAAATGCATGCCATTGGCTGACAGGAAGGGGCGCGGTGGATAATAGAAACCTGATTGGCTAACTAAAATCCTCAACATATATAAAAACGAGAAACAACCACAGAATTCGCGTATAAGCCTGACGAATCCTATAGTGGATGAAACGCCGACTATTCAGTGTATCTTAATCGCCATATATATTTTATAAATTACTATATATATATATATATTTATATATATATATATATATATATATATATATATATGTGTTTGCGTGTGTGCGTGTGTGTTTGTGCTGGTGTTTGTCTCTGTGTGTATGTGTGTGCCTGTACGTGTGTGTGCCTGTGTGCCTGTGTGTGTATTTTTCAATTTTATTTTATCTTATTAGTTAATAAACGACATTGAATTATTTTTGTTAATCTACAAGTATTTTATCATGTAACATTTTTGCCTAAAATTTTCTTGGTAATTGGAGCCGGGTATTATTACAAAACTGTCGATGGTTTCCTTAACTGGGACATTAGTAAACAAATAGTCACTAATTCACGAAGGCATTGCGTTGTTATTCTATCTCTTATTCTTTAGGGAGATTTATTTATTTAGGATGATGTGTGTATTATTTGGTTAATGTTTAAAGAAAGTTGTTAATATGGGTTGCACTTACTTGATATAAGTGTTATATATATATATATATATATATATATATATATATATATAATTTTTAAAAAACTTTTTATTTATTTATTTTTTCATCTATTTACTTATATGTCCGTGTGTGGGGATGTTTGTTATGTTATATATTGGTTATCATCGAACGTTATCCTAGGGTTGTCATTGTGGGGCACCATTTACTTTTCTTGTATAACATAAAAAGGATTCCGTGTGCGTATGATTGTCTCTAATATAAATGGTTGTGTGTTTGATTATCATAAAGGGAATCGTGTGTGTGACATGTATTTTCAGAACCTACCTTTGCTTCTTGGATGTTGGACCATCTGGAAATTTCTCATCCTGGAGGGAGACTTGATACCTGTTTGACGAAGATTTATCACTCCAAGACGATGAATGGGTTTTATAGTTTTTATTTCACTTTCCCCAGAGGTCCTGCAGAAGTGGAAGTGAAATCGGCTTGTGTGGGTTCTTCTTCTACACACGTCAGCGTTCGTCTCCCCCTTCCCAGTTAAGAGGGGGAGACAACGGAAAAACCGTCCGTCTTCTTCAAAGCCCAAATCAAATCTCACAGATCTAGCCAACCACGTCACTCATACGTAATCTGGTCAGCTGACCTTCGGTTCTTGTAAACGTGTCTACACTCCACGTTCACTCACCTCTCTCTCTGTCTCTGTCTCTCTCTCTCTCTCTGTAACATTCCTTCCCCCCTTTTTATCAAAATATATGGCGAAGGCATACATTTTCTACTTCCCACATTTACTAAGAATGGGATATATATGCTCACCCCACTGGCAAAGAAAACTGTCATACCTTTATTCAATATACTAAGTAAAATAATATCAACAAATAATACCATGTGGCGCTAATCCTTGCGCCCTCGAAGGTCAAAAACTCCCTGTGACCCCATGGTTTCTTCATAACTTAAATCAGAATTTCAGGAGCATCATTTACTCCCGTCGACACTACGCGTGATCGATAAATTCTCGGCAATCAACCGAATAATAAAATCGAGGTCCATCTGCCGCTTCAAAACGGACTATCATCGTCCTTGGCTTTACAGATCAGCTTTTCCTCCCATAGGTAGCAAACAAATAAATTTTTTTCCATCCCAAGCCTTATCCTATTCATCATAAGCCTACTCTTATTAGTAGTATTTTGTGGGAAACAAAAAACCTCTTAACATTTCATATGGTGGGTAGCCTTCTATTTTTCTAAGTACTTGCATACATATTTCATTCATCTTCTCTTGAGCGATTCGTAACATAATGGCCACGTCAGCCATTGCACCCCCTCTGCCCCTTATACCATGTCAGAGGGCATTTCATTTGCTCCCTGAAGTTGATTACAACTAGATCCGCTCACGCTGGACAGAATACATTCCGTTTACTGCTATGTCAGAAAAAACTTCTTTTTTGTTCAAAAGTCGGTAAGCGCAACCTGCCTTGAAGACACATAGCTTCGCGGAAAACATCGGATTTCCACACATGAAGTACTCAAAGTTGCTCCATGTTTATTCTACTCGAAATCAATAGAAATCACGATAAAAAAAATAAAATTCGAATCATTTCTCGAGAATAATGAAATTAATAACTACCCATGTAATTCAACACCTCTCCAAAATTCTAACATGCTTGCCACAGAAATTAAATTCCATTCACGCCCACCTTTTTCTTTCATTTCTTCATATAGTTTATTTAACCCTATATTTATCCTTTTTTTTACCTTACTTATGTGGTCAAAACGTCACTCATGTCGAATAGAACATTTATTCTACATTTCGAAAATTAAAATTAATACCGACTGAACCTTTGACTCTTCCGAAACTTTTTATTATTATTATTATTATTATTATTATTATTATTATTATTATTATTATTATTATTATTATTATTTATTACACTGTTTAAATCTTATTTCTTTCTCTTTTCCCAATTTTATTATTACTATTATGATTATTAATTAATTAATTAACAACACGTTCTTTCTTTTATTAATCATTCTTTCAATAGACCCCACAAGCAACGATTCCACCTCCCCATTCTGCGAAAAAAAATACATGTCAAAGAACAAGAAAATTCTGCCAATACCGTTTGACAACACATCAATTACATAAAAATAATAAATTAAAAAATACAAAAATATCCTATAAGCGATCACAAAGTCACTTTTTTCTTTCATTTCTTCATATTGTTTTTTCTATGTCTCCCGTCTTAAATAATTTATTCGGCCGGACCCTTTTTTCACGGCCCATATGGCATCATTCAGGGATGTGGGTAAAGTAACCTCATGTTCGTTAACAGCTCTCATTCAGCCATCCCATGCCAATATCTCAAAAAAAAAAAATTGCCGACATCTCATTCGTCAGATTTTTTACTTAAGTTCTTACGTAACAGCGGCATATATTCTATCTTTTTTTGTTTAATTCTTTCTCCTACTTCAGATTCACTACATAGTGGCCACGTCACCACTACACGTCCGCTCTTGCGTTGGAAGTTCTGTTACTCCCAAGATTGGGCATTTTCAATCAGCCGAAGCTCGCAGACGGCCCTATCAGCAAGCTTATCTATGTTGGTGCATTCTATCGCGCACCCTCGTTGCAGCTACAACAAGCTTTTTAAGCCCATAGGCATGCAGCCTCCCGTCTTTATTGTATGCGAAGAATATGATCTTTCAACCGTCACACCGGTCAGCTTAATCAACTACATACAGACGGCGAAAATAGCATTTTTCATAATCGAAAACCTATTTAAAAAATCCCCCTTGCAGGGTCCTGTGAACCTCTTCAAAAAAAAAAATAGTTAACCGCCTACGTAAATTTAAACCTGTCCCCTTTTTTAAATTCTAATTTGACTAGACCGACCATTTTATCTTAATCTAATCTTCTGATTTTTTTTCATTACTATTTTGCAGACCACAGGAAAACAACAATTATACATTATATAATACAATATCAAATCATCAATACACATTTTTCTAACAATGAACATTAACTTCTAATTACATAAAACAACCTTCTTCAGTCCTTAAAAAAACGTTCAAAAATGTCTTTAAAACTGGAAAAGCAATATTCACGATTTAGAGAACAGTCTCGCCTGAAAAAAAAGCATCAATTCCTTTTTTCTTTTCTTTCTTTTCTTTTTTTAAACCCAGTTAAAGACAAGCGATGGTCATTTTCTCTTTTTTTTTGCAACGGTGTAAATATTTCAAGTAATGATTGACACATTTCCAAACAATTTCATTTGTGCGTGTTCCCATTACATTTTCTTACTGTCTCATCGGTCCTTTGCTTTAAACAAAATAAGGCAATTCTTTGTTTTTCCCTTCTAATTTTTACATTAAGTGATATTTTTCTTCGTTCATAACGAGCTAATTCCTAATACGATAAACATTTTTTTAAGTATTTTCTATATATAAAGTTTTACATCTGTGTGTCTGTATGCCTTCCTTTTCTTTCTTCGTGAAAAGGTTGTACGTATGTATTGCTTTTCTTTTTATCCTTTTTTTTCTTAATTATTTTTCTAATTCGCCTAGTGTTTTAATGGACCCTACGTTGTGTGTGTGTTCATTTGTATTTTTTTCTACTGTTCTTTCTTTTTCTTTTTTTTCCATACATTTTATTGTTTTTCTTGCCTTTCCCCCCCCCGTGACAACCAAAGTCCCTTTTTTTTCTTTTTTTTTCTTTTAAACCCACCCTTGCTAGGTGGTCTGGTCAGTTACGGCACCAAATTGCATATATGTTATATATTGTTCTTCATCGAAATAGCGCCAAATTGAACATTTGTTACATAGAGTTCTTCATAAAAGTTCTCACTAGGGTTTCATTGAGGGGCACCATTTACGTTTGGGTGTATAACATCAAAAAAAGGATTCCATGTGCGTATGATTGTCTCTAATATAAATGGTTGCGTGTTTGATTATCATAAAGGGAATCGTGTGTGTGACATGTATTTTCAGAACCTACCTCTGCTTCTTGGATGTTGGACCATCTGGAAATTTCTCATCCTGGAGGGAGACTTGATACCTGTTTGACGAAGATTTATCACTCCAAGACGATGAATGGGTTTTATAGTTTTTATTTCACTTTCCCCAGAGGTCCTGCAGAAGTGGAAGTGAAATCGGCTTGTGTGGGTTCTTCTTCTACACACGTCAGCGTTCGTCTCCCCCTCCCCAGTTAAGAGGGGGAGACAACGGGAAAACCGTCCGTCTTCTTCAAAGCCCAAATCAAATCTCACAGATCTAGCCAACCACGTCACTCATACGTAATCTGGTCAGCTGACCTTCGGTTCTTGTAAACGTGTCTACACTCCACGTTCACTCACCTCTCTCTCTCTCTCTCTCTCTCTCTCTCTCTCTCTCTCTCTGTAACAGTTATATATATATATGTACATGTGTAATGGTATTCATACATATGCATGTATGTATATACATGTGTATGTATTCATTTGATTTTTCTTCTCATTTTATTTGGTGTTTTTTAATAACTCCTACCGATAATTTAATTCTTAAGTAATAGCTTGTACATTTCATTTGCCCCCCCCCATTTGCTTTAAATTCTGGCGCTTTTCAACTTCATCTTGTCTGGGTCATTTCGACAGTGGCTTTTCTATTCATAAAATTAATTCAATCACCATTCATTTACCTTCTTCACTCATTTTACTTTATTTAGCCCTGCCCCGACAGTCGATTTTTAAATTTCTGCCATTTCCTTATTTTATGCACATTTTAACTTTCTTTTAATAATATTATTGGAATTCATTCACTTTTCCTTGTACCAATTTGTGAATTATTCCATTTGATTTCTGCCTTTTGAATTACTTTTAATCACCTTCCTATTACGCGATTCTCTTGGATTTTACTTGCGGAGATGGAAATTTAACTTACTTTCTTGTATTCTAGATATTTGGATTTTACCGTCATTTGATACTTTAACCTTCACTCGACTATCCATTCACATGAAATCACTTTTTTTATTCACCCTATTCCCTCTGCTTCATTTTTTGTTATCAAATAAGATCTATGACTTACTTGTAGTTTCATCAAATACTTTTGCAAGCGTTAAATACTTTTCAAACAAAATCCGATCCCACATTTTGCTAAAACTTAGCCTCTGATGAAGGAATGTATTTCTTCGAAGCTCCGCGGATTAAAGACTATCAACTTATTTTGTGTTTCGTTTTTAAAATTAAATGTTTTAACTCTTTCTCAAAGGTTTTTTTTATATGTTTTCTTAACTACTTGTTCTCATATATATATATATATATATATATATATATATATATATATATATTCTCTTTAGGATACAAACATTATTGTAACGTGTGTGCATACATGTTTCAGTGGAGTCCCAATAAAGAGAGATCCACCTAATCATAGAGATAAAAGTTACGACATTGAAACAAAAATCAAGGTTCATTCATTTAATGTATAAGCATATATCCAGGTATTATTTACAGTCAGAAAGAGAAGTGTATAGTCTGTGAATGCGAACATTCGATGTTTGGAGAAATGTGTGACAACGAAAAAGAAATAGAGGTGGAAGGGGAAGAAAATGGAAATACGATCCCGCCTGGTGAAGCTGGTGAGAGGTCCAGGTTGTATTTTAACTAAGCGGTTGTTTTTTGGACTTACTTAAATCTTTGATCTGAAGTAATAGAACTTTTTCTCTATTCAAGACTTTTGTCTGTTTTTTTTTTCTTTCGCGGCGGCGAATTTTTTAACTTCTGCTTTTAGTAAAAACCGTTATTTTTAATCTATTTATTCATTTTTTTTTCTCGCCTTTCGTCAATTTATAAATTTATTTCTCGTTCTTATTCATTCATTTATATCTTTATTTATTTATTTTAAAATGATATACGTCTACCTGGTCGAATTAACAACCTGTCAACACACACACCGGCTTATTTAGATGATTTAAATATAGGTGGTATCGTGGGAGTTAGTTTTTTCACTTTAACCTGTCCGATGTAATTACACAGGCATAAGTTTTTATATCGAGATATAAACTTAATTTCAATGGTTGTCATTCATTTTATTTGAGTTGTTTATCCCTTCTTCAATACTAATATATATGATATATTTTATGAATCTATATGCTACGTTATGGAGAAAAATACATAATAGTCTAGATGCGTCTATATTAGTAGAACATCCCGTTCACATAAAGCATCTAATCCAAGTACTTAGTTATCGCTTTGAAATCAATTATGTGTTTGGTTCCTTTATATAACACATGCTTTACGATAATGCTCCTCGTGAGCGTATATCAACATACCATGTATAAGCGTGTTAACTCCATAGATTATTTTAGTTAATCATTTCTTTTTTGGTATTTTATTAGTAAGTATGGAAAGTGCACTTACTTTTATCTAGTTAGTGGCATATTTTGTTTTCGTTTTTTTTTCTTTTAGTATTAAACGGTAACGTTTGAAATGGTGTTAAATATTAACAAGATGCTTTGCATAGCTAAATTGTTTATGCTATCCTTATCATTGACGTCTTTTTGTAAGTATATTTTAATTAGAGGTCTACTGTTCTTTTTTGGTTGGTATAGTTTTTAATTAGTAGTGTACCGGGACCACCCTTAAACTAATGTGGGAAAGGGATGTTTTAATTAGATGTATGAAATGGAAGGCCTCTTTTTTTTACAAAAAATAATGAGGATTACAGAACTAAATAAAACTTTGGATTTTTAAGCATGAAACCTCCATCTATATACCCCCTTACTAGCACTCTTTGCAAAAGATCTTTATGACCTTACAAGAATCATTAAATTTCACAAGAAAAAAAAGAAACAATTTTCCAGATGAAACTCGATTATAGTGTAGAAAAAACATAACCTTTTATTTCTGTAAACTTGACCAACAACAATACAGAAAGTTAATGGTAAAAAAACTTAAAATAACTACCAAAATCTTAACAGTGCCATCGTTTAAATTCTTCGCTATGAAAGTTAGGGAATCACGGATGATTTGGAGGTAACCAACAGAGTTAGTAAACTGAAGGAAAATTAGGCATACATTCTAGTCAAAGACCACAGACCTGACTCTCTGATAAAACCAGCAACTTGATTAATAAACCTCACTGGACCGGAAATTGGGAAAACCAGCAAGAAAATTTTAAAAAGAATTAACCTCTTAATTACAGCGAAATACAACTTAAACCAATGGATTAACACCTTAGACTTGATCAATTTGTTCACTAATATTGCTGATAAGGAAAATGTGTCTCCGTACAATTCGCCAATATGGATTATTACACGTAAATCACTGAGGATGCTTACATTAGAGAAGTTAACTTTGCCAACATTTCCACTAATAACCCACAGCGTGAGATCGATATAGTTATGAAAGGCCGGATAGCGGTAAGCAACGAAGAAAAAAATTGCCGTAATGGCATCTTTGACTTAGCATTGACCTCTTGGACTTATCAGATGCTATATCCCTTTTTGCATTATTCATATTACATAACATTCCCCTAAATAGCGACATAAAAATGTAGGATATAGGTTTATACGAGGACGACGGCCTAATGATACGTAATGGCGCAACAAGTCTAAAACGTAATGGACTTAAAAGAAAAATACACAAATATATAAAAAAATACAGTCTTTATAGTTGAAATAATCGCAATATTAAGCAAGTCAACTTCCTTGATGTCACCTTTGATTAAGAAATAGGGCTTATAAACGATACATTTAGGAAAACCCTTAACCTGCATGTATCCACCTACTCTCTTCACCCACACTATCGTTAAGTACATGCTAAAATAAATCGAACGTAGAATTATTAATAACATACTCTTAGTAAGACACATTTAAACAATACAACGCACTAAAAAATAGCGGATACAAAAATGCCGGCATTTAAGACAATAGTATAAGTATAAATACGACGAGATCTAGAAATTGAGGAAGAAAGATATTCTGGTGACAACTTGGAAATAGGTTTCTACATTAAATAAACAATCCTCACCAGGTAGTATGTTATATAAAAGCTTTAACAAAAACACCTTAAAACTAACCTACAGCTGTACTGAAAACCTAGAAACAAACAAAAAAGACACAATATTTAAAATATTAATGATAAATCATCCAATTACTGCCATTAATAATAGTGCTAACAGAAATGCCTGTAATTGCAAAATGCCGACTAAATGCCCGATAAACAGCAATTGCTGTAACTTTTCGGTGGTATACCAATATGCAGAGTAGAAATCGCAGAAATAGAAAATTTCTATACAAGTAGTATCTCGATGAGCTTTAAAAACAGATTCCATGATCATAGATTATCAATTATGTAGCAGAAGCAGCAATAACTAAAATGAGGGGAAAAAGAGCTTACCTCGGGTATGTCTGTTGTGTCACCAGTTGGGGGGAAAAAGAGAATTCCAAGATGGCGTCCGGGGTTTTTTATTAGCATTTACCCCATGCAACTCTCGGAAAATCACGTTTCTGTCTCATGTGATTATGCAAATGGATAATTCCCGGCCACTATAAAAGCAGGAGGCCAGAGACGAGTCGGCAGAGTCCTGCAAACTGTGTGTGTGGGTGTTTCTGGCGATTGGAGTGTGTCTTCTTTTACCACGGTTATCACGGACAGGAATTCCCTCTCTTCTGGAGGTGGGCAATATTGACTATTTTGAAGTTGTACTGTTGCTGACAGAACATTTATTTATTTTTTTTGCCTACTACATTTTTGTTTCAAATTAATAATAAAGCGGATGGTACGGACACCACACTCATGGTGCTCTCCTTGAATTTAATTAAAGATACGAAAACACCTATTATCAAATGAAAGATATTCAGAAAAGCGGAAACTGCACCCTGTTATTTATGTTTACCATAGAAAGTTGATATTAATAGATGTAAGGGCCATTAAAAATATTAAATGTAAAAGTAGAATCGCCTAAAAGCTCTAATATATATCTTAGTTTTGTGGAAATGATAAACAACTTAAACGAAATGAATGACAACCATTGAAATAAGTTTTATATATAGATATGAAAACTTATACCTGTGTAATTCGGACACCTTAAAGTGAAAAATGTAGGGTAGGGCTCCTACAGTCTTTGAAAGACTATGAATACCCACGAAGGGGTGCCTGCGTGTGAAATTTTAGTGACAGGACGTGCGCAATCTTCAACCACACCTCTGCTTGGTCGACATTGTTTTCATACCAGTGGCCAGTGAAGTGTGTACAGGACGACTGGAAACAGATGCTAAGATAAGCGAAGAGCTCATAGAACGCCTAGAATTCCCAAATGGTCACCCCTGTGGTACTAAGCAGGCTCGACGTTGCTTAAATTTGATGATCTGACGAGAACCAGTGCGTCGATGCGATTATGCCGTATAAAGTAAAAAAATGTAACTCAAATGATACCATCTATAATTTAATCATATAAATAAGCTGGTAGGTATGGTTACAGGTTGATAATATGATCATGTAAACGTATATTATTTTAAAATAAATAAATATATAAATGAATAAAAACGATAAATAAAGTGTTACTATTGAGACAGTAGTTTCTTCCCCAGAACCGCTAGACTCTGGAATTCCATTCCAGGATCCTGCTTCCCTAACTGTACTGACATGCAGAAGTTCAAGCGCAACGTGAACGTACATGTTGCTGCCCAAATACCTACATAGTGCCCCAGTAGTTGCTGATCCTGCTAGTATCCCCTTACACCTGAGTGGCAATGTGCCTTATTTGGGGTGAAAATGTAATTTAAAAAAATTACCTTAAATATTCTGTGTAAAATATAAAAAGCAAATGCCATGTTTGCATGCATTGCTGTTTTTTTTCCGCTTCTTTACTTTTGTTTTAAAGTTCCAGTTTTGTATTTTGGTTTTTGGTATTTTTGGTTAATCAAATAGTTTCCAGAATTTCATATCGAACACAAAAAGTTAAGATGTAAAATCAGCTATTTTCTCTGAACTGCTTGCTATACAAATCCCAGAAGCTTTCCTGGGTCTTCATAATTTTGTTTGAATATAAAAATGTATTATTTAGTCGTTATCGGGATAAAACAACATTGCTGTCAACGGATCAATTTTTTCTCTTCCACTGAAAAAAAAGAGATAGAAAGAATAATGAAAATTAACGAAGATGTCCTTTGAGATCCATGTAATCTTCAGTATCACGGAATATGCAATTGACTATGTATATTAAACGTCGAAATAATTTATGCAATAAAACTATTGAGAAATCAGAAACAAAATCCAAGTTTCAAATATATGGCGGTTATTAATTTCGGTCTTTTATCTGGTTCTCTTCAGACAATCTAAACTGATGTTTCGAAAGCAAATATCTTTGGAGACCAAACGCAACATTTTGAAAACAGTTGGATATAAACCGCGAGTTGATCTTATAACGAACGCGAGACGATCCATAAATGTTTAAATATATACTTGTTTTGATCGGACTATTGTCTTCATCTCGAGTGTAATTCGTGCAACGTCTCGGTTGGTGTAGCCTTCGACCATCGTCAGGCACTCTGGAAAAAAAAAGAAACGTTATCCTTATATGGTTTCCTATGGTTTTCCTTTTTTATTTTCCAACATGCCTGACTAATATGACGTTGCACAAATATGACTCTATATGAGAGCACTAGTCCAGTAAAAACATATAAAAAATACCGTCAGGAATATAAAGTACCTTCGTTGAAATTCCATAAAGCCCGGCCCAGCTGCTTCCGAGTACATAAAAAATAGACCCACATACAAATGTCATTTAATATAATAGTAGATAGATACATATGTGTGCATTTTATTTGTAATTACTAAGTAAATAAAATACATTAAATTATTTGTGTTAATTTACAAGCATTTTATTATGCTATTACTATTTATTAATTTACTTTATTAACATTTGTTTTTAGATTTAATTGATATTAACAATCGTAATATTTTAGGTTTAGGGTTATTAGTAGTGTGTTCGAGAATAAACGTGTTGAATTCTAATTTTCCTTTTGAAATGGAGCCAGGTATTATATATTATTATAATACCGTCTATTGTCTCCTTAACTGGAAGGCTAGTAAATACATTTTTGCTAGTTCAGGCAGTTATTCTGTCTCTTAACTTGTAGAGATTGATGAAGGGTATAGAAAGTTTTTAGTATTGCATTTTTAAGGGATAACGTGTGTATGTTTTGCTTAATGGATTTAACATGTAATTAAGTGTGTAACTACTTGGGATAAATATGTATGCATGCGCGTGCGCGTGCGTGATAATCTTTTCTGATTCAAAATCTTAGTGGAGTTTATGGTTCACTATTATATAATCAAATCACCTTTTTCAATTGTAAATCGGTCAACGAACATATGTTAAACTTGGTTAGAGAATTTAAATAGCATGATTGTCACTTTTGCTTTACGCATATTTCCTGCTATACAAATTGACGTAAAAAATGAGTATTTTTATTTCTGTATAATCCATTAATATAATATAGATATAAACATATTTAGTTTCTAATTTCTTAATCACTATATAACAATATATGAACTTTCGAATGAAATCAAAGTGGAAGCTGTTTTGACACGATTAGCTAAAGTTTGATGATGGAAATATTCACTATTCGGCAATAGCTAATACAATACTCGTTAAATATTCTGTGTAAAATATAAAACGACACATGCCATTTTTACATGTATTAGCTGGTTTTGTTTCGCTTGTTCTTTTTTTTTTTGTTTTAAAGTATTCTTTTTATATTTTGGTGTCTGGTAATTATAGTTAATCAGAAAGATTCAAGAATTTTATAACCGACACAAAAAAGTTAAGATGTTAATTAATAGTCATATTCTCTGGACTGCCTGCTATACAATACGAATCCCAGAAGCTTTCTTGATTCGTCATGATTCGGCCTCGCTACCAAAATGTCTGGTTTTGTCGTTATCTTGATAAAACAGCATTGCTGCCAACGGATCAATTTGTTTTGTTACATTTTAGCTTCTGCTGAGGAAGAAAGATAGAAAGAAAAATAAAAAGAAACAAGGATGTCCTTAGAGATCCATGTAATAGACAGTATCACGGAATATGCAATGGACGATGTAGAATTCAACGTTGTCATAATTTATGTAATAAAACTATTGAGAAATAATAAACAAAATCCAAGAATCAAATGTATAGTAGTTATTTATCTCGGCTCTTATTCTGGTTTTCATCAGTCGATCTAAACTGATCTTGTGAAGGCAAAACTTTTTGGAAACAAAAAGCAAAATTTTGGGAATCGTTGGGTTAAAACCGTGGGTGTGTGTTATAAGGAACAAATACAAAAGTTAATATATATACTATTGTTCTCAATTCTGGTGGTATTTGTTCAATGTTTTGGTGCATCTTGGAAAATAAAGGAGGAAATTCGCTGGGCCTAAATGAGTCAGTAACATTCTTTTTCAAAGTGTCTGACGAAGACGAGCCTACACCGACCGAAATGTTGCACAAATAACACTCAAGATGAGAACAATTGTTTGATCAAAACAATTAATGCAAACAATCAGCTTCCAGATTAAAATTTCGAACTGTTAAATTATATACTTTATAAAAAAAACAAATACTATTCTCATTTACGATGAGGTCGACACAAAAGTTGCACTTACAAAATATCGTTGTTGAAAGCATAAACAGCACGCAGGGAGACCCCACGTTGCGAAAGATTAAATGAGAATAAACGAATATTTGATTTCAAATAATTTTATTATCATCGAAATCAGTGAAATAACCCATCTGTTAATCAAATCGATTGATTGTGTGTTCAAGTCAGGAACACACAGTAGTGCACCAGAATAAAGCTCACACTCCTCCTCACAGGTACATAGGAGTCTACATTGTACTCTAGATAACCTAGTGTTAATTATATAAAATTATCTCCATATATAATAAAATGAATGCGGAAATTGCCCTCTGAGACAATTATATAATGTTTGCAAAACCAAATGTCATATACAAATTAAACACATCTAGGCTAATAGCCACTATCTCATGAAGCTTTCGAACCCCGTTGTAAACACATCCAGTCTTGATAATAAAATGCTACATTAAATAGTACGAGAAATACGATCACAATCGCAACATATTTAGAGGAAGGCGTTCTTAGTTTTCTCCGTAAATAATTAGCTTTAGCAATGTACCAGTTGTCACCGGAACAACTTTTACAAATCTCGCAGACCCTGTTATTACAGCGACCGTAACTGGCTATTACATACATACACCTAACATAATTTTTCCTGTTTTATATTTCTAAATAATAAAGGCCCACTCGCAAGTCCGTCCATTCTGATTGACTTAGCTCCGAAAATTCTCAAATTGCAGAATCCAATTCTTCCTTTTAAAAACGAACGATTATTGACATTACAATATGGCGTCACTAATAGACATATTCAAGCGTCTCCGTAAAAAAACATCAAATGGCACTTATGCACGTTTGTTACCATGCTAGAATAATAATGTTACTATTTTGAAAGACATTCTGAACATGGAGGGGGTGTTTTGTAACAATCTTGGGCTTCCATCTTACAATTAAATGAAAAAAATGATACCATGAAACTTGAATTTAACCTTTAAAATTATTTTAAAATAGCGCAGTAACTAAATTGCATGAGTACCCAACAAATAAATTGAACAGCCTCTGCGATCGACTTTTACCATTAAGCACACTATGTGTGCATTGGTGATGTTTTTAACCGACGAATTTTTTGTATCTCTCTCTCTCTCTCTCTCTCTCTCTATATATATATATATATATATATATATATATATATATATTGAAGAGTTTTGCTCCCAAATATTTGCGTCATTTACATTATAAAAACAAACAAACAAATAAAAAATATACGAAAGTTTATTCGTAAATTATTTTCTCTTTTCCATGCGATTTGACGACATTTATAGGTAAAAAAAAAATCGGAAGTTACTTGGACGAAAAAACATGAACTTATTTTTGCCAACTATTTTCTTTCTGCAACATTAAAATTTTGTAATGTTTTTCGGGACAAATCGTAATAAAAAACAGGCGATTATTCGGAAGCGAAACTCTTCAATGTATAAATACATGTGAAATGCGTCGTTTTAAAACATATAAAATTTGCACAATCACAGAAATATAACTATAATGCCGTGAAATTAACTCTGGACTTAATTGAAGAGGTAATTCAAAAACATGTGCATGTTACTTTTAATATTATGCCGTGAAAATACTTTTATTGCCAACAATTTTGTTTCCGGAACATATTTCTTTCATAAACTAAAAATTTGCGTTTTTTTATTATTTTTCACTTATTTTATATTATAGCGCTCTACACCAGTGAGCGCCTACTTTTAAGTAAAACCCATTGTTAATGCTGCCACTAGCATTCAGTGTTTTCCTTTTCAATCTTTCGCATATTTCTGCGGCGCCTATTATAAATTACACGCTTAGCTTTCATATCACCCGAATACATTTGTAAAAAATTGTATCCAGCTTACCAACAGAAAAGGAAAACTTTTCAATCCTAGGGGCAGCATTAACAACTGACGTGGGAAAAAGGTTGTGTTCTATTATTTTAAACGGTATCGTTACAACTAGTAGAATAATTAAAAATACTACCTAATTTCTTTCTATCTGAAAGGTAAGCCTTTAAACGATGATAATCGCCGGAAAAAATTAAAACAAATTTTAAAGGAAAAAAATAAGACTATGGGAATCAGTGTTCAGTTCCGCGGAAATGTTTATGGTTGTTTTGTTTTTCCTAGTGACGCAATGTTAACACGTTAGGTGAAAACACAGAAGAATCAAAGCACACAATCAAATTCCCATGTTAAAATCAGTATATAGATACTAAAGTGGTTTCTTCGGTACCGTAATTATATTTTGCCCACGGGTGCCATTGTCCCCTATTTTAGTTGGCCGGCAGCAGCTCCCACTAACCACCGTTGTTTAATTGTTTTATTTTACAGGTAGTGTGGGGGGGCATACTCCCACCGGGCAACGCCGGGACACAATTCTTGCTAGTTTAATATAATTACTTGAATTAAAGTTTAAAATTCCAAAATAGTTCGATGTTTTTTTTTTTTTAACAAAAAACATTTATTTCCAGCGTTCCCCTGTATTATTAAAGAATCTACTATTGATTTTATGCATGGGCAGTGATAAAACAATTAAATGGACTTTTGATGTTAGGCTAAATAAACTTAACTTTGGTCCAACTCGGGCTGTTCCTGTTTTCATGGTATATGCCGATTATCGATTCCGATATTTATCGAAAGTATTTTAATAGGCAAACGATCTAACAACACTGCCTGACATATAAAGTGTCTTGGTGGTAAATTTCCCAAATATCTGCCCAACAGCTTTGGAGTGCACAAGAAATGAGCTCACACACAAAGACAAATGCCTTTATATATGAGTAGAGATATGCTTACAAATATATCCTTTGCTCAGGTCCAATTAAAGTAGAATTTACAAACATTGTATATATATATATATATATATATATATATATATATATATATATATATTCAAGCAAATATTATTAAATACAACGGAGACATTTTGTCTTATAATTCTTTTTTTTAATTTTTCAATTTTTCGTATTATCTTTTTTGTTTCAAAATCAAAAATATTAATAAAGGATCCATACATGTTGCTGTTACGAGCGCTTTCGATTCGTCCACGAATCATCATCAGGTGTTAAAAATACAGGATTGCGAAAATGAGGATTAAAAATGAAAACTAAAATATATATTCAGTGATGAGTTAAAATAAAAGTCGATTAAGAATAAAAGTCGATTAAAAATTCGAGTGTTAAAACCAGCAAGTTCGTAGACACCATGTACGAAGTCCGTCCAACACGGACTACGCAAGACATTTCAGAACGTTACTGCTTTTTTGAAATGCAATGTCATTTATATTAGGTTGAAGAGTTCTAATGTACGACGCTTCAAGAATCTTTAATTTTTTTACATTATTTTCCCGTTGTATAATTTTTGTATTACTGTCAATATATATATATATACTAGCAGGTCAGCTAAGCTTTGCTCGGACCCTCTGTACTATACATAACTTTATGTGCACATGTATATATTAAAAAGTGTGCCGATGTACGGTAATGGCTTCTTTGACTACCATAGAGAAAAGTTGGTAGAAACCACAAAGGTCAATTTTTTTTCATTTGTCGCTAATAGTGGCCATTTAACATTTATTGTTTTGGGTTCAAATAAAATTAACAAGTTTCACCCATGCCCAAGTAACCTACATTTAAAATTTTAAGTCTTTAGACCCAATATTGACAGAGGAGTTTGGTAGATTTTTCAAAGGTCTAATCTTTAAACATTTGTCTAATATTTGAATGTTTCATCCACACTAGGATTCCTCAGGCTAAACCTGACAAAGCCTAGTGTGGATGAAACGCGGAATATTTAGTGAAGCTTAATTGCCATATATATTTTTATAACTTACGATATATATATATATATATATATATATATATATATATATCGTGTTATAAAAATATATATGGCAATTAAGCTTCACTAAATATATATATATATATATATATATATATATAAAGGAAGAGAGAGGCATTGTGCCTAAAAATACTTTGAAACAATATAATAGCGTGAAATGGAATAGCGTCGAACAGAATGTAATTAAAGAATCATGTCTACAAACGTCAACATTGGTGACCATTATTATCTAGACAACGTCGAAAATGCATACAAAAAGGATGATGTTAAAGTGTGTATACGTTTTGGAGACACTCTATCTACATCTCACTCACTATCTCTACTATTATATAAAAGTCACTTAGTGTGAGTTAAAGTGAGTCCTTCCTCATAAGTTCAAAAACGCTTCGCCTATATTTTGCTAATTTCATACAAAAGTTAATTCATATTTCTGGCAGTATTGTTAGATATGTTTTATACAGAAAACAATCAAATATATATCGAAAATCGAAAAAAATCCGATCTTTAAAATAGTTTCTTGTATTGTAGATGAAATACTCTTTTACAAGAACATATTTAACGTTACGGCGGTGTAACCTTAGATGGTGTAACGTAAAACATTCCACTGTACAAATTCTTCGTTTTATCTATAAGAAAATAAAGACTATTTTTAATATCGTCAAGCCCAAATAACAGCTGACGTGATATTGGAAACTCACACAGTCGGAATTTGATAAATACCTTATCATTTTTTTTATTAGGAATAAGCCCACCGAGCAAATTATTCCACGGAATATGTACTAAAAAACTATAATAATTCATACGCCATTTGCAAAAATTAAAATATCATATTTAAGCGTATCGTACGACCTGGCAAAGCAAGGCGTCCAGCTAGTATATATATATATATATATATATATATATATATATATATATATATATATATATATATATATATATATATATATATAATTGGTTAAGAACTTCGAACGAGAGAAAGATGTACATTTAAATAAGGGGTTGGTCACTAACAATGTGTATTTTTTAACATTATTTTATTATTCCGTGTCTTGGTTTTACATTGAAAATTATGTTTAGATCATTGTAATAATACACACATTATTACAATGATCTAAACATAATTTCCAATGAAAAACCAAGACACGGAATAATAAAATAATGTTTAAAGATACACATTGTTGATGACCACCCCCTTATTTAAATATATATATATATATATATATATATATATATATATATATGTATATATATATATATATATTTATATATATGGAGAGAGAGACAGAGACAGACAGACAGAGAGAGACAGAGAGAGAAACAGAAAGAGAGAGACAGAGACAGCGACAGTAACAGAGAGAGACAGAGACAGAGACAGTGAGAGAGAGAGAGAGATAGAGACAGAGACAGAGAGAGATATTGCTTTCTATATGACTTATATTTTATTTCTTGCCATATTATTATGTTAATTCAGAAACCCCAAATTAAATCTCATTATAAACGGCAAAATGTGTGTGTGTCTGTGTTGTATCTCTCCAAAAACTCCTGACAGACGCATTGCCACGTGACAAAATTGGTATTGTTTGGAAGCCTAGTCTCTAGGACGAGAAATGCCGAATATTTTGCTAAAAACATTAATTACTTTACCCTCTACTGGGCCGTTTTCTAAACGGACGGTTCACTTTTTCGTCTACATGTTCGCAAGTCACCGTCTCCCTTCGATTGACTGCCCATAATTCCAACGCTTGTGACTTCCGGTTTGGTGATAGATGCATCAGCTAAGACGCCAGATTTTTTCACCTTCTTTTCCACTTTCCCCTTAATGGTTCGAGCCTGCTAGCCTACTACCACTTTTTTTTCAACACACCTCTCCGCCCGGGCTGCCTACTGTTGTTTTGATTGTTCTCCCACCGCCCAACTAGCCACACCTGGATATCTTCTCTGTTAGAGTGACTACCCTTAATGTAAACGCTCGCATCTTCCGGTTTCGCGATTGAGGCATCAACTAAGATGTTGGATTTTTTCATCTTGTTTTCTTTTTTCATGTTATTTGTTCGAGTTTGCCTGCCTACTCCCACTTTTTAACACTTCACTCCACCCGGGCTGCCTACTGTTGTTTTGGGGTTCTTACTACACCACCACTCCACACCCGCTAGTTCTTAATAAGAAAGCGAAAAACATCAAAATATGATAAAATATTGCTCAACTGTAAGGTTTTAAATTATTTCTCTTCGCAAAATACAAAACAAAAAACAAACAAAAAAAAGCGAGCCAATTTCCCTGTACCAAAAGAATATTAAAAAGCTATAAGATATTGAAAGATAGATTATTGTTTATGATCGATTACACAGTCAGGTGTTGCAGAGTTTTTTTTCGGATGTTTTCCCTCACTCCCTCTTGTGGTGTATGCTGAGTATCTGATATTCACGTGTACACACATCAAAATAGAGGAACGGGTGAACAGGGACATATTTAGCATGAAATATTAGGAACTAAAGGAGGGTGTAAACACTGATAAGGTTTTTAAAACGCCGACGATAATAATGGCTACCCGAGAGAATATGCCGCTCCTATCAGGTTATGTTGCTATGTTCGAAAATATTGATGAATATCTCGGATTAGGATGATTCGGATAAAAATGCGATGAACCCGCTAGGGGAAATTTCATCAGAAATACGCGGAATAAACCGATACTAATATTCGCACATACATTTCTATTATTCTTTCTTTCCCGCTCTATCCCCCGCGGTCCTGAATATGACCTTAAATTTTATTCAGTGGTGAGTTCCCAGCTTGCGGGCTTTGGGGGTGTGTGGAGTTACCCTTTAATTGCTTTTGCTCACAGGCCAACTCTGACCCGAAGTGGTAGTACCTGTTAGGGTCCCAACTATGGGTTAAATAGAAAGAGAACTAAAACAACAAATATATTCTATTAAAAAAAAAATTCTTCAAAATCTTTGGATTCGGTATTAAATAACCTGAAAAGGGTTGATATGCTGTAAAACAAAAACAACCAACAAACCAACCTATCCCCCGCTTTCTCCTCCCCTCTCACTCTCTTTTTTGTTATCTTGTAAAATTTTAAGTTATGTGATATGTCCTGTATAACGCTAAACAAGCGTTACACAACCCACTTGTTCTAGTTGGTGTCGGTTTATGAATATGATATATGTGCTCATATGCAAATTATACTTAATTTGCATATCACTAAATCTCCCTATAACGGAAGGGATTTTTGCCGCGAGTACTTCTCGTGCCCTCCTGAACATCTTCCTTTATCTCTCTCCTTTTCCTTGGAGATCTGGATCTATCACGTCTTTGTCTATAATCGCAGTGTTCCTTCGGATTATTCTTATCTTCCTCTTCTGCCTTATCCCATTCTACTTCTTCCTCTTCTACCCTACCCCTCTCTACTTCTTCCTCTGCAGTCTCATTCTGCAGTAACTCTTATGTTACGTCAATAATGGGCAGCTCTGAAGGCATTTCCTTATCCGATTGTTTTCCTTGGGATCTTATTTGGTCAACATGAGCTAGAATACTGTTCCCATTTTCCTTATTTAATATTGTAGTATTATGTTCTTCCTGCATAATAAATTCTGCTGTCTTGGATTCCGTATTCCTATTTCTTTTGTACCACATCTTTTGATTTGATGCATATGATATAGTTAAAGAGGTCCTTAATTGTCTGCCCATTAAGACAGATGGACTTTCTGCCCTCCCTGCATGCGGAATTGTTCTATAACTTAGTAATAATTTTGGTAGGAAAGCATCTATTTTCTCCTTCTGTTGCACGCATGCTTTTATGCCCCTCTTCAATAGTTTCAATCAGAAACCATATTATTCTGACATTGCATGCTTTTCTGTAATTCTGATGGTTTTCTTATTTACCAATACTGATTCGTATAGTTTTTTCTGCAATTTTACATATTGTGGGGAAATATTATTAACACTTTTTTGGGAACTAAAATGTCCTCCAATGTACCTTCATATCATGAGTAAATTACCACTTTCAAGTGAAAAAATGTATTTTTTCTACAAATACGCGAAATGATACTGAGTAATTTACTTACAAAATCGAATGGAAACTAATAGGTCTTTATATTATTTAAACTGTAATAGTTACACATGAGTTACATGTAATTGGATACTTGATTATGTAATAGAGAGGTTCTGCTATAATCCGAATTAGCCAACTATATTCACAATATAAAAATGTATGAACCATGAATTGGCATGACCTTTAACAAATTGTGTTTCAGTCTCAAATTAACTCATTCATTAATTCCGTGAGCGAACTGCACCGTGGCTACCCAGACACATCGTCGTACACACATCAAGAATATTCATATGGCTACCGATGCATTAAGCCATTAAACATGACAAATCCAAAAGATTCACGCTGCTTCATTTCTTCTATAACAATTTCACCAATGAGATTTTTCTCTAGAGGTTTTAACTCATCGCAAGCTCGTTAACGATATTGTTCCGCTAAGTTGATTAATATCATTAAATTTATTTAGATACACTTGGAGCCAAATACTTCGGAAACTTCACTGCCTTGTTAATTGCTGTCTATGTATTCTTCATGCGTTTAGGAAATCAGTCTTATACTTGAGAAAGGCTCCGTTAATCTTTAATACTATACATTTACTCAGCTCACTGAAAAATCATCACAATCTAATAATAAAAAACGTAAATTGAAATGTTAAATTATTATACTATAAAGGTTTTTTTTATAGTTTTATTTATTTGCTTTATTGTCAAATTGTCTAATAAGTAAGTCCTTATAACTTATAATAATATTTTAATTATTTCGTTTTGCTCCCGAACCCGTTTTTTTTAAATAGACTCATCTAAACAAATATATTCTCAATCTATGAATATCGCCTGAACGCCAACCGGGAATGCTTTCCCAGAATTTAACTCCAACTCAACCTCAGGCTCTTCAAACTACTTGTTCACTGAAAGTTATATTAAGGACATAAAGCGTACGCGTACGTCTGCAAATTACCCCTACCATGTATTTGATGCCATAAAAAGTCTAAACAACCCAAGGCGTGTGGGTCTGATCTCATCCCTACAATGCTGCTGAGTTAGATTCTGTCCTCTCCAATATCTTACAAAACATATCTAGCCAGGCCTTGTCTTCTGATAGTTGTACCAGTATTGAAGAATTCTGTCGAAAGCACTGATCCGCTCAATTATCACATCACATGCACCTCTTTCCTTTTCGGTAAACTCAATGAGTCTTTAATCAAGAAAGAACTATTTCACTTCTTTGTAAATGCTAATCATCTTTCTATGAAAATATGGATTTAGACAAGCCCCTTTTACTGGAAATAGTTTAACAGTCATCCTTAAACGCTATGCGCTTGATAAAGCAGAGTAGGATGCAGTTGTAGCCTTTTATATACCCATCGCCTTTGATAAGGTCTGGGATAGAGGAATTCTCATGAAACATAATCTATATTAAAAATCTCACCTGTCTGTTTAAATGTTTGTATGTATGCATGCATGCAAGCATGCATGCATGCATGTATGTATGCATGTATGTATGTATGTATGTATGCTCAAGGATTGGTGTGGGCGCGTGTTAAAAGCACACAAATGCTCTAGCGTCATATATAGCTTCTCCCAATCTAATCATCCCCACGTGCATGTCGTGAGTTCTGCCATGCCAACGGGGCTCTGGTGAATGGCGAGTGTTCAGCGCCAGTAAACGGAATCCCCACTGCATTGTGGGATAAGGTTTTTGAACCAAATTTTAAGGGCGAGGAAACCCTGACAGAAACCTCCAAAGGAGCTTAGGCCCTATTGACTGCAGCATTCCTGACTCACCGGCGTGTGGACCATGCTCTGGTTTCCGGCTACCTAAGTCCCAGTCATGGGTAAATGACATTAGCGGGGTAAAAGGAGCTGCTGTAAGCTGTGGCGGAGGAAATCCTTCTAGGAGAAGGAAACTGTTACGGAGAAATCTTCGGTCAAAGTAATCAGCAGTCATCTTGCAATAGCTTGTCACTGGGTTATTGTTACTGAGACTTAGAGAGTGGCACTCGAATCGTGCAAGGTCTTGTTGCTTTAATACAACGATGTACAGATGTTACTTGAGATCTATCTTTTATCTTTTATCTTTTTTCTATCTTATCTTTATCTGTCGTTTATTCCTATTGAAAGTCCTATGGCGATGGAGGAGTGGCAACGTGTACAGACTTGACCAGTTGGAGGTACACAGTCACAAATCTGCACAGAGGTGACAGGAACCCTATCTTAATATCGTTGTTTTGCCTTCACATGACAGAGGCCAACTCCGGTGGGGGTTCATGTGACTGAGAAGCCCTATTCAGGGAGAGCACTGCTCACCCAATGTTTTGGGAAAGTGCTAGAAAAGGTGCACTAAAAATTATCTGTCATATTATCGCTGATTAGTTTATTGCGGCTAACGGTTTATGCTGTTGGAATGTACGCACTTCACTTGATAAAGGTTCATCCAACCGTCCAGAGCGCATGACGGCGCTCGTCACTGCAGAGCTACGAAGACTTGATATAGATATTGCTGCTCTGTCAGAGACCCGTCTCTCAGTAGATCAAATGACAGAGGTATCATCAGGTTACACTGTCTTCTGGATTGGTAAACCAGAGGGTATCCGTAGAAATGGTGGAGTCGGGTTAGCGATTAAAACATCTTAGTTGATACTATGGAATTTCCTTCCACTATCTGTGATCGCATCATGAAACTTCGTATCCTCTCTCACATAACAGATTCGTCACTATTCTTTCGGTCTATGCACCAACTCTTCAATGTTTTCAATGCCCGCGTTGGGAAAGACTATTAGGCCTTAAGTCTTCTTGGCCACTATGGTATCGGTACCATGAATGCTAATGGCCTTAACTACTAGAGGTGTGTTCAGAATTTAATCTTGCTATCTGTAAGACTTTTTTCTCGCCATAAACTGAAGCAGTAAGCTACTTGGATACACCTACGTTCAAAGCATAGTCACCTAATTGACTTCGTCATAACTCTAAAACGCGACCTTCGAGATGCATATACTGTTGGTACCATGCGCAGTGCTGAACGTGACACCCCTCACAAGTTGGTGAAAGGGAAGTTTAATTTACGAACTCTTAAGAAAGTTCGTCATAGTGGTGTTAAGGTGCCTAGTCGTATTGATGTCGCCAAGTTAAAGTTGCCTAAAGTTCAAAAGAGTATGGCGGAAAAACTCAATTATCTTGCATTTGATGGGACATTGGTGAATTTTAAGACTCAGGTTTGTTCTGCTGGTGCTGAAGATCTTGGCTTCAAGAGGGATAAGAACAAGGACATGTTTGACGACAACAATATTTAAATTAATCAGTTGCTGATGAATAAACAGACAATGTATGAATCTTTACTTCGTGAAGATCATTCTGATCATACAACTAATTTGCGACAGTACAAAGAGGTCAAAGGCACATTGCAACGTGAGCTAAGAAAAATGAAAAACCAATGGTGCATGAATATAACGGAGCAGATCTAAAATGCGTTTGACACAAAAAATTGGAGGCAATTCTATGGACTCCTGCGGCAAGTATTTTGTCCTCCTACCTCTTCAATATCTCCCCTGATGTCGAAAGAGGGTTCTGTTGTCATTAAGGATCCAGAAAATATCTTGAAAAGATGGCAAGAGCACTTTACTGATGTGTTTCACAATCCCTTAGCAGTGGATGCTGATGCAATTGATAGCCTACCACAATGTGATACCATATTCAGAATGGATAGTTCGCTTAATCTGGTTGAGGTGCACTTGGCTATCCCACAAATCAGCAGTGGCAAAGCACCTGGTTTGGATGGTGTTCCGGTAGAACCTCTTAGGGTTGGAGGTGTGAATATTGCTAATGCTATCCTTGTTTTTTTAGGGAATCTGGGAAGGTGCTCCTGTTCCACAGGATTGGATTGATGATGTCTTCGTGACCCTGTTAAAAAGGAAAGGGACAGAAGAATGTTTGTGACCACTACCGTGGGATTATGCTTTTGGAAGCTGCTGGAAAAATTCTCGCACGACTTCTATTAAACAGGTTACTGGAGGATGTTTGTGATAATGCAATTCTAGTATCACAAAGTGGCTTTAGGTCTGACAGACGAATATGGATATGATTTTTTCTAGCCCGACAAATCCAGGAGAAATGCATTGAGCAACAGATACCACTGTAACAAGTGTTTGCGGATCTAACCAAAGCATTTGACACCGCATACAGGAATGCTCTCTGGCTAATCTTAGAGAAAATAAGGTGTCCTTCAACCTTTATTAAAATATTCAAGAAACTGCGAAAGGACATAAACGCTCGAGTCTCGTTTAACGGAAAATTGTCTGATGAAATCCCAGTTGACAATGGTGTCAAACAAGGTGATATTCCTGCCCCTACTCTTTTCTCTATATATTTTGCTGCTCTACTTGCTCATGCGTTTCGAGTTTGCGATAAGGGTGTCATGTTAAAGTTTCGAACCGCTGGTTGGATTCTTAATCTTAGAAGATTTAATGCAGATCCAAGGAGTTACTGTATGCAGACGATGCTGTTTTTTGTTGCACTGATATGCAGCAGATAATGGATAGCTTTGCTGACTCCTGCACTGACTTTGGTCTGAGGATCAGTCTGTCTAAAACAAAGGTGATCTTCACTCTTGCACCGGGTCAATCATACGTGGTGCCGAACATCATGGTCTGTGGTGCTAGACTGGGAGTAATTGATTTATTTGTGTACCTAGGTAGTTCTCTGCTGAGGGATGGCTGTCTCGACACTGAAATCCTGGGTGCTAACCACACTGTTGTATTCATCGGAGACATGGACATTGCATTTAAGGCACATTAAATGGCTTGAACGATTTCGACAAAAATGCTGTAGACGTATCTTAAACATCAAGTGGCAAGCACAAGTGCCCGACACTGAAATCCTTGTGAGAGCGTGTTGAGACCCTTGTAATCAGATCTCACATGCATTGGGTGAGCCACTTGGTTCGAATGAAAGATTGTAGGCTGACAAAACAATTTATTACGGGGAGCTGGTAACTGACAAGCGCCCTCAACTCAGGCCTAGGAAGAGGTTCAGGACTCTACAAAGAATAATTTGAAAGTCTTACAAATCGACATCGACACATGGGGAAAACTTATGCGTGAATGTTGTGATGCTCTAGAGAAAAGAAAGCAGGCCACAGCAATCTGAAGCGAGAGCTTCGCAAATGTTTAATTGATGGTCTTAACTATGTCACACAAAGCTGGAAATGTGACACTTTAAAACGAGTGCTTTTGTGAAAAGCTGGCTACGTCAATCACCTTAAGTCTAACAAAACTCCTGTTCAGGTCAACTGTGCGCCTATTAATCCGAACCAAACGATCTGTTTAACATGCAATTTTTTCGGGGTGACACTAAAACTCTATATGAAATGCATAGGATATTCCATTAAGTGTATCGTTTACCACTCAAACACTGAGCAAGTAAAAAAGTTAGGAACATACTTTTCCTCCCCCAAGTTGATCATTTTATAGTATATCTTTTTTTAACTCGTGGATTCCATGGTAAGAATTTATCTAGCTTGGTAAAATATCCAACTTCGTGCTGTTTCTAGAGGCAATATCACTTGGAGAAAATGTTCCATTTTATCATAAACCCAATATAGATTTGTTGTACCGTTAATACCTTATTGTTGCTGCGAGTATTATGTGATTTTAGATATTTAGTCAATGTTTACTCTTATAGAAAGTATTCTCATGCTATGATGTCCTGTTCTCTCTAAAGAAAGACCTTATACTGGAGAATCATTTCTATAAGGAATTAAAATTATCTCGATTATGTTATGGGGCCATAAATGTTCGGTAAAATATATGCTAATAAATCTAAGCTTCTCCTCTGCAACAATTATAAAGACACATTTCCAACTAACGATTGCCGTGACATAAAACATCCTACGTCTTTCAAAGTTCACAGCCAACCATTAAGAGGCAATATGAACTAGAACAAATACATCCGGGACATTGCGAAGGCTGCTGCAAAAAGAGTTGAGTTCACTAAAAAATTACACCAAATAACTTCCAATATATTTACAGTGTCACAATTCGCCTATGCATAGAATCTACTTTACACGTCTGGGTTTATACATCTACCACGAGCCGTTAACTTTTGTAGAAGGCCTAGCAGAATCTCAAATCTAATTATTCCTACACTGTCGGCGAAGACCCAACCTCTGCAACATCGACGCAATGTCAAATTCTTGTGTATGTTTTAGAAGTACTGTTATGAAATATAGTCTGATACACAAATAGCACTTTTTGCAGCCCCCAACTTACATGTATTTGACTAAATCGGAAAAAAAACAAAAGCCCACCCATTTATTGTTGAAGCCTTTAAATCCCGTCTGTTACAATATTTGTGATAAATGCTGGTATGAACACTGAAAGTTGGAACATTCTACATATAGACACTGACGAATCAAACTGAACAACGTTCTGATATTTACCAATTAGAAACCAGAATTTTTCTATAAAACATATTGAACCTTTTAGCATTCCTAAACATAATAATTTCGTGTCAACACGAAAAGAATCTTTCACTCTTAGCCTGAAATATTATAAAGCTCAGAACCTGTACAGAATAGCTACCAAGTGAAAGTTCTTCATCTACAAGACTGGTTTCAAATAGCTAGTCATCGGCAATTCTTTTGAGATTAAACATGGCTTCCCATTCAAAAGGTTATGCGCCTTATCTCTTGTTATGCGAGAAGCTTTGGGCGATGACTGCAAAGCATTAAACATATTAAGAGAGCATTATTTATCGAATAGAAAGCCGAAAAATATTTCTTCATATACTGAATTGACATTTCTAAAACATACGGAAACCGAGACGATTACAGATTATATTATAAAGGCCGAGGCAATAGAAAATTTATTAAAAATGTCTGTCGAAGTTTTCAGCGACAGTCTGCTATTCTTCATGGCCTTAAATGTTGCCGAGTGATTTTAATCCGTTTACCACCATAATAACTAACAACAATAACCATGACTTTTAATTAATTCAGTGTAGCATTTGGGAGTTACGAGGAAAGCGAGAAAATGGATCTGCAAATGAATTTTAAAAACACCCACTTTAAAACACCAAAATAAAATTCGAATAAAAGCTGCAACCTTTCCAAAAATATTTTCTCCTAAATAAAAGGACGACCATTATCTATATATAAAAGTGAAAGTATCTGTCTGTCTCTATGTATGTGTGTGTACATTTCCCTACGCAATAAATCTGTCAATTTTTAGTCTACAGACGCCAAATTTGATATACAGTGTACTGAGATTTGGCAAAATCGATGTGATCAGTTTTCGGCCAGAAATTGCGCGATTAAGGGGTCAAAGTTCAACGATTTGACCTTTGGGAACTCTACCAAACTCCTCCGACAATTTCGGGTCTACACAATTAAAAGTTTAGATATAGGTTCCTTGGACATGGACCTAACTTAAGAACTTGATTTGAGGCAAAAACAAAATTTTAAGGGGTCATAATAGGAGTCAAAGTTAAAAAAAATGACCGCTTTTTTTTCCTCAACATACACCTCCAAATACCCGGGCTAAACCGGGCTAAAATGCTAGTTTGCTATAATTTTGGGCAAAGTAATCCCAAGAGTCTCCAATGTAGAAAGAAAAATTCAAAGTGGACTCCATTGGAATGTGGAGAGTTCGTTAGTAATATACGTTTTCGTTTTCATGTCCGTTTGACTATTCAAGAAACAGTAATAACTGTCTTGTTGATTGTGGGACATCAGAACGTAATTAAGAAGAAATCGGATTTTATCACTTTTCCTAAAGGTCACTGTCTAGAGCTAGCTAAGGATAATCCAGTAAGCAGTATCGTTTAGAAGAGAGACGATGTAAAGTTCGCTTTAAGGAATAATAAAGGTGGACTTTGTTTCTGTATGCTAAAGAACGCTCTTCTAATACCCAAATGTATACAAAATATATTTTCAGTACAAGTACTGATGCAATTCTCTATCTATATAAAAGCCAAGTACGTTCAAGGGTGGAATACTGTTGCCATATCTGGTCAGGAGCTGCTAAAAACAGCCTATCCTGCATTGACAGAAGAGACGTTGCGAGCCTATCCTTGTTTTATCGTTATTTCCATGGCAGGTGCTCGTCTGAACTCCAATCTCTGGTCACCCCTCGCCAATCTTTCACGAAAACACCCGTCTAGCTGAATTCACTGTGAAAAATTTCCCCCACTCTTTATCTGTGCCTAAATCAAAACGCGGATTCCATGAACAAAGCTTCCTTCTTAGAACTGCACGCCTGTGGAACTCTGTTCCGTCTGCCTGCTTCCCTCCGGACTAAAACTTGGATGTCTTCAAGTCCAATGTTAACAAATTCCTAATGAACCGCCTCCTTAATTAAACACTTCATCAAATCTCCACAGTAACGTAATGTACTTGCAATAACCCTTATCCCTGAGTGGTTTCCGGGCCTTAATAAGTGGTGATCACTGTGTAAAAAAAAGCCGCCACTAAACAAAGTGCATAGACTTTAAATAAAATCTGGTGAACCTGTATGCAATATTAAAGAAAATGGAAAATGATATTATTTAAACAGAGCAGTCCCATCCAAAAAACGCCTGCCATTATTTACAAACATGGCATAATTATTTGGGCACTGCAATATTTCAGATATCAAATAGTTGACGAATGAGGTTTACATAATGAACATAAGAACTTCAAAAAGACAACTTGATAAACTGCAACGTTTGTACACAAGGTAAAATGGAAAAATACACAAATAAGATGCCAGAAAAAAAGCCACAAAAACTGCTATAACGGTTACCTTGTAATTTTAATGGTAATAGTGGAATCGATGGACAGAGAAAATGTCAGGAGTGCATTAAATTTTGAAAACTATTATTCCGGTTTAATAATGGCCTATTTCTTAAAGAATAAATCTGACACCTTGCTAGTAACAAAAAATGCTTAGCTGATATGTCCCCTTACGATGCAGTAAAGTGTATCGGGTCTTACAATGGTACAACATTCACTAAGAAAGCCTTTGAAATCTTAGTAAAATAAAATCGTATCCAAAATGAAAACTGAACCCCTAATTCACCTCATCCAAACGAAACCGGTGGAAGATAACGGCGAAGACATTTTGAAATGGGAAGATGTCTAGTCATTGAATCAAAGCTCCCTAAAAACCTCTGGGCGTATGCACCAATGACTGCTGCATATACACACAATCGGTCCTTTAACAAAAATTATCTAGAACCCATATGACGCTTTCTACGGTAGAAAGTCAAATTTAATCAAAATGCATGTATTTTGCTCAACTTGCTTCGCAAGTAAATTCAATATCAAAAGCGACAATACAGCCCAGCTTATTAGGATTTTTCCAGACAAAAATAAACCACACATAATTCAATTTGTAAAATTCACAGCCACGTTTTATTTCAAAGAAAAAAATCCATCATCCAAATATATTGCAACATTAACCATAGAATATTATCATGAAATGTGCTATTACATAAGAATTACTATGTGTCTATACTGACCTGTGGACGTCCCGGGTAAACTTTCGAGATGTCTTCGCTTTCACAAATCCAATTGTTAAAAGACGACGACTGTCCACTTCTCATCAACATGCGACGTATTCTGCCTCTGTTGTCACATATGCAATAAATTTTACTTGCGGTATTTTAAAAAAGCACAACAAGATTTTATAATATAACCCGGCGCATTATTTACTAAAATGGTATCATCTAACACCACTGTTAATTGTGTTTATTTAATGGAAAACAATGCGACAGTTACAATAATTCATAAACCACAGGGTCTCAGCAATCAATCGCGGTCAGCAACAAAGACATAGTTTTATTTGCCTTATATTTCGTCCTTCCGTTTTTGCGGTCATGGTATGCTTCTATAACAAACACACCAAGCGATTTCTAGATGGAAACATTTATTATCGCTTATCTTTTGCCTTTTTATCTACTGATCCACAACTGAAATCCTCTTAAGAATGATGTCAGATCCCCCATCCCGTGCAACATTGGTAAATTGTAATAAAACACAAAGCCAAACAGCAGAAAGAAACATAAATTTCGTGTTACAACTTTACATTTACGATGCATATTAAGAAAAAAAATACAACAAAATTACATGCACAATTAGCTTTTCAAAATAGATAATAAAGATAAAAAGTAAAAACGAAAAGTTACCACCTGATATTTTTCATATTTATTTATCAGCTATATTTTTGTCGGGCGTACGTGTTCATATTATCTTACCCAGTAGTTGATTGTACCTTTATATAAATATCTATAATTCCATGTATTTTACCATTTTACTTTACTCCTGAATGTGTACTCGTTCTTTAAATAATGTGCACGAAACATTTCCATGTGGATGTTTGTGATGTATTATTGAATCTTTGCTTTACTCCATTCATTTTTATTTCTTTCTTTCCCTCTCTTTTATATTCTTTACTTTTATTTGTCTAAATATAAGTTAGTTTTTGTATTCTATCTGTGTTAAAATGCATGTATAAATGTATCAATTTGTACGTGCAACTTTAGCTGGTCAGCTATTTTAATTCTGATTTTATATTATCTTCACCATACCAGTTTTCCATTGTGTCTTACATTCAGTAATTAACTATTCCTCGTGATAGACCAGAAAATATGCACCACGCGTAAAAAAAATTCATAGTGAAATGGAATTATTAAACATTCACATACACGTTGATTAAAACATATGTTCATCCAAAATAAGCTGTATTCACTACTGTGTGCCTCAACAAGTAGGATTATCTTAATAATAATGATAGTAATCTAATAATTACTTTTTATCGAATACAACATCGTCTCTATTACAAAAATTTCTTCGCCCCAAAACACACTATATAAGAAAAGGTGGCAATGTAGTTATATCACCAGGAAGGATAACACATACTACACACCTTTCGTTTGTATTAGTATACAGACACTGCAATGGTTTGAAATCATTATAGTCAATTGGTGACTTAGTCCAATTTTGCTCAGGGCTTCGGGTCCGACTATATACGAAAGGTCCTTGATATACTCAATACTTAATTTAATTTAACTCTTCGATATATTACAGAAGACTTGTAACGTGCATCCAGGAGATAAGCGCCCGCGTGTTTGCGTGTTGTGTGGGTACGTGGGAGAGACGGATGAGGGGAAAAAGACTTACCTCGAGACGAGCTCAGCGTTACCGACCAAAAATAGAAAAGAGGGACCAAGATGGCGACCGCCGTCTTTTCTAAAGTATGATGTCTCGCAAAGTCACACGAATTCTCGGAATATGCAAATTTAGCCGGCCTAGAACGACGATAAAAGCGGGTGAGGGGAAAGACGTGGGGGAGTGACGATTGAGTTGGCTGGGGAATCGTGTGGCTGTTGCTTCTTGTGCCGTGTTGAGGATATCTTACCGTGTTAAAGAGAGAGTCGGCGCCATCTTGAATTTTTCCTTACATTTTTTTTCTTACAAGCTATTCCGGCCATTTGGCCTCTAGGACTATGACCGAGTCGAAATTTGACTTAAAGCTCATACCCGAGTTTGACGGGACCACGTCCATCGTCGACTGGGTTGAAAGGGTCGAGCTGACGTGCGACCTTTGTGAGGTGAAAAGGGTACACACTGTAATTCCCCTGAGATTGGCTGGGGGTGCCTTGAGTGTATATCAGCAACTCAGTGCTGCCGAAAAGGGAGATGTCACCGCAATTAAAGCTGCGCTGTACAAGGCATTTGCCATGGATCCTTGTACGGCCTATGAAAAATTTGCTTCCCGAAAACTTCTACCGTAGGAAAGCGTGGACGTTTTCTTCGCTGAGTTAAAGAAACTCGCAGTTCTGTTCGGTGGAGGGGTGTCGGAGCGGACGCTTGCGTACGCGTTTGTGGCGGGCCTTCCCACTCGGGTGAAGCAGCTACTGAGAGCCTCAACCAGCGTTTCAACAACGACCATGGAACACTTGATGGAACGTGCTCGAGCCATCATCAAAGATGAGGAGGACCTGGGGGAACCAGTTGTGATGGCGACACAGACAGGCCAGATTGGCACTCGGGAGATTCCGAATCAGAACCCTGCAAGCAATGAGAAATGTTTTCGCTGCGGCCGACGCGGACATTTTGCAAGGAATTGCACCAACAGGGGACGTGTGCGCTGTTTTAAGTGTGGCGGTTTGGGGCATCTAGCCCAAAACTGTGCGGGAAACGTATCAGGGGAGAGGACGTCAGCGCCGCCCTGCTCCCCGAGCAAAATTTGAACAAGGCGCAACCAGTAATAACCGTCTATGTAAACAGGATACCCTGCTCAGCACTTCTCGACTCAGGCTGTTCGCATACTATAGTGAGCACCAGACTCGTGACCCAAGGAAATCTCCTGGGGTTTGACCTGTTGCTCGGATACGATGCCATCAAGGCGCTGGGGGGAGTCGCAATTCATCGGGATGGAAAGGTGCGATTCTTAGAGGCCCCAGTGTGTGCAGCGCTCCATATCGATCGGCCGGATTTTACAGTGGACTACGACTCGCGCAAGAGGGCCTGGATTGCATCTTGGAAGTGGACCGAGGGAATGGCACCGACTAAACTCAAGAATGGGGTTGCAGAGTACCCTATACCTAGTGAGGCCCGAGCAGAATACGAAAGGGAACTAAAGGCGTGGATCCAAGATGGCTGGTTAATCCCCTACCCTGAGGACAAGCTTGGGCCTCCGAAGGGTCTAATACCCTTGATGGCAGTAGTCCAGCATAACAAGTCGAAAGTACGGCCCGTGCTGGACTATAGGGAGCTTAACAAGCATATTGAAGCCTACACTGCCGATGCTGACGTATGCGCCAGTAAGTTGAGGGAATGGCGTCAGAAAGGCACTAATGTCTCAATATTGGATTTACGAAAAGCCTATTTACAGGTGCGAGTTGATGAGACGTTGTGGCCGTTCCAGACAGTTTGGTTCCAGGGGCAGAGGTACTGCCTTACACGCCTTGGCTTCGGCCTAAATGTGGCACCACAGATCATGAAGACTATTGTCAACACAGTATTGTCCCAAGAAAAGCCCATGAGGGACTCAACGTCAGCTTACATTGATGACGTATACGTCAATGAAGATGTACAGTCTGCGTCGTGTGTCAAAGAAAAGTTGGCTCAGTTTGGTCTGGAATGTAAGAATCCCGAACGTTTAAGGGAAGGAGCACGTGTATTGGGATTGGATGTTTATGAAGAGGATGGCACCCTACAATGGAGGCGTGGTAGTGAAATTCCAAGCATCCCCCAACCTCGTTACAAGGCGGACCGTTTTTTCTTGGTGTGGAAAACTTGTTGGTCACTTACCGGTCTGTGGCTGGCTCCGCGCAGCTGTTGGTGTGATTAAACGCAGAGCAAATTTAACAACCACGGGTTGGGATGACATATCAGATGATGTCCTACTAACTCTGATGATTAAAGAGACACTGGAGAGAGTGAACAAGAAGGACCCTGCCTGTGGGCGGTGGTGTGTTAACGGAGACAACGTAGGTGTGTGGGTTGATGCCAGTTCTTTGGCGTTGGGAGTATCGTTGGAGCAAGGAGGAAACGTGTTCGAGGATGCGTGTTGGCTGCGGCCCGTAACAGATTCTCAGCATATCAACCTGGCAGAGCTGGACGCTGTTGTAAAGGGGGTAAATCTGGCCCTGCAGTGGCAGTCTAAGAAGTTGACCTTGTACACAGATTCTCTCTGTGTCTACCACTGGGTGTCTGACACACTTTCAGGACGGACACGAATCCGTACCAAGGCAGCAAGCGAAATGTTAATACGGAGAAGGCTAGACACGCTAAAAAACCTGGTATCTGAGTATTGGCTATCACTGAGCGTCACTCTGGTGCCATCACATTGTAATCGTGCTGACCAACTGACCCGTGTACCTCACAAATGGTATGAAGCCGCGAAGATGGGAATGGAGATTACTGCTCGATCTTGTGCAGTTGCAATCGACCCATGTCAAATACAAAAAATTCATGCACAGAGCGAACATCCGGGTATCAAGAGGACCCTTTATTTTGTGAGGCGTGCATACCCAGCAGTGACCAAGATGGATGTCAGACAGATTGTCAGAAATTGTGAGGCTTGCCAGTCTATTGATCCTGCACCAGAGCGATGGCAGAAGGGTCGCTTGGAAGTTGAGAGTGTGTGGCAGCGGCTGGCCATGGATATTACCCATTACAGTGGCAAGCCCTTTCTAACTCTCATTGATTGCGGGCCTACGAGATTTGCGGTGTGGCGGCAGATGACCAGACAGGATTCAGCAAATGTTGTTCGCCACCTATCATCCATTTTTTTTGAGCGAGGTGCGCCGGAAGAGCTCCTGACTGACAATGATGCAGCGTTTTGTAGCCAGCAAGTCCGGCAGTATTTAGATGAGTGGGGCGTCCGTCTACGGTTGCGATGTGCGCATGTGCCATCAGGAAATGGCATTGCTGAAAGAAGCCATCGCAGCATCAAGAGAATTGCTGCCAGGAAGCGATGTACTATTGCGGAAGCAACGTATTGGTACAACATTACGCCAAAGGACGGGACGTCCTCTTCAACCGCACCTGCGAATGCTATTTACACGTACCAAGTCGGAGTGAAGGGAATCAACACTACGCAGCCAACCGACAAGGGAACATATAACAGATATGAAGTGGGAGATCCAGTGTGGGTGCGGCCTCCAGGAAATCGGTGCACCGACAAGTTTAAGCGAGGACACATATCTGGAGTGATTAGCCAGCAGTCTGTTTTGGTCGATGGAACCCCACGACATGTGCGAGATTTTCGCCCAGCTACCGAGGTGCGTCATACAACTACAGAAGAAAGCAGTGAAGCGTCTAGCGATGAGCTGCCGATGCACGGATTCAGTGAGCCCCTTCCAGAGACTGATAGCGATACTTCATCTGATGAGGCGGAACCAGATCCAGAGCCCGAATCTGAAACAGTGAATGTACCTCTTTGCAGAAGCACACGCACTAAAAGGCCACCCCCCCCAGTGCTCTCTATGTGATCATCAGATCAGAGGGGAGTGTAACGTGCATCCAGGAGATAAGCGCCCGCGTGTTTGCGTGTTGTGTGGGTACGTGGGAGAGACGGATGAGGGGAAAAAGACTTACCTCGAGACGAGCTCAGCGTTACCGACCAAAAATAGAAAAGAGGGACCAAGATGGCGACCGCCGTCTTTTCTAAAGTATGATGTCTCGCAAAGTCACACGAATTCTCGGAATATGCAAATTTAGCCGGCCTAGAACGACGATAAAAGCGGGTGAGGGGAAAGACGTGGGGGAGTGACGATTGAGTTGGCTGGGGAATCGTGTGGCTGTTGCTTCTTGTGCCGTGTTGAGGATATCTTACCGTGTTAAAGAGAGAGTCGGCGCCATCTTGAATTTTTCCTTACATTTTTTTTCTTACAAGACTGGCGGTTTACTGTTTGTATTCGTCAATATTCTAGAGGCAGTAAGCTAAAGGAGTGTTATATATAAGGAAAATACGCCATAATAAAGAAACACATTTTACCAATTAATCTGGTATACTAAGATGTGTATTTTGCCGCGTTAACCCTCTTTTTATGCCATTGATGTAACCGTACACGATACTAAACACGTTCGTCGACACAACTCGCCTAACTCCCAAACAATTCGGGTCGATACGAGCCTACACGATCTGAACAATTTCGTCGATACGACTCGGCATGGTCCCATACAATCACAGTGAAACGAGCCGACTCAATTTCGAACAACTTCGTCAATACGACTTGAGACGCTCCCATACAACCTCGGAAGTTACTCACTGGACAACTTTAGCATCGTCTTTTTGTAGCCATTGGACACAGTCATTTTTTACGTAGGCCCAACTATAACGCTGACATGCAAATATTTAGCGCTTCCGCGCATGACTCTCAGATTTTACATCTGTAATTAAAAAAAGTCTAAATTTTGAACTTCTTCGACGAAAACGTATGAATTTACATTCATGAATTATAAAGAAAAATGACAACTAAAAGTGACAATATCTAAAAATAAAGTTAATTGAAAGTTTTAAATAGCACAATAAAGTTTCAACTTGATTCATAATGTAAATATGTCAATATAAATATTCAAATCCCTACATACCATAATGCATATTAATATTGCATTTACGTAAGTGATATCATATCCCCAGTTCCAACTGGACAGCTAACCAATTACTATTCTCACCAATCCACTATAATATCAAATACTGTGCACGTACCTTGGGAGAATGTTTTAGCTTCCGGTCCTTAACGTTTAGAAGGCTGACATTTTAAAAATCCATACATACTAATCCATACATACTAATATAGATTTCTATTGCTAAGACATGGAGTAGGCAAACTTATATTTAAAATTCTATAACTTATATATAAAATAGAGACATATTAGTCATAGTTTGTACTTTGATTAAAAGTGATCTATATTAAGCAGCAATTCTATATATGTTTTCCCTTAGGTGGGTGACAGTACTGGTGATTTTATTTACATGAAAACTAACACATTTCGAATCGTACGCCAAGTCTTTATTCTATAATGTTTTCACTATATTTATTAATCCACAGGCCATATTTAATCCTTGCTGGACCCAAGTAGATATTAACCTTACATATACACCCTATAGTCGTATGTATTTCAACTCAACACGTGTGAAAAATCAACATCGTCCAATATTAGTTCTATTTTGAGGAGTGTACCTTCAAAGCAGATGATAATTATTAATCCTAACACTATGCGGCGGCGTATAGATAACTTTTTAACACAGGCGCGGGGATAACCCTCTAGGTGCTGATAGATCCGTAAATCTGGTCAGGTCATCCATCTAGAAGGAGGAACACTCCAATATGAAAACCTGCGATACTGGCCTCATACTTCTTGACACAAAACGAGGGAGGAAGGTGCTTCTTCAGTCCTGATTGACCTCGATATAATCACCGGTTTGCAAAACTAAATTGCTTAAGGAGTTGATAAGCTCTGCATATCGTTCCACTTCCACACTCCTCCTTTGCCTATTAGTCAGGGGCATAGATGCGATCACAGAGACTCATTTAAGAAGCTTAATGCTTAGTCTTGTTTACTGACAAGGGCATAAAAAATCCATCCCCACATCCGTCTCATTCCCTTCTCCTAAAAATGGGCTCTCTGGGGTGCTTGTTTACCATGTATGCTAGCATGATTAGACTAGGCCACTCTTGTCTGACATGTTTGAAGGTACCGGTTTGACAGTTGCTGGCTGCTGTTTCCGACTGACGGTACAGGAGCCCTAACACTTAGAGTGGCTGCTATATCATCAGTTGTATAACATCGGGATGTTTGTAGTGCCATGTAGCAAATGGAAAATGAACCTGCTCTCATCCTTGATGGACATAACCGAGGTCAAATTTCTGTGGATAAGAAGTTCACTGATGATCTACTTATGATGAGAAACTATGCACACTTCTCGTCCTAAACTGAAACTACGAAATGAAATGAAAGGGCGGCTCAATAAAAAAAAACGATAAAACCAGACACACACTCGAATAACGATCCGCCGCCTTAATTGAGGCTTGCATTCGCAAATATCCTTAGATATTAGAACTAACTTAGTTGATGTTCAATCATTTTTCATTCCAGGATATCTTAGTACTTAGTGAAACAAACTTGCACCCATTTATCTCCTCTTAGATGTCAACATATCTGGTTATCTTCCACATTTTGGTAAGGACTCTGACAGACACATGCACGAACTATTAGTCTATATTTATAACATCCTCTCCATGACAAGGGAATCTAAACTAGAATCAGATGATCAGGCTCTTATGAGCTTGGAACTAACTTTACATAGTTTTAGCTACCTATATTTTCTTTATCTCTCTCCCTCGATCAAAGACGGCACTCAAATCAATCATGTCTCTTACAGTATAGGTGTAGCATTCTCCCTTGACACTAGCGCTCAAATACATGTATTTGTAGAATTTGACTCTCACCACAATAATTAGCTTGGTTTTCCTAACTACACCGGCACAGTTGACAGAATCATCCATAACTTTTCTATATTTCATTTTTTTGTCACAAGCAGTAAGTCTCACTTTTAGATTTATTTCTAGCAAAGGTTTTTAACTTTAGTAACCTGTAAACCATTTTTATTGCCAGTGCACGTCAATATATGATCGGATTGACGATGTCACAGGACAAGCCAGATTGTGAAGGTTTTCAGAGGCCAAACTACGCAGCGGAAAGGCAATTTATTTTGCAACTTCAAAGGTAAGTTGTATAACTTTTCTAATTGATCTAGCAAATCTTTATTTTTTAGGTGTGAGATTTTCTGGATATCTTAAAATTAATTTGGGTTTTTGCTATAGGTTTTCAACAAGTAAGTGAAGAAGGAGTCATCACTGAATATACGCGGTGGAATTATTTAGAACCTACCGAATGAACCGATATGTTATTATCACACGATATACGTAATTCTTGGGCCTTGTAAATAAATAATATTCCTTAAAAGAATATTAATAGAATTCTATCAGAAAAAAATGTACAACATATATGCTTCAAATATATTCTATTAAATTCGGAATGAAGCAATATTAGCATAGCTTATTATAAACTGGATCGGCAATATTACACACGTCACTACTATGAATACTACTACTACTAATACTAGTACTACTACTGGTACTACTACTACTACTACTACTAATAATAATAATAATAACAATAATAATAATAAACGAGAATTACGCTGGAGAAAAAAATGCTGAAAAGAGAGCTACTTCAGCATCTACAGACCAATAACCTTCTTTTCAATTATGTCAAAGATATTAAGAACACAAATGATTGAATCACTTGCGTAACAATCGTAGAATGTTGTCTTAAGAACAGAAAAGAATGATGCAAATGGAAAAGTAGTGTTACGCAGAGATCAACAGATCTTAAAAAGAAAGTAAAAAAAAAAGAATAAAAAAAGCGCATAGGTATATTATGGATTGACTACACATAACTCTACGACAAAATCCCTCAAGCATCGATAATTAAATGCTTCAAAAATTGGAAGACACTCGCCAAGATTATTGATTAATATCTAGGAAGCAATAAAAACATAGTAACTAGAACAAACAACTGGTTAATAACATCTGGTTTATGTAAGTCTACAGAAAGGCATATTCCAAAGAGATTCACTATTATCAATACTGTTTATTATAGCCATGTTGCCGCCCATTTAAATACTTAGTAAATATGATACGGGATACAAAGTGGCTGTCATAGAATAAACAGAAACACCTTCATATACATTACTAGCATAAAGCTATTTGCATAAAGCACTAAACAAGTGGAAAAGCTTATAAACACAACTGGAATATACACTAAATACATTAAACGGTATTTAAAATAAAAAGATGCGCACTACAGGAAAGGAACGGGAAAAACTAGAGGCGTAAAATCCGATGGGACTGCATGATCAAGACGAGATGAGAATGCTTGGTGAGCATAACATAACACTTGTAAACATTTTGGAAGTTCTGAAATAGACACTATCAAATCTACTGAAATTAAATATAAGATTGAATAAAAATGCCTAAGAAAAACAAGAAAACTCTTAGAAACAAAGTTATATAGTATACACCTAATTAAAGAAATACACACTTTGGCAGTATCGCCAATAAGGTACTTTAAACGATTCATATACTAGAATAAGGAAGAACATGCAACTTGAGCAGATGTCGAGGAAATAAATGATAACCTACAATGCAGGGAACCTTACAGATGATACTGAACGGCTCTATATTAGGGTTAATGATGAGGGAAGTGTACTAGTCGACTATGTAGAAAGCACAAAAAGATTTGGGAATGTATATAACTCGGCTCACAGAAAGATTGATACCTGCAGCGAGAGACACCGGCAAGAAGAACACTTAGGAAGTTATGAAGGAAGAAACAAAAATACAAGACAAGTAGGAAGAGGTATAGCTACAAGGACGATTTATAATGATGACAAACAAAGAGAATCTCAAATACACATAGGCATAACTAAATGCGTATAAAGAAGAAAACAGGGTCTCTACTGACAGCTACAATAAACAATGCGATTAGAACTAATCACATCACAGCTAAAATCAATAGAACTCAGGTAAGCAGTTGCGGGAGACTGTGGATAGTGAGATCAAATTGTAAACCACATAATACGTTAATGCAGCAAAATATCTCACACAGAATATGGAAGGAAGTGCACTAGGAGGTCTACAAACGACTACAATTCGAATATACGGGCAAATGGTACAAACACAAACCAAATATAATATTGAAAAATGACAACCACGTAATAGTTTAGGACATGAATATACAATTTATAAACTAATCTGAACAAGAACCCCGAGCAGCATAATAATAACAAAGAAGAAAACCCACTGCAAAACTTATGAAATTGGCCGTCAGTAAAGCACCGTACGAGGATCGAAGATACAAAAAAAAAGAAGCATATGTGTGGAACTTACCAACTAACTGAAAGGAATGTAAAACATGAAAAATACCAATATAATTTCAATAATTGTAAGAAGTCTAGAGAAAATACTAAAGAAAATTATGGAAAAAGAATATGGGATATAATAATTAATGGACGACTTAGATCAAACACTAAGCGATAATTCTGAAATTTTAAGAAAAAACGCTTGAATGTGGAAACTAACCTACAAACGTTGAAGAACCTTATAAAAACTACAATAGATGTAAAGAAGGGTGGCAGAATTCTACATAGAACTAAGAAAACCGAAATCGCAAAATTGTAAATTAACTACACCGCCTTCACCCTCCCCTAAATAGTAGTGCTAGCCGAGAAAAACGCTACGGCAAGTAGTCGTAATTAGTCAAAAGAAATGGAAAGACTGGGAGACCGTCATTCAAAGGCTTTCTGTAATTTGTTTGCAACTTTTACAGGAGGGGCAGAGAAGGAAACGAAACACCGGGATAGAGACGCACGGACATTTTTAGTTAAGCAATGTACCCGTCATCCTAATTCTAATGTGGTAAGGCTGTACATGACAAGAATAAAAAGGAGAAAGAGGGTTGATTTGGGATTGAAAACTGTCTCGAATGAGACCGGGAGCTTTTGAGTGGGCACTCCTACTTGACTAACTAATCTGCGAAATATGCAGAATAGGTAGTGCAAGATGAAGAACCATCGGAAGATAAGCAAAAGTACAAGGAATGAATGAAATCAGGAATGGTAACTGAGTTGCATAAAATGAAACTTCATAGGCAGTTTGGGCGTTACACAAAAGCACTAAAATATGAGGACATGTGGAATTATATGTCTAAACGTAACGTCTAAAGAGAGTGAAAATCTCATATTTACTGGTCTGGAGCAGGCACTAAATACAAATGTCGTCAGTAGAAGCATTTACGGACGAGGCCTCGTCCAATAAGCGCAGGCTGTGTAGTGTGACTTGCTTGAAAAAAGTACAAACGACACCATGACAAAGTACGTGTAAATCTGCATTGGCACTTGTTTCGAAAGTTTTTAATCCAAGTAAGAGGAAAGTGACTCTGCATATCCAGAAGCAGTAGTGGAAAATAAAGACATTAAGATTTACTTATATTTTATAGTTCAGTGCGACCAATAGATAACTCAGAGGAAACCGAATATCATAGCTGTTAATAAACAGTCTAATGAATTTCAAATTATTGATGTGGCTTACCTAAGTGACATCAACTATAAACACAAAAAGAATGAGAAAGTCCGAAACTATAAGAAACAATAAGCAGAGATTGCTAGCACTTGAAACAAGAAATCTGCCATTGTGCAAATAATCGTAAATGCACTAGGTCAAACACCAGATAATCTTGATAAACAATATTACTCCTTGAGAATCAAGGACAATATCATCGTACTCCATATGTCAGTTTTGCTTGGAACAGCAAATATCCTACGCTAGGTAGTTTACATCTAATTAACCCTTTGGATATGCTCACAAGATTTTGTTTAAAAGTAAAAATAAGAATCGCTGAAAAGCATCACAATACTATGAAGTTAAAAAACACAAATACTACTACTGTTACGACTACTACTGCTATTACTACTACTACTACTGCTGCTACTACTACTACTACTACTACTAATTATAACAATAACGTGACACAACTATATATTATAGGCAACACACTCCTTAGAATAGAAAAGAAACTCAGAAAAAATCGTTGGTTGGTATTACAGGAAGTAAAGTAAATTGTAAGGAAGGAAAAGCTCAAGTATGTATAGCACGACTCAGACTGTATTGGAAATTGTAGAATTTTAAACTAGAAATGCTTTATTGTCACTAATTTTCGAGAACACAACTGATCATCATAAACAGCCAATTTACTGGTAAAATTTACTGATAACCGTGATTAAGGGTGTTCAGTAATAGGGGTGCAGAAATGCGACATTAAGTATTGAAAAGAAAACCATGTCACACTGGTAACGGATAATTGGTTAATACTTTGAAACGCTTAGTGCGTGAGAAAATGATATACACGCTGAAACATGTTTACTGCTATACTAGCACAAAGGTACTATGACGTAAGGAGCTACTAGTTGGGAGAAACTTTTCAGAGACATTATGAAGGGAGTTGAGCAGCGTGTTATCTGTTCATATTAGACTTCTGCACGTCAGTACACTCAGGAAAGTTGGGATCCGAAGTGAGATACTAAATCTAGCAATTAGAGAGAGAAAATACGTGTGTAGAAGACTTTCTGGCATCTAGAGATATCTAGAGTGTAAAGATGGGACGTTGCTGCTTGTCGGTTTGACGGGAAATTTACTTCGAGGGGCACCAGTGCTTCGAGTTCGTCAAAATATATTCCATTAAATACTTGCAAAACAGGCACAGAAATGGTACATTTTGGCCATGAGACATAAGGTAAAGTTTCTTTTCTAGTGCAAGACTTACGTTTGCGACAAATTTTTAACACTGCCTACGAGCGAAAGGCAATGAGAAACACAAGTAGCAGATACACTAGTCGAAATGTGGCAACTATATTGAATGCATGGACGAATAGCGGTTGTGTAGAGTGCGAGTATCCTTCTAGCATGGTAGGTAAAGCTGACATTCTTCATAGCAGCGAGGCATATTTATATAGTATAGCAGGAACGAGATTTTATATAGCTTCTGTCCGCAAAAAGAAATTTAGGAGGGGTAGTTTGTTGGCTTTACAGTTATAGGTAAACCGTCGGCCAAGCAGGTTTGTCTATTCCGTAGCCATGCAATCAATATCCATTTGTTGGACAGTAGAGGAATTGTTTATTACCGCTTATAAACTGCACTGTTATAAATTTTCCATAATCCGGGAGTTCCTAATTTCTGCGACTGAATGCGTTTGTAGTTACTTCGGAATACCTTTTTCCTGGCTGTAGGTATTTCACTCTTACAATAATTTTTAATTTCTATATAATTCTGCTTATTTGTACTGAATCTATGTCGGATAAGCTACGAAATCTATACTGTTACCAAGCGATAACAATCCGCAAGTTAAAGTGAACCATTTGTGAGTGTGGGATATACTAAACAATGTATGTCTCACAATACGTCCTTCAATTGCTTCCTTGAACCATTTAAGAACAATTCCACTGAATAAGAGTGCAATATATATGCGGATAAAGCAGACAATACGAAGGAATTGTTTTTTCCTTTATTTCTCTTAAAGTACACACTAACATTTCCTGTCGTCAGGAAAGTGGCGGTTAACGTGGCAAGCAAGAACAGTGAATAAAAACCTACGATAAAATACAACTGAAAATAAAAGAATCGCTTTTTTTAATTAGACGTCGAATCTATCAATTTCCTTGACATAAACGACAACTCGAATATCAACACCTCGAAGAGACGGAACAAGGGAATCGTATTGAGGATATGATAATTAATTTTTCTTTTTTCTCTTTTCCAAATATGTAAATACCGAATTCTCACTTTCACATACTCCTATACTACATTAGAGTATCCTGGCGTTAAACATCCTAAACTAATTATATATTAATGAGGTCTGTGGAAAGTCCAGAGGTGCGTTTATCCGCGAACTTGTTTTCTTACATAGTAACCTGAATAGTCGCGGAGGGAGTTTTTGTTAAATTGAATAGATGATTGATTTTTATTATATCTTAATAGAATATTGACATAATATAACGAATATAACTAAGATAATAGATATTTTTGCAACAAAATTAAAATTAAAATTTATTTGTTCGTACAAAAAAAGACTGAAGGAAAATTGTTTTATTCTTAATTTTACGACTTAAAAATATTATTCTCAATTTTATGACTTTTAAATTTGTTAACACCAGTTAAATGTTTTCCTTAACAAAATAAAATAAATGACAGGAAAATAGTAAGAAGACTATTTTGTACTCTTCAGATACAATAATAATTAAACAAATAACCTTTTAATTGTACAATAGATTAAATAATGACGGATACATTAAGGCATCATTTTTTTAATACACTTTTGATCTGATAAGTTGATACACTGTTATAGTTTATGAAATTATTCATTGTTAACAGCGTAATCTTTTAATATAGTCATTATAATATCGTATTATTAACAATGTAAGCATGGCGCTTTAATTTTAATTAATTTTATTTGCATGATTAAGAAATACAAATATTTTATATAATAGTATATAGCCATCTCATTTGCATAAATATATATATGTTAAATTAGACGGTCTTGCAGCTCAGGAAGATACCAGGACTTGGGAATACATATGTTGCCCTGAAAAGAGACAAATACAAATCGGTAAAGAACAACTCCAGAATATTCACAATGAAAGTCAAAGGATATTTTCAAAACTGGAAAATTATCTGACCAACTTCAAGAAGTTCAACACAAACTTTCACAAATTGACGTTAAAAAAGACACATAACATAAACTTAAAGAAAAAGCAACAATTTATTCCAAGACACATCACTACTCTCCAGCAACGATGATAAATTCTTAAATTTGTCTGATGTTCAAATAGCTCAAGCACAAAAAGACGTTCTTAATCTAAGATCAAACTGTCACGTAATATACTGTTACAAAGCATTTACAAAACACTGAAGTCGAAATTCTATACGAAAATATTCTAGAGACAATGAAATTACAATAAAAACGGAACTCTTTAATTTATTAAAAGCTGAAGCTACAAAAAATAGATACACTTCAAAACTTGGAACCTCTATAGTAACAAAAACCTTTAAACAAAGCCGCGCGAAAATTGTGTAACTATTGTGTATCTATGTGTTACAATTGTGTAACTATATGTTACAATTATGTTACTATTGTGTTACAGTTGTGTAACTATATGTTACAATTATGTACCTATTGTGTTACAGTTATGTAACTATATGTTACAGTTGTGTAACTATATGTTACAATTGTGTAACTATATGTTACAATTGTGTAACTATATGTTACACTTGTGTAACTATGTGTTACAATTGTGTAGCTATATGTTACAATTGTGTAACTATATGTTACAATTGTGTAATTATATGTTACAGTTATGTAACTATTGTGTAATTATGTGTTACAGTTGTGTAACTATATGTTACAATTGTGTAACTATATGTTACAATTGTGTAACTATATGTTATAATTAATTATAAAGAAACCGACTAAACTTACATGTTTGTTGACCTTAACAATTCTGAATATTACTCTAAATTAGATGATGTTGTGAATGATAAACATCAGTTTAAAAATGTAAATTATTATCCATACCAAACGTTAAAAATAAAATTAATAAACTAATATCCCCAAATAATGCAGAATACCAAAATAAAAATTTGACCCAAATTATAAGTAGTTGTTAACCAGGATATATTTATGGAACAATTAAAACAAACTGACCTAATATTCCTTTACGTTTCATCATTTAAAAATGGCAACCCCCACTAATAAACTCTCTAAAAGTTTTGAATAAAATGGTATTTTCTTTATTTGTAACAAATACGATATCACATCTACAGACAACTTAATTAATACTTTGAGGAACTCGAATCTTAAGAATGGTTCCATTGCTTTTTTAGATGTTGAAATGTATTCACTAATGGTCCAGTAAAAGAAGCAATATATATCATTATTAAAACATATATAATAATCCTTAAAAAACGCTTAAAATAAACACTAATACCTTACGAAAGTTATAGCTGGCCCGTACAATAGCAGTCCGATCTTTTTTTTATATTGATATGGCAACATTTTTGTAAAAAAAATGTTCCTGTCATGGGTTCTTTTCCAGATCTAACATTTCGCAACTTTTACATGTGTAATTTAGAAAATAACATATTTAACCTCATAAAAACCACCGATCCACGTACGTTATATTGGTGATATTATAATACGTACTAAAAATGAAAACGATATTCCAAAATTCAACAATTGATATAATAATTAAGTGATTGATTTTGCGCTACGAAACAGATAGTGTCAAGAATTGTATAAGTCAACTGATTTAAAGGAATAAATTATAAGATGGTCAACATCATGATTTTGGAATATAACTTTTTGTCATTTATTCTATATACAGGATAACCCCAAAAAAAAACAAAAGCTAGATGGAGGTCATCTAGAACATGCTGTAGAACGGATAAAAAACAGGTCAAAGATCCTTGTGCTTTGATGTGATGTTTTGAATATAATAAACTAGTTATGACCAAAGTTTTATTTTATTCGGACAAAACACTAAGAAACGGGGCCTAATTAGAGTTGAGACCCGTTTTTTTCGGTGTAACACACACACACCTTCTCTCTCTCTCTCTCTGTCTCTCTCTCTGTCTCTCTGTCTGTCTCTCTCTCTCTCTCTCTCTATATATATATATATATATATATATATATATATATATATATATATATATATGGTCTCGATAGAGCATCATGGGATATTTGATGTATGGATGTTGACAATGAACATATATTTTCATTTTACCGGTCAACGTATTTCCAATTTAATTAATAAAGCCTCAAAGCCCTTGGAATAGAATAGATTTTTTTTTCTTAAATGAATGATCGACTTTACGATAATTGTCTTCATTGTGTTTTTGATCATTAACTGCATTAAGCTTTTAGCGTAAATCGTTTATCTTCGGCGTATCGCACATAATAGGAATTATTTAATTTTGATTCGTTGAAACAACTGATTAACTGAATTATACCTCGTTTGGTGCAAAGACTTCAATTTGAAATTCGAACAATTACCAAAATATCTTGAAAATACAGCTTAATTCCGATGTTCGTCGGATGAGCACTTTCATGTTCGTTTCATTAGCTAGTCCTTGTAGCTCATACAGGCCGGTCAAGTGGAGATGTTTTATCCTGTCTCTCACGATGACACTTCACTGTCCAGATACTTACGTTTTAACAAATTAAACACGAAATTTTCTTTTAGCTTTGTTAGCATTGATTTTATAGTTAGCAGTGGATATTTAAATAATAATAAGTTAATAATTTTATAGTTAGCAGTGAATATTTTAATTAATAATTAATAAATAATTTTATAGTTAGCAGTGGGTATTTAAATAAGAATAAGTTAATAATTTTATAGTTAGCAGTGAATATTTTAATTAATAATAAGTTAATAATTTATAGTTAGCAGTAAATATTTTAATTAATAATTAATAAATAATTTTATAGTAAGCAGTGGATATTTAAATAATAATAAGTTTATAATTTTATAGTTAGCAGTGAATATTTTAATTAATAATAAGTTAATAATTTTATAGTTAGCAGTGAATATTTTAATTAATAATTAATAAATAATTTTATAGTTAGCCGTGGATATTTAAATAATAATAAGTTAATAATTTTATAGTTAGCAGTGAATATTTTAATTAATAATAAATAAATAATTTTATAGTTAGCAGTCGATATTTAAATAATAATAAGTTAATAATTTTATAGTTAGCAGTGAATATTTTAATTAATAATAAGTTAATAATTTTATAGTTAGCAGTGAATATTTAACTTAATAATAAATTAATAATTTTATAGTTAGCAGTGGATATTTAAATAATAATACATTAATAATTTTATAGTTAGCAGTGGATATTTAAATTAATAATAAATTAATAATTTTATAGTTAGCAGTGGATATTTAAATTAATAATAAATTAATAATTTTATAGTTAGCAGTGGATATTTAAATAATAATAAGTTAATAATTTTATAGTTAGCAGTGGATATTTAAATTAATAAAGTTGATTTCGAAACGAATTGGACAGCAGTGAGCGTTAGCATGTGATATATTATTGTTATAAAGCAATATTAGAAGCGGAAGACCAAACATAGTTACTTTCTGTAATTACTTTCCTAACTAAAATCCTGAAAACATCAGTCGAAAATACTTTTTCCCCCACGGTTCTTATTTAAAATATTAAACATATTACCGGTATATCAATGTCGCGAATCTATCATATTTATCGACAAATGTTGAACTGATATTCTTATTTTAAACTAGCAGGACCCGTTAACCGGCGTTGTCCGGTGGAAGCATGACAAATCCAGAACAAAATCGTTAAAGGAATCTCTCGAAAATTAATTAAACTAAAGTTGTTGTTGTTGGTAGCAACTGCCGACCATGAAAATTACCTGACACTTATAGCCGTAGCCCAAATAAAATGATCTGGTATCTACAGTTGGGTATTGGTTTCCAGTTGCAACTTGTGAAAGCCACTGTCTGTGATTATCGGCACTGCTGGTTACTGGCAAGTAGTGTTGGTCTGGGGCTATAACCTGCAGGTTCTGGGTGATTATTAATAACGCATTTATTAAATATTAGATTGAACGAAAATAGAGGTAAATAACTGCCTTCTACCGAGTGCAGTATCTTTCAAGCCGCCCAGTGTATTACTTCTCGGTATGCTGCAAGCATTTGTTTCTTAAGTTTGCTCTAGAACATCTTCTAAATAATAAAATACTCCACAGGAAGTGAAAGTTACAGGAAAACAGATATAATGCATAAAATTATTGTGTTTTAACTTATATCAAATCGTTTATTCAGTTCTAAAAAGAAAGGGTCAACATCATAAGTCACGGCTAGGTAATCGCTCTAGAATATAAAATTAAATTTAATTTTCAACAGGAATATAACCCCTCTCAGAACACAAATACAGCATTATTAAAGTCTTTATAATAACTAAAAAATCGAAAATTAAGTATTGGTACCCGAAAAAGAAAATTTCAGGCAGTTTTGAGGTTGTGTGAGGTAGTGACGTGTCGATATTGTATGCATATTTATATTTATAAACCTATGATTCAATGTGAACTGGTTGGCCTACCTGCAAACGGTGTTTATTTGAAAGCCGTTCTTAACATAAAGTTGTTGAAAAAAAGAAAATGCCTTTCGAAATAAACACCACCCAACCTCCCAATGTTAAGAACAGGTTTCGCAATAAACACCATTTGCAGGTTGCACAACCAGTGCACATTGACCAACCAATGCTGTATTTGCATGTTGAGAGTGTTCCGTTTGAGCAAGGAAAGAATGATGTTTAATTATATTGTATGTTAGTTCCGTGTGCAATAGGAAAGGTGTGTTAAAATATCAATAATTCTGAAAGCTTTTGTTAGCAAAATTTAAAGGGTTCCAATATGTAAATTAAATAATGGTGAGCGATTATCAATACTTCACAGTGGCTGTACATTTTATTCGTTGAATTGACACATGTGTAGAACTTGGATTATGTTTGTACGATTATTGAGTGTTAGAGGCGGTCATGTAATTTTTTTACAAATTTTAATCTATCTGTAGAGTTTGATTTGCCAACATTAAAACCGAACAGCTTGTGCCCCACTCTGTACTTTCTAGATGTGTTAATAGGTTTCTCTGCATCGACCAACAGAAAAACGAGTAACATAAATCTATGTACCCTGAATTATTTACGTGACTGCCTTTATCAAAACAAAACTGCTTCAATAAACAACTTACTCACCTGTGCTTATTTAATGTCCTCTTCACCAACTATTTAGAATATGAATTCCAACAATATTGTGGATGAAAGCAAATAGGAACATTAGGATAATGTTAAGGTTAGCAGGAGTTAAATTACTGTTTTTGAGCGATTGTCATGGTTGTATTTGTTTTATAGCAGTGTTGCCTCCCGTAGAGACGTTTTATTTTCATTGCATCATCTTATATTAATTTGCAAGTTGAAGTATGACATTTTAACGAACCACTATCCACTTCTCACGTTTTGTAATAGGTTGCTAAATAATCGCTTGATTATTTAGCTCAATTTAGTAACAGAATAAGTCTAAAAACTAATGAATGTCCAAAGCCTGAAAGTATGGATATAAAAAACGAAATTGTTGTCCTAATAAATTAGTTAATGAGTATTTTTACACTTTTTAAATCAACAAAAAGAAAAAAAAGTAGCATATCAATTGTAGGGCTTCAACGACGCCGGGTCACGGTGTAAAAAAGTACCCAACAAACGTTTTTATCAGAAAACAAAACAGGAAAGATATTTGTACATCAAATCAAAGTAAATAATCGTTTATACCCTTCCTCCAAAAAAGTACACAAACAATAAAAGTTGCCAATAAAAAGAAATACGGTAGTCTGTTTGTCTTGGAGAACACAAATAGAAAAAATAGAAAGAAAGAAAAAAAGAAAGAAAGAGAGAAAGCAAGAGAGAAGAATCTAGAAACTAAATTTACTGCTATGCTTGTTTATGGTTTAATCTTTTATAACGTACATAAATGTAATGTAGAAATAAAGAAAAAAGGAAGAATGAAGAGGGTGCAGTTACTACTATGTTTGTGTATGTTTTACTGTTAGCAGTGAATTTGTTCGCTGTTGTTTTATGAAGGAAAATAAAAGTCTAGTAACTGTAAATGATGTCGTGAGAATAAATATGTTTGATACCGACGTCATATTTTATAGGTAGTCTGAACGATCTTATTCTGGAATAAGGGGAATGTCGAACAACCAATCAGATTTATTGAACTTTTAGAAGGGAGACATTATTTATGATTCTAATACGGAAATTTTAATAGTGTATATGTGGATGTAGGAGCCTGTTTATGGTTGTGTAAACGTAATATATGTGGAACGTGTAGATTTCCCCCCGGTGTCGACTAGTGGCGATGGTAAGACTTAATTTAAAGATGGAAAATAGGTATCCCCTCTACTGTAGGTGGAACAATTATGATGGCGTTGCTCCTAGGATGCAATGTTGTATTTTAACACCACGATTGAATGTGTTTGCAAAGTTAGTCGAAAGTTTTATATGATAGTAGCTAATAGCCTTCACGCATTAAATTTGTATGTGGCATCTGGTGTTGCAATCCTACGATACTTTGGTCCAGAGGGAAATTTCTGCAGTAAAATTATTATATAGGAGATAGAAAGAGCTAACACTTCAACTATTTACTATAATTTTATACCTTTATATAATTTCAATTTAAATTCATTTCACTTATCTGTATTCTTATTGACTAGCTTAAAAAACATATCGCTATTTTTGTACGAAAATCACGACTTATTATCATTAGTGATTTTAGTCTTGGACTATTTTCTTTTCACAAATCACGGTGAATTCAACATACAACGCTTGTATAGTGGGACTTGCATTTTTCTTAATATATTCTTTCTTTTCTAAAGCTCATATGTTACTTGCATTAGTAAGTCAATATTTTATACATTTTCTAATGCTGTGGGCATAAGTATTATTTATAGAGTATATGGTTCCAATCAAACGCACTTGATTAGTTTTGATAACCTTCGATTCTACTGCGGAAAAAAATTAAATCAAAGAAGTAGAACTCGAGGTATTATGCCGAATCTTGGAGTGTATAAGTTTTATTGGGTTAGGCACTTATTATAAAATGTCCAAATTATTAAAAACTAGCGGGGGTACCCGGCGTTGCCCGAGTGTTTGTTTCCGGGACGGGGGGGGAGTTTTAAAAAATGTTATGATAGGTAAGTAGGAAGGATCAAACCCGGAGTCATGAGTAAAAGTAGGAAAATAAAGTGTGAAAAAAAACAAAAAAAAACATCTGCAACGTTAACAGTTCGGCCACCAAGAAAAGTCCATTCCAGTTGTTGTAAGAAAAACAAAAACAAAAAAAAAACGACTATGGTAGGTCGGCGCGAACGTGAAAATATAATATGAATTGTCCAGCACGCTAACCACTACGCCACAGGGCACTGCAGTTTAGTTTAGTGATTTTAAATAACTTCACATGAAAGCCAAACCGGTGTTCTCTTCTCAACTGTTCCTTGTGAACGATCCCCAAACGGTGTTAAGTGGTGGCAGGGGGAGGAGGAATTTATCAGAGAGAAAATATTTTACCACTTCCATTGATCTTAACCGATTTTGGCCGTGACTTTTCAGCAGAAAAAGTATAGAAATCTAAGATTATCGAGAAATTTGAGAAATAATAAGCCTATAACACACCTCAGATATTGTTCTGCCGTTTGTGCATATTATATTTGCATGAAATATCTTGATTTTTAATCCTATTAATGTCAAAATCCGACGGGAAAAAATGAGTTCATTTTATTTATATAGAGAAGAGAAGAGAAGAAGAGAAGAGATTATTCTTTTCCTGCGATCCTTTATATATTTTGATGATTAGTTGAGATTTTATTGATATCTTAAATAGACAGGTGTTCCGTGGTAGCGATGTAGTTTTGGGGCCACGTAATAAAGAAAGGGGCGAGTTACAGAATTACGTATAAAAAAACATGGAATAACCAAAATGTTGCTTTGGTCTATCTTATTCATGTAAATATTAAATTCTTTCGCAAGTAAATATTTAAATAATTAAATAAATATTTGCTTATTCATTTTAAAGAAGTCACACAAAGCTCCAACCTTTAAACAAATACGAAAACAACATTTTTTATATCTGCATCTATATATAGAAATATTATGAGGATTTGTGGAAACAAAAAAACAAGCACAACTTATCTCTATGCAGATAAATTTAGGTATTTCCTTATTAGTCGTTTTTGCAAGGCGCAAATAAAATTATTTTGCTTATCTGCAAGAGGTGTTTTATGATACAAGTATTTATTGTGACGCGTTGATTATACCCTACAGAATAATACTATAATAAATATGTTGTTTTTTTTTTGCTGATGGCACGGCGCTCTATAGAAGACATAAAGGGAAGATAAATGAACACATATCTAAGACAGTGACTGACACCTGAAAAAGTGACCTTTAAAAATGAAATGGGGGATGTAAATAAACGCTAACATTTAATTCTGCCAATACAAGCCCCTTGTCTTTAATAATTACAAGAATGATTAAAGAAAGGTCTTGAATTGTCAATCAAACTCCAACCCCTGTCAGATCGCTGTAATTTTGCACCTCTCTGCCGATTTTTCAAGTATTCTAATTCGATGTGCCATGACGAACACGACATCAGTACAAAATCTAGAGCAAAATCTAACCACTACATGTTAGAGACCCCTAGATTCTGGAAATGTTTCTATTATAATAGTCTCTCCCTCGAACTGATACTTTGGAATACTCTCGTTGGCCCCTACTATCCTGACTGGTTAAACTTGCCAAAGTTTAAGTGTATTCTTATCAGACATATTGCTGCTCAATATAGTGCTAAACATATTGCTCCAAAATGTGTACCTGTATTTTGCCTTGTTAATTTGAAGTAGGAATGTAAAAAAAGTATAAGTGGTTGTAAATGTTGATTCGACTGTAAAAAATCATTCTGTATATCCTAGAAAGGTCCACCCTTTTTTCTCTCAAGTTCTAAACATGTATGCATTTTAATTCATTCTTATATATATATATATATATTTTATAAAGCTCCCCTCTTTGGTAGAGCACTCTTGTAAATTATCTTACTCGCTGCTTAATTTAGCTGAAATAATGCGAAGCTCGCGATTTGTTTACAAACAAACGTTTGAGCCCTCTACGAGTAGCGGACGAATGTTTATTTAAATAATCGTTCGGATAGGTTAATTTCGGCCACCGATTCCGTAGTCATGTGGGTAGGACTGCCGACTGTCATCACGACGGTTCTAGGTTCGATCCTCGGCTTGGGAGAGGTGTTAGTCTAGCGGCACTGATGAGTTGTGATACAACGAAACAGGTCTGTATGTCGATGACTAAAATATATTTTATAAAGCTCCCCTCTTTGGTAGAGCACTCTTGTAAATTATCTTACTCGCTGCTTAATTTAGCTGAAATAATGCGAAGCTCGCGATTTGTTTACAAACAAACGTTTGAGCCCTCTACGAGTAGCGGACGAATGTTTATTTAAATAATCGTTCGGATAGGTTAATTTCGGCCACCGATTCCGTAGTCATGTGGGTAGGACTGCCGACTGTCATCACGACGGTTCTAGGTTCGATCCTCGGCTTGGGAGAGGTGTTAGTCTAGCGGCACTGATGAGTTGTGATACAACGAAACAGGTCTGTATGTCGATGACTAAAATATATTTTATAAAGCTCCCCTCTTTGGTAGAGCACTCTTGTAAATTATCTTACTCGCTGCTTAATTTAGCTGAAATAATGCGAAGATCGCGATTTGTTTACAAACAAACGTTTGAGCCCTCTACGAGTAGCGGACGAATGTTTATTTAAATAATCGTTCGGATAGGTTAATTTCGGCCACCGATTCCGTAGTCATGTGGGTAGGACTGCCGACTGTCATCACGACGGTTCTAGGTTCGATCCTCGGCTTGGGAGAGGTGTTAGTCTAGCGGCACTGATGAGTTGTGATACAACGAAACAGGTCTGTATGTCGATGACTAAAATATATTTTATAAAGCTCCCCTCTTTGGTAGAGCACTCTTGTAAATTATCTTACTCGCTGCTTAATTTAGCTGAAATAATGCGAAGCTCGCGATTTGTTTACAAACAAACGTTTGAGCCCTCTACGAGTAGCGGACGAATGTTTATTTAAATAATCGTTCGGATAGGTTAATTTCGGCCACCGATTCCGTAGTCATGTGGGTAGGACTGCCGACTGTCATCACGACGGTTCTAGGTTCGATCCTCGGCTTGGGAGAGGTGTTAGTCTAGCGGCACTGATGAGTTGTGATACAACGAAACAGGTCTGTATGTCGATGACTAAAATATATTTTATAAAGCTCCCCTCTTTGGTAGAGCACTCTTGTAAATTATCTTACTCGCTGCTTAATTTAGCTGAAATAATGCGAAGCTCGCGATTTGTTTACAAACAAACGTTTGAGCCCTCTACGAGTAGCGGACGAATGTTTATTTAAATAATCGTTCGGATAGGTTAATTTCGGCCACCGATTCCGTAGTCATGTGGGTAGGACTGCCGACTGTCATCACGACGGTTCTAGGTTCGATCCTCGGCTTGGGAGAGGTGTTAGTCTAGCGGCACTGATGAGTTGTGATACAACGAAACAGGTCTGTATGTCGATGACTAAAATATATTTTATATATATATATACAGTTGTTCCCGATATTATTCATACCCCCCCCTTGAAAATTGAGTTTTTTAGGTGTAACTTTGTTAGAATTTATTGTTTACGTCCATATTGATACATATTCTTAATAAACCTCTTCTGATCATTTTCGTCATTTTAAAATCTCGCGATACTTGTAATAAAAGAAATATACAGCTATTTATAAAATCTGCAATGTTCAAAAATAATCATACCCCCTTATTTTTTAAGTATTAATCTAGTTTCTGACTGTTTGTTTCCTGTTTGATTCTTGTTTTGAATGCTTTTATACAACCTTTGATTAATTTCATTTCGTTTTTTGCATTTTTCAGAAATTAAAATGATATCAACTGAAAACTAATAAAAGAATAAAAATTATTAGAATGGGGAAGAAAAAAGAGCTTAGTAATGATCTTAGGAATAAAATTGCGAATTCACATAAGGATGGTTTAGGTTAAAAGTCAATTTCCAAGAAATTTGAGGTCCCTACAGCAACAGTACAGAGCATCATCAAAAAATTCCAGAGCCACCACACAACAAACAACTTGATTGGTAGAGGAAGGAAAAGGAAACTGTCTGCTAGAGCCACCAGGAATATTGTAAGAAGTGTTAATGCAAATCCAACCACCACTACTAAGGACATTTTAGAAAATCTGGAGTCTTCTGGCATAAAAATATCAAGGCAAACATTGCAAAGGACTCTGCATGAAAATGGTCTGAAAGGAAGAAGACCAAGAAGGACTCCATTGCACACCGGAAAACACATTGCAGCACGTCTAAAGTTTACTAGGAACCATGTGAATTCTCCAGAGTCCGTTTTCTCAAGTATTTTGTGGACTCACGAAACAAAAATTGAATTGTTTGGCCATATGGATGCTTCTTACGTTTGGAGGAAGAAAGGAGAAGCTTACAACCCAAAGAACACCATACCCACGGTGAGACATGGTGGTGGTAGCCTAATGTTTTGGGGCTCCTTTTCGGCTAGTGGTCCAGGTAGTTTGGTCAAGATAGATGGAACCATGAAGAAGGAGCGATATTTGGAGATACTCCAGAAAAACATTAGACAGGATGCGGAGAAGCTCCATTTAGGAACAAACTGGGTCCTTCAACAGGACCATGATCCAAAACATACTGCCAAAATAGTCAAGAAATGGTTTGAGGATAATCAAATTAATGTTTTGGAATGGCCTAGCCAGAGTCCCGACCTGAACCCTATCGAAAACCTCTGGCACATATTGAAAACTGAGGTTAAAAAGCGGAAACCTAGAAATTTGAGGGATTTGGAGAACTACTGCATTGAAGAATGGTCAAAAATCAGTGTTGATGCTTGTAAAAACCTTGTTGATAAATATCCAAAACGGTTACAGGCAGTTATTAAGAATAAAGGGCATGCTATTGACTATTAGTAAGAGAGGTATGAATAATTTTGAACTAGTGCCATTATTGTTTTTCTTTGTATAATGTTTCAAACTTGCATAATTTATTTATTTGTTGAGGTTAAATTAAATGCTTATGCTTGATTTATTGTTTGAAATCCCTTTAATATTGTCTACCTTCTGGTTTGAGCATTATCTTATAGAAATCTCAAAGATCCGAGGGGTATGAATAATATCGGGCACAAGTGTATATATATATATATATATATATATATATATATATATATATATATATATATATACATATATATATCTGTGTGTGTGAACGTGTCTGTCTGTGTGTCGGTGTGTCTGTGTACATTTCCATACGGAATAACTCTGTGAATTTTTAGTCTACAGACTCGAAATTTGATATACAGGGTACTGAGATTTGGGAGAATCAATGTGATCGGTTTTTGGTCAGAAATTTGGCGAGTAAGAGGTCAAAGTTCAACGATTTAACCTTTGAGAACTCTACCAAACTCCTCCGAACATTTTTGGGTCTACGCACTTGAAATTTTAGATATAGGTTCTGTTGGAAATGGATCTAACATAATAACGTGATTTAAGCCGAAAACAATAAATATTAAGGGGTCATAGTAAGGGTCAATGTTTAAAAAAACATTGACCTCTGCGGTCTCTTCCAAATTACTCAGACAATTTTTGGTCTAAATATTTGAAATTTTACATAAAGGGTATTCAGAGATAGGGCAAGCTTTTTAATCAGTTTGGGTCGGAAATTTTTAGTTACAAATATATAAATGTATGTATATCTGTTTGCATGTCTGCCTTAAACTTTCAATAGAGGCGACGGATTTTACCAAGATCAGTATCGTTTTAAAGTTCGACCTTTCATACGACAAATATCGAAAAATTGACTAAAAACATTAATATCTTCCCCTTCAATTAGGCACTTTTCTACAGGGGGTCATTTTTTTCGCCGATATTTTTAAAAGTTATCCTGTCCTTTAGATTGTCTAGCCTTAATTTAAAAAAAATGTCGCTTCCGGTTTGGCGGTGGTCGTAAACGCATAAACGTTAGGTTTTACACTTTTTTTTTTTTTGCTCAACATACACATCCAAACAACCGTTTGTTTTTTGCAGGTCGGTTTCTATTTAACCCATAGTTGGGACCCTAATAGGTACTACCACTCCGGGTCAGAGTGGACCTGGGAGCAATAGCAATTAAAGGGTAGCTCTACAGTCCCGAGAGCCTGCAAGCTTGAGCCTCACCATCGGATAGCGTTTAAGGTCATATCCAGGATCATGGTGGACGTATTTGTTTGTATACTTGTATACAACGGATAAAAAACGCCCTCTGAATGATAAAAGCGGAATGAGAAAATATGTCACGCGTCAGAATATTAAAAAGAATAACGATGTGGAATTGAACCTGCCTATGACATGTCATTGCAGCACATAACTTAACGTCTTACGAGGTTTATGAATCCATAAAAAACGCTGATGCCGCAACGCATTTCCACCAGCGGCAATATGAATTTAATGATAGGATTGTGAGTACGCAGTACGCACAATTCTTATAATCCAATGAACGATAATGTCGCGGAGGAATTCTATATCAACACATGAGTCGATGGGCAAAAATTTAAACGCAATACAATTTTACATGCTTTGACCTTGAACGTTTTCAAACAAGCATTCGATAGATGTAACATTGGAGTTTATTCAGGCGCGCCCGAACTGTGAACGTTTCTTATCAAACCTCTATTAATTTTCTGAACTGGCTCCTAGCTAAAGAAACGTATTTTCGCACAGTTAGCTTTTGTTTTGTAAAGTTCTTATGTAATTTTAAATTATACTACCAGGGCGCCCGGCATTTTACTGTCGTAAGATACGCTTAAATATGATATTTTAATTCATGCAGAGTACGTATTTTTATAGAGGAAAGTCATTATATAAGGCCTAATATAAGGTACTGAGATAAAATCTATACACACACAGATATATATATATATATATATATACATATATATATATATATATATATATATATATATATATATAACTTGGGTGCCACCACCTACAATCGAAACCAAAATATATAACTTTACATACTAACTTTAATCTGAAGACTCAAACAATTTACCGGTTGGCAAACCTAAACTGCTTAAAGAGATAGGCTCTGTCTATCGCCCGGCTTTTATACTCTTTCTTCTCCTATTAGCTAGTAGAGGTGCTATCACAAGGACTCGACAAAATCACCCAGTGGTCGACCTTGTTTCCTGACTAGGGCAATGCACGCCGTTTTCCCCCTCTCGCCACATCCCATCCCCCTAAACTGGACACTCTGGGAGTTGTTCAGTACCATATATGCCAGTATAGTTGGACTGGACTGATTTTTGTCTAATGGGTTGAGGGTGCCGGATTAACAGTTCTTGGTGTCTGTTTCAGACTGATAGTACAGGAGTCCTTAGTCTTTGATAGCGCTTAGAGCGGCTGCTCCATCAACAGTTGTATAATATCGGGATGTTTATAGTGCCATGTTGCTAATGGTGGGATTTCATGAGGCCACAATGCTGTGGGTGAGGAGACAGCTGATGGTCTACTTGTATTGCATGTGTGATATTCTACACAACGACTTGTCCGGCACCCCTTACTGATACTTTTAAATTAAATAAAATTACATGACAGTTCAAGTAAAACTTACGATTAAACCAGGACCAAACTCAAAGAAAACCAACCTGCGTCCTCCCTTGACACTCCCCCATTCCCTCTTTCAACTTTACCTGCCACTCTGTCGTAAGGACTCAGACAGACATATGCACGGGCTTGGATACTATATTCGTAACACTCACCCCCTGACTAGAGAATCTAAACAAGAATCAGACGACCAGGCCTTTATGTGGTTCAGACTAAACATACAACATAATATTAGCTACTTGTATTTTCTCTACCATTCCCACTCAACTCAGGACTACCCAGATTAATAAAGTCTCTGACAGCATAGATATAGCCCTATCCCTCGACACTAGCGCACAAGTACATGTATTTGGTTACTTCAATGTCCACCACTGTAACTGGCTAGGATTCTCTACTTACACAGACGCAGCTGATAGCACAACACATTACTTCTCTATATCTCATTCCCTATTACAGACGGTTACATTTCCGGCGCGTTTTCAGACGAGCAAGATCAACGTGCCCCAATTCTAGATCTATTTCGGATTATAGTTACCGATGATTGTACAACGAATGGCCACAACCCACTCGGGAATACTGATCACGCTGTGATAATGGTAGAAATCGCCCTAAATTCTCAACCAAAAACTGACTATCCACTACTAAAAACAACGAGATATTACAAACAGGCTGACTGTGAAGTCATCAGGGATCTCATAAGAGATGCCCCATGGGGAAATATCTTTTCTCTTCAACCTGAACAGTACGCAAATGAGACTATTGAATGGTTCAAAACGGAAATTGAAGAACATTTTTCCACACGAAAAATCTATAGCAAACTTCACTCTCCCCAATGATTTACTTGTGCTTGTGCAGTTGCCAGTTTTCAAAGACAGCATGCGTACCGCAGATTCAACAGACAGAAGTCCAGTTCAAACAGACAGAAGTATATAGAATCTGGAGGTAGTTGTAATAGAGAAATAACGACAGCTAAGACAGAATACACTGAAACCACGAGAAAACGTATCGAAGCGAAGAAATTAGGAACCTAGGATTTTATGAAATAACGACAGCTAAGGCAGAAAACGGGAAAAAAACGCATAGAAGCACATAAATTAGGAACCCGTGATTTTGGGAAAACTTACAAAAGTGCAGTAAATAATGGGTAGTCAATGATTCCCTCACTATCAAACAATCATTAGGTTGTTTGTACGGCAACCGAGAAGACAAACCTGCTTGCCAGTTGGTTCGCCTAAAACTCTACATTGGACCCGGAACACCCCTTCCTCCCTGATTTCCCAATTGGGGAGACGCCACACTAGGTGATTTGAAATTCACCCCTTCTTAGGTACATGGTATCATAAAAAAATAGACACCTCAAAAGTATGTGGACCTGATCTCATCCCGGCTGTGCTATTAAAAAATGCTCTGGTGAGGTTGGCCCAGTTCTCTCCCAACTTTACAACAAGTGCCTCAACGAAACTTTAACGAATCTTGCTTTTCTGATTGATGGAAAACCGCTTCTGTGAGACTAGGTTTCAAGAATTCTGGCGAAAAAACTGACCCAATAAACTATCGCCCCATTAGCCTTTGCCAGAATATTTGAGTCCTTAATTAATCAAGGTCTAGTCCATCACCTTACAACTGCTAAATACCTGACCGATAAACAATATGGATCCCTCTGTCTGTTCTACAAGTACTTTAACGGTGAATGCTCTGACGAACCCCAATCACTTCGACTCTATACCCTCGATAAACTCGACAAGCAGCAAACTCCCACCCCTTCACAGTTGAGATCTCTAGATGTAAGAGAGCCTTCTATTCCAGTAGTTTCTTCCCCAGAACCGCTAGACTTTGGAGTTCCCTTCCGGCTCCTACTTCCACAACTGTACTGACATGCAGAAGTTCAGGTGCAACGTGAACCGACATCTTGCTGCCCAACTCCCCACATAGAACCCCTGTATCGTATGTCCCTGATAGTAACCCCCTAATTCAAAGTGGCAATGTGCCCTGTTTGTGGTGAAAATGTAGTTAAAAAAATCTAGCTCTTATGCAAGTGCTGCAGACTAAATATCAAATGTGCCCTCATAATAATATTTCTCAAACTGAAAACTAAAAACATGATTGTCAGGCAGTATTGCAGAAGTGCCGGATTTTCATATCACATTTTAAATGGAAAGAAACAATTCTGGGCCGAATAAAACGTTCGGTTCCCCAAGACAATAGTATTTTGTTTGATAGATAAACCACTTATTATAGACTATACCATTTAGTTAGACCAATCTCTCTTTTTTTACCATTCTAAAGCTAACTTATAGCAATATGATAATTGAATATTAATATAAATAATTCAAAGTTCTAGTGTAGAATGATTTCGGAATACGATGTAAAAAATAGCATAACACTTACAATGTTGTAATGATTTGGCAACTGCCACTTGGCACTTCTACCGTGAATGAACATAACATTTTCAAAATTATTGTTTTTAATCAAATTCAAGTTTTATTGAATTTCGTTAAAAAATAATGAGCAACAGAACTCATGTTTATTCTTGAATGATTGCGTTCCTGTCAACCTTTATTGGTTGATTTCGGTGTCGTGGCGGTTTTCAATCTCGTGGCGATTTTTTTATTGTAAATGTCGATTCTTATAGGTTCTCGAGTATTTCAGTCTCGTGGTGGGTTTGGACTGTAAATTCCGACTTATGTAGGTTCTCGGGTATGATGACAACGAATATAACAGTTAAATTCAGGGCTCATAAGTCGTTTATCAGAGATGAAAACATATGATATCTAACGTAAAAGCTAATGTAATCTGTGGCATCCATTTTGTTTTACAACCCAGTAGTAAGTAATGCGCATGTGTGTAACTGAAGCAGACGACATTATATTTTTCACGCTTAATGGAAAAAAATCGGGGTGTTTGTTATTCTTCACAAAGGCAGCTTGTATGTTTAATCCGAAACATGGAGAAGGTGGGGGTGTTTTATCGAAAAACCGTTACGCATGGGCATTACTAATCCCTCAGTTGAGAAAAAATGACTGTCAGGGATTACATTAATTTTTATATTGGATAGCAAATATTTTCATATCTGGTAAACTACTTATCAGCCCCAAATTTAATTGTAATATTTGTTTTCAGCATACCCGAAAATTTATGAAAGTCGGCATTTCGAATTTGAACGATGAGTTGTAGTTAACGTAAAAAATACCGAAAATTTTATTTTAGTCAGAAATAGACCAGTTATTTAAAATTTGTGATTGAAATAATTATTTGTTTTCTCAAAATGTAATGATAATTTATATTTTAATAGTTACGAAAATATCTATTTTGTATTAAAATAATCATCTATTTTATATTGTCATCATTTTCTTTAAAATATTTGAATTCAGTAAATGTGTAACGAAAACTTCCTATTAAAAAAAACAAAGCACACGCGTTTGAAAACTTTATAATTTTGGATTGCAATTAATATTTGTTTATTCAATTGAGGAATAGATACAAAAACAGATGTATACGGATGTTTCCAGCATATTTCTATAAAATGAGAAATTATTTATAGAAACACATAGAAGTTATTTAAAGTAAAAGGAAAGAGAATTATCCAAAATGAACAGAATTAATAATTTAATTTAAAGTAAAATAGCATTATTAAAGTAAGGCTAGACTACAAATATTTTTGATTTCAGAATCTTCAACAATATTCACGTATTGGTAAAAAGAAAAAAGAAACGTAGGAACCTGACATTAGCCCGAAGTAAACTTTTCTATCAAAACTGTACTTAGAATGTGTCTCCTATCCTGAAAGATTTACGTAAGAAATGTATGAATTTATTTTATTGGAATTTGTTTGCATTTATGAGAGACTTCGGGAGAAAATAATTGTCCAAAAATATTTATCGTCTGTAAAGGCAGTAATAATTCTGTAAGAAATTTAACAAAAGAAAAAAATTATTTTCCACGACTGTAAATAAATATGTTGTTTTCGCCGGTGTTAAATACGTTTAAATATATTTAAAACCATGCAGGTATTCGCATTTATTAATACAAACACATAAAGAAGTGAAAACATGTCGGTCACTTGAAATGAACTTGCCGATATATGTGTGCACGTGTTTATTAACCCAAGCAACTGTTTTACTGGTTATTAACCACCATTTTTATATAATTGCTTTCCTGTTTCTTTCCTGTTAATTTCAGTGTCATTTGACAAGTAGTTTAAGAGTTTATCTGTTAAATATTTACACACACATACATCCACTGTTGTATTTATGTATATTTATTGCATGATTTATATACACAATTCATTAAATACTGTATGGGCAGTATTAACATATTTTTGAATTCATTCACATAAAGCCAATAACAGGTTACTCAATCGTACTACTTAATCTTGCGATCAATGAAAAAATATCTATGATAGCTTATCAGTATGAATCTGTTGATTAATTATAAGAAGCCTGCCACGGAATATTTTGACTTTAAGCGGAAATATTAGCATTTTTAACAAATCCTACATGTATAGTAATTGTCTTTATTTTTGAGATGAGGTGTTTTCATTGATTGAGATTGTCGGACTGACTTCCTTATCTTGGTTGTTATTGTCACAACGTTTCTGCCGTTTTGCCCTCCGGCCTTCGTCAGGTGTTTTAACATGAACAAAAACCAACTAAGAATTGTCCTAGTGACATATGGTCGAGTGGTCCTAGACGTTGTATCAACGTTTACAGTTACTCAAAGGTGCTGAGTTCAATCCTGAAAGTAACATTCAAAACAGAGAATCAGCAACTATGTCCCAAAGCTTAGCTGGAGTCCGAACACGGTACCCCCTGTAATAATAATAAAGGGTTGGGTTCGAGACTCCTAACAAACGGTTCCCCAGTTCGATACAAAACACCTGACGAAGGCCGGAGGGCAAAACGGCCGAAACGTTGTGAGAATAACAACCAAGATGAGGAAGTCAGTCCGATAATCTCAATCAATCCTACATTTATGTTGGTCATCAATACAATTTCGTGAAAAATAGTGATTGTTAACAAGTGCAGGTTCTGTAACACAGAAATAGAGAGTGTGAGCCACCTGGCATGCAGCTGTAAGTTTTTAGTGATGGACGGCTTTTATGCGATAAAACACAATGGATTATCTGTGTCATGTTGCACGTCCTGGGAACATATACCAGAAAGAACAGTTAGAAATAAATCATACACCATCCAGTATTACAATACAACGCATACAGCTACGTATTTCATAAACTGAGCTATTACAAAGGAATATGAGATGAGAAGGAGAAAAAAGGCAACGGTAATAAGAGTTAGTGTCTCCAATAATGCTGAGTAAAACAGCGCTGAGATGGGCAACATAACGAAATACCAAAGTTGTATACATGTCCCAAAAATCTGAAATCGTAAAAAAACATCTATCATTCAAGTAATTACAAGAATAAAAAAGCATTGGAAATGCAAAAGGATATAGGAATGGTATGCCAAAAAGTATACAAACAAGATAGCTATGAATGGCTAGGCACATGGAAATAGAATTGCATCCAAAGTATAGCCCTATAGCTTTTCTCCACTCTTCATTCCGTGCCATCATTACGGTTGTAAAAAGCTATAGGGCTATACTTTGGATGCAATTCTATTTCCATGTGCCTAGCCATTCATAGCTATCTTGTTTGTATACTTTTTGGCATACCATCCCTATATCCTTTTGCATTTCCAATGCTTTTTTATTCTTGTTAATTAGTATTTTTACTTACAGTCTTATTTTTAAACTTACATTCATGATAGTATTGTCTTTTTTAGGAGGCGGCTCATTGCCGCCTCCATTAGTAGCAGGTCGATTCCTGCTGGATTTTAGGTCTTTGGGTTTTGGGCCTTAGGAGTTGCCTCTTGGTCCTCCATCGGTTCTATATTACATAGAGAGTGCTACCGCCTCTCTGATAAAACAGTTAGAGTATTATAAAGTTCTAAAATGTTCATACCTTCACTATTAAATTTTTCTTGGTTCATTCTTTGGCGTTTTGGCAAAGATTTGGCAGTTTTTGATATTTATATTTATAATAGTTTGTGCATGAGGCAGCTTTTTCCCCTTGGGATCCCTGTTATACCGTGCTTTGGAGTCAGCACGTGAGGCAGCCTTCTTTTTTTCTGGTTCTTTGTTATAAAGAGCACGTGAGGCAGCTTTTTTCCCTCGGAATCCCTGTTATACCGTGCTTTTGAGTCAGCACGTGAGGCAGCCTTCTTTTCTTCTAGTTCTTTGTTATAAAGAGCACGTGAGGCAGCCTTCTTTTTTTCTGGTTCTTTGTTATAAAGAGCATGTGAGGCAGCTTATTTCTCCTCAGAATCCCTGTTATACCGTGCTTTTGAGTCAGCACGTAAGGCAGCCTTCTTTTCTTCTGGTTCTTTGTTATAAAGAGCACGTGAGGCAGTTTTTTCCCCTCGGGATCCCTGTTATACCGTGCTTTTGAGTCAGCACGTGAGGCAGCCTTCTTTGCCTCAGGATTTGCATGATACTTAATTTTTATTATTTCAGTATTTTTCTGATAGTATTCTTTTTGCTCAGATAATACCTTGACTTTGTTTTTTCCATAGTCTATATTTCTCTGAGCTTTTTTACTACGTGCTGACTTTGGCATTTTTTATTAGATGTAAACATATAACACTTATGTGTATCGTACTATAATATCACTTATCTTATAGCAAGACAACTCTCGTAGAATTGAGATACTGCCCCGTCACCAATAGTTAAAGTGTGGAACGGTATATACACCAATAGTGTAGTTGTTATCTTTATATGAAGTCCTAATCAGTGACAGTGTGAGGTTACTTGGTTAATTTATTGTAGTTTATTTTAGAAAACTTACTTGTTTTTATTAGTAGATTGTGTATAGTAGCCACAATATCTAGTTATTTTTGTGGCTAGGGCTTGGATTTTGATTCTTTTTGGTCAGCTTCCAGTGAGTTCTTAGAAGATGACTTTCTTGCAGTTTCTTTTGCGGTTAATTTAACTTATTTCCTTTGGCGCTTGGTGAGTTCTTAGACGAACTGGTCTGATCTACTTTTCTTAGCGAGCGAAGAGATTCAGCTGCATTTAACAATGGTTGCTATAGTGTATTTTGCGCATGCGTGAGAATTTCAAGTTTCCTCCTTATTTTTCAATAGTTTGACAGTAGTGATGTGTCTTTCTGCCAAGAGCGACAGACGTCAGTGTTAGCCGTGATCGTCTAGAGGTTGGGACCCCACGTTGTGGCCGTGCTAACCTAGGTTCGAATCCTGGTCACAGCATTGACATTTTGTACATATTTTACAGTCCAAAATCTGAAGAATTATTTTTTTTTATAACATTGTTTTTTGACGTCGTACTTGCTGATAGGTTACTCTTATAACAATTTTGATCAACTGAGATAAAGATTTCGTGGTTTCATTAACGCTGGTGGGTTACTGTTTAAAGAATAAACCTTAACGTTCACCTCAAATAATCAGCGTCCAAGAAATATAGGCCACTGGCAAACTGGAACGTCTGTGAGCATCCGGTGTATTATTTGGAGCTGACCCTTTTGAGAGAAGTTTCGTGTTCGAAGTGGCCTGTCTACATTGGGTATATAGTGTTTAAAACTTGTTATGACACGTAATCTTATTTAATTATGGAGTTAGCTAAAAAGCGATGGGTCACTGCACTTCTCCGTGTAAAGAGCAGTCGATTGATGCTTGAACTGTTGTCAGAGACCGTTCGCACACCGAGATACATCGTCTCAAAAGAAAGAAGAAAGAAGAAGAAAGAAGAAAGAAGAATAATTGGCCATTTTTGTACCCTTTTATTTTTGCTCTCTTTTGACATTTTAACCGACGTTCTGACACTCGGTGGATTCGTAAGACGCTTCTCTGTAAGAATATGTGCTTTTTGAAACTTATAAGTTGATTTTAGTTGAGATTTGGATAGTTTTGTTTTGTAGGCGTATATAGGCGTGTACGGGCCATCCCTATATAGAGAGTGCTACCGCCTCTCTGATAAAGGCATTATTATAAGGGTATTTAAAAATCTACTTGGAAAATATATTTGGTGAACTAACTTAAGGGTGATTTAAACAATTTAACTTAAAAGGACGGTCAGAGCCAAAACTAGATAGCTCGGTTGGAATATATAAGATAACGAGTAAATGTCTGGAATCCGGTAGGATAAAACATACAAAGGCTGAACAAACTAATCTTGAAATTGAAAAAAAGTTGTTATTACGCAATAACGCTTTAAATGAATCATAATTTTAATAAAAAAGGTTTCTTCTCAACATTAAAAAAACGAACGGAAGATTGTTTCTAGAAATTAAGATGAATTGAAAGGCCACAGAATGTGTTGTTAGCTTTAAAACACGCAGACATCTCAATGTAAAAAGCGGTAATTAAATGCAGAGTGTTTTGGTGGCTATTATAGTCAACGTAACTACATTTGATTTCGCTTTTACGATTAATAATGTATGATTGGCTGATTACATACAACTTTGTTTTTATAAGATCCATCGAAAACTTATAAGCAAATCATTTTCCAATTTATATATACAGGCATGTCTATTTTTTCTGTTATCATATGCGGTTTTGAGTAACGCGTATACTGCTTAGAGTTGAATGAACCAATCAAAATGTTCCTCCGAAACTCGGGTGCAGTTTTAAGACAACATATACTACACATTCATATGAGAGTTCACGATTGAATATTGAAATAATTTAAGAATTACAAGCGTATTCTGACGTAGTTGTCTACTATTCTGTGAATGGCTGTATTAACATTATACTACTTATGAACAGAAAATCAATTTTGTTTATAAAACAAGAAAAAGACATTTCATACTTTTAAATTCAGATATGCGAGAAAAATGTTTAAAGACCTTTTCAAAGTTACTTCGAGTGCCAAGCGTAGACTTAAGTTTTATGAATCGAAATTTCGAAGAAAAGACTAAATACATAAACAGAATTTTAAATAGGTATGGTTATTCTTATAGGTGCGAAAATATGTACATAAATTTGCATAAATATGCATGCATACATATATGATTATTTTAATAAATACGTGAATAAATACACACACACACACACACACACACATATATATATATATATATATATATACGAGCAAACAGTTAATAAACATGTTAAAACACTTTGAAAAAGAGATAAAAACATATTTAATTTGGAAACGGAAACACTTGATAAATAGATAGTCCTTAATCCGCGGAGTTTCGAAGAAATACTTTCCTTCTCATCAGGGGGTAGGAACTAGCAAAATGCAGGATCGGATTTTGCATGCAAAAGTATTTTATGAAACAATAAGTAAGTCAAAGATCTTACTTGATAACAAAAAAATGAAGCAGAGGGAATATGGTGAAGAAAAAGGTGATTATTTTATTTTTATTTTATTTTATATATATATATATATATATATATATATATATATATATATATATATATATATATATATTACTCAGGCGACTACAGACGAAAACAATCTAGTATCTGAAAGCAAGTTAGTCTAAACGAATTAATTTAAAATATGCGAATATCTTTTTCCTATACTAATCGCGGTATATATTCGTCAATATATTCTTCTGAAATGAATTTGTATTAGGTTGAAAAGAATATTCCTGAGGAATGTTAATTTTGATTTCAAATGAGGTATTTTCAAATAAGTTGTACAATGGTGGTTTTAGAAATGTTGTGGTGTTGACGTGGGTCTTGAAAATGTTAGGCGTAGTCGTTGGCCATCAGATGTTGAAACCATAAATTACAGGCCTTAGTCGAAGCTAATCCACGCACAATTGTTCGAGAACTTGCTTCCGCTTGGGTAATGTTTCAAAAACCTAAACTATATAAAAAAACCGCCTTCAACGACTTCATCGACACCAGAAAGCAAGATTTTTATATGACTGGCATAATTACACTTGTTTTGCGTTGGTAAAAGAATTCTTATTCTGATGATGCTTATTTCGATCAGCAAAATTTTGTTTGGAGCAGATATATGTTCATCTGAATTTTAAAAGTTAACTTTCAACTTGCTATTAATATAAATCGATGATATTTCCGTATATTTATAAAGAGAATGTCTGCTGTTTACTATATAAAGAGTATTCTTACTAATTAATATAATTGTTGCTTATTAGCGGAAGACCCTTCAACGAAAATAATAGGCAGTTGTGTTAATGTGAAAAGAGGTCAGACCTTCCAAGCGTTTATTTGAATGCGGAAGTAAAAATGTAGGTGAGTCAAGTAGCGTCATTAACAAAAGGAAACCTTCAAAGTTTTGGGCCATTACTCAAAATATATTTATTACTTAAATTTAGAACCATGATTTCACTGAGATATGTATGTCTCCTTCTTCGTCACATGGCGAATAACTCATGGTAGTGTTATGATCAGCTACATACTGGTTTACTAAGTTTATGTAATTGACAGCTGGTTTCTTACCTTATGGAAACATATAGACCTAATTTATATCATTGCCAAGAAATTCAAATGTCGTCATGCGCTGTACCTATTATACTTTATGTAAGTTAAAAACCGTTTCTCCTACTGATTTTTCCTTGATATTCCACTAATATTAAATACATGATAATATACTAAGACGTACCGTATAAGAATAGGCATACATAGACAGAGTTTATTTCAATAAACATTAGATTAATAGAACAAAATCAAACACAAATGTTCACAAATTTAATAACCAATACTTGGTTTACGTTCCCTTTGCCGTTTCTAATGTCATTGTCCTTCTAGACATGGCATTGATCACTTGACGAATATCATTTTGAGGAATTTCCTGCCATGTGTCCTAATGCGAAATGTTCAGGCTTAGAATATATTTCTTTTATTTTTATAAAGGTTCCGGTCTAATATGTCCCAAGGTTTTCAGTTGGGTACATATCCAGAAATTTACTTGGCCATGGAAGTTTATTAATTCCATTTTGCCTCAACCAATGTTTTGTAACTGTAGGAGAGTTAAAATGGGCTTCGTCTTTAATAAATAAGGAGTTAATTGGCTTCATTTTACTAGGTGAAATATTGGTAGAAGTTTTCATGTAATATGGAAACATAGTCAGCAAAATTAATGTGTCCATTGCTGAGCATCCATCACTCCAAATGGCACCCCATACCATAACCGAAAAATTCCAATAGTCCTGCATTTCTGCAATCATTTTAAGCCAAACTCTTGGTGAGGGAGGATCCATACCTATATATTTCCACTGTCGGTAAATAATGCAAATTGTCATTCATGAGAGGAAATGACTGTGAACCAAAAGGTAATATGTCTCTCTACCAACTAACGAGCCCAAGCTTTTCTGCGCTTGATATTGGCAGTGCGAAGAAGCGCTCCCCTTTTTGCAGCTCTCCCATAGTAGCTCAGCTTATGAAGATAACTGACAGCTAATCTGAATTTGAATCCAGCTTGTTGCAATTTCAGAGGCTCTCCACCGAGAATCCTCTTCAACAAGGACCTCAGGCGACTTGGATGGCGTTTTGTGCATTTTGCCCTCCCTTTTGTATTGTATGATTGGTGTATTAATAGACGAAAGGTATATTGAAAGATTTCCTGTTATTTTGTGTTGACTGAGGTCACCTTCCTGTTGATCCAGGGTTCACCTTCGCAGAAATTCTGATAGGTTTGATGCTTCTTTTACTCATAGCATACTTCAATGTTGTATAATGCAATATTTATGAAGTATTTCCAGTTATTTCAGTATTATTCGTATTTATAAACATAGATAAACATATATTAATCTTAAGTAAAATATTTATCTCAGTGTCTATTTTTTACTGTAATGCCTTTATACATTTGTTCAAGCATATATGTACTAAGCGAACATTTTTCGAATCAATGAAATGAACCGAAATTTTCAGGAACTGAAAAGAAATAAAAATATACAGCAAAAAAAGCTCTAACGAATTACAAGCGTATCAATTAGTTACTTATTTAATAGATCTTTGTATATATATATATATATATATATATATATATATATATATATATATATATCCCAGTTTACTTCATAAATACATTTTTTACGAAAAAAAGGTTATTCTTTTCTATTTAGGTGGAACAATTAAAAAAAAGATAGGGCGATATTAATTAAAGTTTGATTAGAACATTATCATGTCAATATATAAGTGAAAAGGTGATCTAGGGGGAAACATCATTAGACCATAGATAGATAGATATAGAGAGAGAGGGAGAGAGAGAGGGGGAGATAGAGAAAAAGACAGAAGAGATAAAAATTGTCTAAGTGTCAATTACCCTGAAATTTTTTTCTCGAGGTGGTTTTACTTATAAGCTTTCTCTATCCGGAAACCCGTCTAATATTTCATTTTTTGTTTCCCTGTTAATGAACCTCAATACGTCCATTTTGTATTTTCCATTTCCCTTTCGTATATGCATACTAGCAGTCACAAATACTCTTTCTATTCTTGTAATTTCCTGTTTTTAATTATTTTTATTTAGTTACTGAATTACGTTCTTTCATTTTTACTTCTATCATTTAGTTTGACTTGATAATTTTCCCATTTTTAAAACTGTTTATTTTTTTCATTATCTCTACTCTTGTTTGCTGGTCTTCAAACTAAATATGGCTTTCGGTTTTATTCGATTTGCCAGCATGTCGACAATAGAGTATTCTGCCATTAACAAATATAGCTATCCTGGATGCGATATCATAAGATGGAACGTTTATCAAGATTTAGAATATGAAATGTCCAAGTAGCAGCCTTATGCGGCATATATACATTCGTAGGATATTGTTTTCTTCTTATATATAGCTATCGATAACTACCTGTACTTTTATTTTATCATAGAAACATATTTATATCGTAAACATTTGTTTAGTAATACGATTTATTTTGAAGATTTTCTTGTATGACCGTATCAACGCATCCACTGAAACCTTATTTTATCTATCCGATATATCTTGAATACATTCATAGATGGCTATTATAATATTCACAGTAGAACGGGATTACTTACTTCTTTATTCCATGTAAAATATGTTAAAATGTTAGACTTAATTCATGATCCAAACGTTTAGACGAATAAAAGACGGAGATTGGTGGTGTAATAGTGCTTTCACCAAAGTTCTTGAAACCTTGTACAGCAGAGACAATTCTCCAGCTATTATAAAAAACAAGATACAGCAAGTGTTTTAATATACAACAAGTGGGGATACTCGGCATTACCGTTGGAAAAATATACTAAAATATATTTCATTTATGCAGATTTCGCATTTAATATTAGAGATCCAATTATTTATTATTATTATGATTATTCTTTTCTTGTTGTTAAGTCTTATTAAAAGGCATGTTTTAAGTAAGAGAGATTGTTCGTGTTATAAAGAGATTCATATATATTAAAAAAGTTCATACTTAAATGCGTAATAGATGCTCTTAAAGTGAGGAGATAGTGTTCAGACAGTCTTAGTGTTCATATTGTGTATGTAAGATGTGTATGTAAAGACATTTTAAACCACATGATATATATAAGACATATATAACAATTTACACTTTACCTTTTGGTAGAATCACAACACAAAGACGACGTTTATAAAAACACATGATGGGTTTATTTCTTCCCCCGACCGGTCGTGGTTTTCATCATCAAGAATTTAAAGCTTCACATATTAAGTTTCAAAAGTAACCGTCTCGCTTCTAGACGTTCGAATCCCAACTGCAGACTATCGTCTGTCGTCCTCAAACTCCCTCTGACTCTCCCTCAGTTTCTCTTTAGTTTCTAACTATATCTAGAACTTTCCATTTTCCATGACGTCATACACATGTTAAAACATGTGTCTTCTTTCACGTGTTCTGGACATGCGTGTCCAAAACTTTTTCCTTTGTTTACAAAAGGAAGTTTAACCTATATTCCCAGTAACCTATATTTCCAATATGTTAAAAACATGTTTATTAAATTATCTTATAGTTGCATTCTTTCAATTGAATTTCCATAACAGAATTGACAACGCACATTCTTTTCTTGAAAATATTTTATCTCTAAGCTAAACAATGGTTTATTTTCACATTCCATTGCTAATTCTCTCTCGTAATCTATTTCTAAACTTAAATTACGAGGTTCGAATTTCGTCTATTCTATTTCATTTTCATTCTAACTAAATCTCTCTTTTTTATACTTACATGAAAAGGGGACAGCCCCTATCATGTAACAAGTGTACCTAATATATTATAGTGATCGCAGATGCGTTAGAAAATTACTTGGGTGCAAATAGGTTGAATCAAAATCAATACATGTAGCCTCCATTCGCGTCTCTCACTGATGTAGCCATCGAGAGATAGGTAAAAAATACGTAATATTAAACAATTTAAAGAGGCGATTCTAAATTTAATTTGAGCATGCGCAGAAAAAAGTAAACTTTGTCGGCAAGTTGAAATAGACATTTTGCATTTCAGCATGCCCATTTATGTCTTTACGCCGTATTCATCCATCTAAACAAATATGTCGCTCGCTATAAACCAACCGTGTAGTATGACCCCAATTTCTTGTTTATTTTCACCATTATGTAACCATTTGTTGAAACGTTTATTGGTTAAATATTAAAACACACAGACCAGAACGCACGCATAATATTTTAATTTATACAGCTTTTGAGATAAAACAAAATCGGCTCAGCAGAGCGTCTTTGCGATTACTATAGAGGAAATAATATCTGGTTTCCATGTGTTGGAAGCCTCAAGTTGTATTATGGTATGTAATACGTTAGAAGAGAAGACGAGTAGATCGTCTAGTATGGTTTCCGTCCGTAAGGGACAATTAGGGTTGCTTATCGAGTTCAAGGTAGTTTAGAGCGAATTGCATAAATATAGTTTAGCCTAATTCGATGTCCTACCAACCACATTACGGTGATTGGTTAGGACAGGTACTCTACACCACACACACACACACACACATATATATATATATATATATATATATATATATATATATATATATATACGAGCGGAACTCCAAATGTAATGCATCCTACTTTTCATTTCAAACGAATGAATCAGAGGGAATTGCAAATTGCATTGTTATGATGATTGAACTAATGCATTCAGGATCTTTAAGTTTAATCTCTCTACTACATATATTGACGGTCGGAGACTCAAAGAAATCACCCCCCTGTCGCGTGTCATTTAATTCCTGGAAAGGGTGCATTGATAATCGTGATGACTATATAAAAACAAATTTTGGAGCTCAAAATGTCGCTCGTTTTAATAGCACCACTCCTGTCCCCGTAACTATTCAACGGTTAGGAAATGTTACTTTAGAACGTCCCTCGTATAACAAGCAAACTCCAGACCACATTACACAGCCAATACCTTTTGCACAGTCGCTGACAAAAGTGCATTGATAATTGACACTAGTAGTGACTATATAAAAATTAAATATGGCGCACAACATGGTACACTTCTGTTTATGCAGCTTTTAAACATTTTTGTTTTAAAAAAAGAAACGATTACTTTAATGATCCTCAGATATTTGGGAGAAATTATGAGTTCATAGGTTTTAGTTTTCGTTTTATATATGCTCAAACCTGCGAGTATTGTACACTGAAAGCGTTTTTCTGGTGTTATAATTTGTCCGTTTGTAACTGATTATAGCCGTCGAAACAGCGAAATGTGTGTTGCCTATGCGCAATGGCAGTTGCAGCAGTAAAATTTAAGTTTTGAGAATGGCAGTAACTATTCAATTGAGCGTCGCATAACTGCTCCTTTTTTACCAATTCAGTTTCTTTTTGTGTGTACTGCCTAACTCGAAGAGAAACTAATTTCTTCTCATGTGTGTCTTTCTTGAAATTCGTGAAGGATTTCCTATCAGGCTGGTCACAATATGCCTTAGTTTTTAGTAAGTGCGCTTCGGTTTTAACTATGGTATTTAACATGATATCAATTATTACTACAAGACATCTCTCATTTTAATCCCGATCAGAGATAAAAATTTAGTAGACAAATGAGATTTCCTGTGTATCTCATTCTGAAAGGCAGCTCGCGGAAGTTAGCGTTTGAAATAGAGCATATGCAATTGGAAAGCTACGCGTTCAATGTACAACTGAGTTCATATAGCTTGTGAAACAGAACATATATCTGTTATAGATATTAAAGTTCATAAATATCTAGATTGAGTAATGTTGCACAAAAATACGTCGATGCTGTCCATATTTTAACCTATGTTGTATCGAGGATACTTTCATATTAGATTTAAATAAATATACAATTATAATTCGTATTAGTGTACTTATCAATGAGACAGTAAGTAGATAGCATACGGATCTGATATTCATGTGTTTTGTTTCTTTAATTTTGGTTTAATGTTTGTTTGTCCCTTTATTATTAAAGATAAACGTTTTATTTATGTATATTTTATTTTAAACTGAATAAAATTTATTTGCCTTGCAGTGGATTTCGAGATTTATAAATATGCAATTGGAAAACCTTGAATATGGCTTCGAGCAAAACAAGAAATGTTTCATAACAGAATTGCCTAATTTATTTCGATCAAACTCTTATTTAATTGCTGTTTCGTTTTCATTGTTTGATTCGTTCTTGCCGTGGCTCCCTTTATTTAAATACTTTCTAATTGCCCTTTTTCCAATTTCTCTTCTTTTGTGTTATCTGTGAATGTCTATATCACTCTTTCCTTAACCTCGCCTTCTGTCTCTTTCTCTCTCTCTATCCTGCTCTCCCTCTCCCTATATATATATATATATATATATATATATATATATATATATATATATATATATATATATACAATGCCATCACTTCACCACGTTAATCGATAGATTCCATTTTTTAAAGTTTATAATATACATAAAGATATAATTATATATAATGATATATGAGTAATTATATATAATGATATATGAGTAATTATCTGAACTGATAATCTCGTTGCATATCTTTTATACGTGAGCATATATATATATATATATATATATATATATACATACATACATACATACATACATAATTGTAAATGTATTTATATATAATTATTGGATAAGACATGATTTAAAATCGTATCCACACACACACACACACGCCAGCACACACACACACGCATATATATATATATATATATATATATATATATATATATATATATATATATATATGATTAGGGATGAGAGTAATGGGAATAATATTCCGACAAAATAAAGAAACAGAAAGGAACAAAATGAGTTATGTCTTCATACACCGTTTCCTTTCTATTTCATCCACAGAAGTCTAGAAGCAAAGACGAAACGTTGATGAACGCATAACTCGTTTTGTTCATATCTATTCTCCCCCCCTCTCTCTCTGTTTATATATATATGTCTTTATTTATTTAGTTTCAATATATATTTTGTTTAAATATATATATAGTTTAAATATATATTTTAAATATATTTATATATAGTTTAAATATATATTTTAAATATATATATATATAGTTTAAATATATATTTTTTAAATATATATATATATATATATATATATATAGTTTGAATATATATGCATACATACATACATATAAAGTTCAACATAAAAAACCCAAGATTATGATGCAGCTGTGCTCTAAATGAAAATATTCATTTCGAATAAGTAGAAAAAGACAATATATTGTTGAATTAAATTAACAATATTTTATTCAAAACAAAGAAAGGATCTTCTCCTCAGAGTAAAAATAAGTTTACAAAAGGTATGTATAGCCTAGTATCTATTTTTGCTGGTCATCTCATTTTTTTTAAACCTTCTTCAAATAATATTGAAAGAAAAATATGATTTCATAGATCATATGAAAGGAAATACTTAGGGTAATTGTGTTCTAGATTATATAAGGCAAATTACAACCCAAATAATTTGTAAAATAAACACACGTTGATTTGTTTAAATTAATATTTTTACATGATACGTCTTACCCATAATATTTTTTATTCCCTTGTTTGAAGGAAAAACATTCTAGTAAAAAGTTGTGGGAGCTAGTTAAAGTGTGCTAGAATTGTAAAATTCCGAGAGATAACGCGTTGGTGCATGTAGTATGAAATAGTTACATTGTATTCTCCATGATATATGGGTTGTTAAAATTTAAAAACTAAATGCGTATGTTATTTGTTATTTGTTTAAAAGCTAAAGTACGACTTACAAGGTTTTCAAAAGAAAAAAAAACGAACAAACTTATTTCAACTGTATACGTCTTACTCAGCATATAACATGTGTGTTATTCTTTTACGCTGGCATTGCTAAATGTCGGGGTAAGAACGCGTTATATATACTAGAGTGAATAATAAAATTGTAGCCCTAGAAAAGATCCCATGATTTGATTTCTTTTTGATAAAAAAAAAACGATTTTCCTTGTTTGTTGTAGACCATCTACAAGTTGGCCAATGGTATGCAAATCCAAAGAGCGATTGTCAACCTTCTATCATGTCTGAAAGTTACACAATGATAAACGAGCGAGATCAAAGATGCGCCACTGTACACCTCATGCTCTTTTCTGATCCAAGTTATTACAATGGACCATTGTCAGCCCCATAAAAATGCATCACTGGATTGCCAAGAATGACAGGGACGTACCCAGGGTGATGAAAACACGGTTATGGTCTTTGGTGTGGTTTCAAGTGAGGGCCACATCATGCCACCACATCTTCGAAGTCGTTTGAAAGTCAACAAAAAAGTATACCTGGGTGTGCGGAACATTGTGGTGATCCCCCAAGTTAATCAGGTGGTAACTGGCAGATCCTGGGTGTTGTAGCAGGACTCGGCGCTAGCCCACGTCTAAAGAGACCCAGGCTTGACTTCAGAAAGCATGCTACGACTTTGGCTCCCTCCCCCGACGTGAATCTGTTGTAGTACTTCCTTTGGTCGTACGTCGAACACATCACAAACATGACATCCGGCCATACTAAAGCCAACCTGATAGCCGCCATCCACTGAGTATTCGCCGAGCTCCTGTTGCCGCATGTGGAATAGGGATGCTCGAAGTTGCGGATTCGTATCGAGGTGATGACTGAGGTTGAAGGCAGCTACCTTGAATAGATGTCAACTCTACCACATAATCAAGTGTCCTGAATTAATATTTATAATAAAGACTTTAAAATAAAATTTCAGTGTTGTTTTTATGGCGACGCTTTTATAGTTTCTCTCTTTCTTTCTTTCTTTCTCTCTCTCACTCTCTCTCTATATATATATGTATATATATACACATATATATATATATATAAATATATAAATTCGTATTCATGTCTGCTTGTTTGTTTGTTCACAATTTGATTAATATATACAAAAGGTCCATTACTTTAATGTTTAATTTATTTCTATATATAGGATGGTTCTTTAAAAATATACGATTAAGAGGTCATCTATTTTACATATATATATAAAGGAAAATCGACTTATTAAATATCTATATGTAAGTTTTAGTTTCTGGCGAGAGAGTTATTTTAACTGTTCTATTTAAAATTGTTATTTCATCAACTTTAAATAACAATTATATTTAAAAATATATTTTATTTAATTATTATTTCCGGCATCGATTTTTTTACAAAAGGGTAGAGTTTTTTTTTTTATTTCCCCTGGTTATTTTTTTTTATGTTCCAGAGTTTGAAAGATAAAAAACCTCTCCTCCAAATAAAATAATTTGGTAATAGCAATACATTTTGTAGCGTACAAAATAATTTAGTATCAAAAGTAATGTTTTGCTTTAGTTTTAAATACGCAAAACATATAAAAATAAATAAATAAATAAAATAAAACACTTAAAAATAAATGAAAATAACTCATTTGTTTCTTTTTATTATTCTTGAAACGACTACACAGAGTCTTTGAGCGTTCCGGGAATTGAAACTCCCCCCTAAAGAAAAAAGAAACAGATCAAAGATTTACTTTATTTACGAAAAATAAAACCAGTGAAAAAATTGTCTTTACAAAAAACAACAAAACAAGCCAATAAGAAAAATTCCATTTTGTTCTTCAACTTTTCAAACGCGTTAATGTTTATAAACGTTATCATTTCTACAGTGGACAAAGTTGTTTGCAAATTAGATTTTCCACTTATTAGCGTTTCAATTTGGAGTCTGCCTACACGTCTAATTTTCTGTTCATTTTTTTTCGGTTGCTCCGAAACTCGCTGCTATTTTTAGTGAAACAAAAGTTGTTTCGATTCATTTTTTGGAGGGACGGCGTTCCAGCGCACGAGCAATAAAAAGTGCTCAATATCTGGAGACTGGTTTCTTCTCTTTGTATCCATTCTGCTAAAATATATCGGAGGGGGGGCGGATACCACGTACTTGTTTTTGGGGGCGAGTACATTTACCTGTTTTTATCCGTTCTTTTATTTTTGAAATTGTTTTGGGGGTATCGACGTTGTCCATGATGATTAAATTTATATATTTAGTATGTCAGGTTTATTCCAAACGGAACTTTATGTCGACTCGGTAAATGCCGGATACCAATGCTATTATATATATATATATATATATATATATATATATATGTGTGTGTGTGTGTGTGTGTGTGTGTGTATGTGTGTGTGTCTGTGTCTGTGTCTCTGTGTCTGTGTGCTGGTGCGTGTGGGGGGGATGGCACTGTTGACCATATCTTACATTAACACAATAAAACACTTGCTTGTCACTTATAAAAAGAGATAGGCATTGATTTTTAAGTATAACTATTTGAAAATAAAACAAAATAGGAAAAATAATAAACAAATCATGAATATGGACGGATGCTATGTTAAATAGTATTGAAATATAATTAATATAATATATAGCTTAGAGAATAACTAAAAGTGACAAGGAGCAAGGTCTGGACTATAGGGAGGATGAAGAACTGTCTTGATTAAATAGTCTGTGACAAGGATGTAGTTGTTAACTGGTGCATTCTCGCAAATCTTCCTCATCTTCAGTTCCTCTCGAGTAATCGTATGTGCAGCTCCTACACTGACATTAAACTGTGGGTTTAGTGTCTCTTTTGATAATTTCTTTTTATTTTACTAATATACTTTGATGTTTTGACCTGCATTACTCTTTCCACACCTCTAATAATCTTTCGTAGATTCCTTACTTTCCTCAAATCTCTTATGTCACTCAAAGAAACTTCATACAAGATGGTCCAAACGCATTCTGAAGCATTCCATACGTTTCTGCGACATTTTACTAATCTTAAAACAGAATTTTATTGCATATTGTTCTTCCAAAATCACGACCAGACTGCATTTTTTGAAATTCATCAGCGGTGGCAATCAACATTTAGTAGGGTGTATTCGAATTGCTGCTGTAGCTATTGATTTGAACGTGAAATCATAAAAAGATTGGATAATCATCTCATAAGATGTTTCGCAATAACATGATGAATTTGTAAGAGGCTACGCGCAAGAAACATCTTAAAACTAATTGAAAGCACAAATAATTCACGTGCTTCATGGCTGTGTAGCTGCAAAGCATTGTTATACAAAAATAAACACATTTTTTAAAAATATTTTCTTATTCATGACGTACAATCTTAGAATTCTAATTGTTTGTAAATATTAGAGTCGGAAACCCGTGACAATAGACAATGATATTTTTCAAAGTTCAGGGAGAAATACAGAAAGGAAGAAAGAATGTAAGAAAGAAAGAATATTACATGAATAGAGCAACACTTTGCGATGAACACTATTAAAACATAAAAGACAACCGCGCACCATTGAAAACGACGTGAATCCAGTTGTTGCCAGGAAATGTGACGTAAGAAACTGCATAACACTCTGGACGTGAAATTAATGGATTTGACCCGAGAAGCTTTCAGAATGACGTGCGGAAAAACGGAAAAAAGGATTATGAGCTCCATGTTTATGGCTTGATTATTTAGCCGCGGAGAAAATAAACAGGAGACATTAGGTGGCAGTGATCTAAACCTTCAGAAGGAGATTCGGCTTTCAGACTGCGTGATTCAATTATCAGAGCGGGTGGGGAGGAACGCACGTTTATTGAGTTTTAAAGAAATGCAACAGTCGCTAAGGATAATAGCTTTTAACGGCGACAAAACAAGATTAAATGGACAATTTTAAAAATAACTCCGATATGATAATAAGAATTATTATTATTATTATTATTATTATTATTATTATTATTATTATTATTATTATTGACTCACAAGGAGCTTTCACACAGGCCATTATTCCTTGAAAACAACTTGTGGTCTTTCCTCCAATCTGGGTGACCAAAAGTCTCCCAGGTTTTCCAATACTATTCACCTCTTCTGATATCATTTGCAAATAAATTTGCATTATCGCCACAGCCGCTTACTATTGATTTCTCGCTAGCATTAGCCATTACTCTCAACTGTAATTTGAATGGCAATAAGTTTCCCCAATGTTCCAGTTCTCTTCATACTTGTTCAACGGAGGTCTGACCAGTGTTTTTTACTCGATCTTTCCATCTTCCTTGACCCTTCTAGCCTATTTGGCATCATTATTTTATGGGGAGTGATTGGGTAATAGGAGAGGATGGGGGATTCACATTTTGTGTTTGGTTGGTATTGCTGATTTTATACTGATAGGCGGATCGTAACAAATGAGCATAGGCGCATAACATCTTTTCTCAGTGCTTCAGCACTTTCCGCAAGATTCTGGCGGCTCCTATTATTATTATTATTATTATCATTATTATTATTATGTTCGTTAACTTGAAAATATTGTGATGTTTTACACTGTTTTTCAATCGAGAGAAAGATTTTTACGCCAGAGCGAGTGAGCATAGTCAAGGACTTTAATTAGATAGAAAGCACATTGTGTAGGATTTTGCAGTGCCAATCATAACTGACTTCTTGAGTAGAGTGATGTTGTCCTTGATTCTCAAGAATGTCAACTGTTTCTCAAGATCATCTGGAATTGATTCAAACGTAGCTATGTTAAATGGCACGAGGGAAGTTTTCGTATTCTGATGGGAGCATTCACACAAGTTATCATCAAAAATTGCTCTTTGAGATTAACTTGTGGTGTACTCTGGAGTCTAAGTGTCAACAAATTTCTTCAGATTTTCAGTACTCTCTATGTTTTTCGAAAACCTTTGCAAAAGAATGTGCGTTATCGCAACATCTGCTTACCATAGATTTCTCGCTGGCGGCAACCATTTGACTCCATTGGAGGTTTGGGTGGCAATAAGCCTCCCCAAGGTCCCAGTTCTCTTTTCATCGTTTATTGGAAGTTTGGCTTAAGCTTTTTCTCCTCGGTCTTGTCATCCCCGTTATCTTTCATTATTTGGTGTGGTGCCTTTTTATCGGGACACTCACAAAAAGGAGGTATTTTTCAATTATACAGTTTAAGTTTCTATGATTCCCGTGATGTTCCTTTGTGTTTGGCATCTATAGCCGTTTCTATGTCCAGTTTGAGTCTAGTTTATGTGTGGTGTTAGTCTCAACATCCAAGGGTTTTCAAATCAGGGAGATGTTTTTCTCTAGATTTTTGTTCCCGTCTTATTTTCATACTGCGTTGTCCAAGAAGTTCTATCATTCAAGTACCCATACCCCAAAAAACAGCGCCCTGTGCTTACTTTTAGTTGATTATATCACGAACCTCATTCTAGCTCTTTCGATATATTCCCCTTCATTCTATAGCAAGTCGTTACTTTCGCGCATACTCTTTTTAGCATCCTGAGGAAATCTGATGGTTTACTATTGCGCATATATAAAATAAAATATGACAGTGCAAACTTTAACTGGACATTAAAATTATTAATGTTAATAGGTTTTTATACAATAATTACATAAATTAAGAAAATCTAATTATCTTACCTGTATTTGTCGTTTATTATATATATATATATATATATATATATGTGTGTGTGTGTGTTTGTGTGTGTGTGTGTGTGTGTACAGTATTTAAAATTATTATGTTGTATTATAAAACTAACGCAGCACTAGCTCTTTTAATGTAAATACAATTAAATAGTTGGGATAAGCTTTCGCATTAATATATTTCAGCATTAGTGAGTTCATATTAAGAAATACTAGGCAAAATGATTTTTAAAAAAAATAATACACTACATATTTATTTCGTATTTAAACCTATTCGATACATTACAAGTGAATGATTATCAACAGAATTTACAGTGTCTAATATATAGAAAATTACAGTTTCGAGTATCGACAGTGCCATCGTCCTCTTAAATAATTTGTTGCATCTACATTAGAAGAGAGAATATGTGAGAAACCGATGTATTCAGATATTAGTGGCTAAGTTGATTATAACATAGACTATAGACACGATCGTGCATGAATTTAAGTTAACTTTCTATAATTTTAAAACATAAGAATCGATATAATTTTGACCATTTCCTTTTAATACCTAAATTATTTGAGATTTCATAGTGTCATATTGTATTATTGTTGCTTCTCATGAAATTATACGACATGCATATTATATTAATATATACTTAAAGCATCCATACTGGTTACACGCATCAATTAAGATTAAAATGAAATGTAATAAGTCCCCAGACGTACCTCTCCATCGTACAGTATATCGATACACTAAGACTGACTGGGATAGCTTCCGTACATTTATATCTGATCTACCTCTGCATTCCATGTTTAAAAAGGATGTGTCCTCTATAGTATTATACCTGACTGAATGGTTAATTGTAGGTATTGACCATTTCATACCCTCTAAAAAGTTTCAGCAAAAACCTAACAGCCAGCCATGGTTCTCTCCAGAATGTTCTGCTGCCATTGCGCACAGAAATCACTTTTTCCACTGCTTCAAACGTAATAGATGTATGGAAACTAAAGCCGTTTTCAGAACTGCCAACAACCATTGTAAGAAAGTAATAAAGAATGCAAGAGAGTTGTATGCTCAATCTGTTAAGTCCAAAGTAGCTGAGCAGCGGCTTGGTTCCCACCAGTTTTGGCAAATAGCAAACAGAATCCTGAACAGAAGCGTGCGCTCCATCCCAACTATTATCAATGGAACTGAGGTAATCTCGTCAGCATCAGACAAAGCAAAACTCTTTGTCAAGAACTTTGCAGCTAATTCTACCTTTTGCGGCCAAGGCCGCCAACCCCCAATATTTCCTCCTGTATCAGAAAACACGCTATGTGATATACGTATATACGTACGTGATGTTGCCAAGCTAATCAAAAACCTTGATTCCAGTAAAGCAACTGGCACTGACGGTATTCCAATTATAGTACTAAAAAAACTTCAACCTGAACTAGCGCCCATACTTACAAAACTGTTTAAACGTTGTCTTAAGGAGAATAGTTTCCCATCTCCCTGGAAAATCTCATCAGTATGCCCTGTATTTAAGAATTCAGGTGATCGCTCATCCCCCTCTCAGTAAAGGCCAATAAGTCTCCTGTGCGTCATGAGTAAGTTGATGGAATCTGTGTTAAATACAGAAGTAATCAACCATCTCAACAAAAATAACCTTCTTAGTGACACTCAATATGGTTTCCGTTCTGCTAGATCTACAGCAGATGTGCTTACAGTAATATCGCATAGGATTAGCAAATCTCTCGACGGTGGCAATCTTTCTAGGGCAATTGCTCTTGACATATCTAAAGCCTTTGATAGGGTATGGCATAAAGGTTTACTTCATAAGATCGCTAGTTATGGTATAGCTGGAAATGTCTTCTCAATTATTAAATCATTTCTTTCTGATAGGTTCATAAGAGTAGTAGTTGAGGGGCAAAAATCAGAAGCTCACAGTATTAATGCCGGTGTCCCTCAGGGGTCCATCCTGGGCCCAACTCTTTTCCTGATCTACATTAATGATCTTCCAAATCACATCCTTACATCATTTGTAGACATTTATGCTGACGACACTACCGTTTATGGTAGCACATCTAAGACAGTAAACGACCAAGTTCTCTCCAATTCTCTCTCCTCTGATCTTGAGCACGTAGTACAATGGGGAAAGGAGTGGCTGGTTACTTTTAATGCATCTAAACCCAAGCTTCTCTCTTTACATCATCAACATTCTAATCCATATTTGGCATCAATTGAAATGAATGGCTCTCGTCTTCAGGAGGCCTAAAGTTTTGACAAGCTTCTTGGCTTGACCATTACTCCTGATCTTAAATGGAACACGTACATCAAATCTGTTGCCAAGGCCGCTGGAAAAATGGTGGGATCTTTCTATCGATCCGGTAAATATTTCACTGCTGATGCTATTCTCTATCTATATAAGAGCCAGGTACGTCCAAAGATGGAATACTGTTGCCACATCTGGGCAGGAGCTGCTAGAAAGGACTTGTCCTGCCTTGATAGAGTTCAAAATAGACTTCGTAGCCTCGTAGGAGATGTCCTTTTTCTCTTCGCTGCAACCTCTATCTCACAGAAGAGATCTTGCGAGTTTGTCTCTGATGTATCGTTATTTTCATGGAAAGTATTCGACTGAGCTTCAATCTATGGCCCCCCCCTCGCCAAACTTTCACAAGAAACACTCGTCTAGCTGTAAACACTATCAATAATTTCCCCCACTCTTTATCTGTGCCTAAACCTAAACGTAGATTGCATGAACAAAGCTTCTTTCTTAGAACTGCACGCCTGTGGAATTGTCTTCCGTTTTCCTGCTTTACGGCTGACTACAATATGGTTGTGTTCAAGTCTAAAGTAAATAAGTTCTTGATGAGCCGTTCCATATAAGTTATTACATTTACCAAATTTTCATTACTAATGATTACTATATTGTCCAATTTCTACTGTACACTCTTTAACCCTTATCCTTGAGTGGCCTCTGGGCCTTGATAATGTGGTGATGCCTATGTAAAAAAAACATTTACTTATTACTAAGATGCATATTTATCCTTTTTCTGCTATTTCCGTTTACATTAACGGGGATTAAGCATTGTAAAAATGGGCGGTTTATAACGTGAAATAGTCGTTGTTGTTGTTGTCGTTGGTGTTGTTTATGAAAATAAAATGGATGCTCCCCGAGCATGCTTATTTAATAAATTTTATATTGTTTATATTATACGGCATAATCACGTTGACACACCGGTTCCTGTTTGATCACCATAGTTAAGCGACTTTAAGCCTGACCAATACTAACAGGGGTGATCATTTGGTAATGTTACGTGCCGTACATTATCAGAGCCTGGAGATGTATGAGTTCCGCCCACAGTTCCCAACACACGCTGCATAAACTAATGCAACGCCCTCCATGACCCCGGATGGTTAGGGGACACGCCATATAGCTTTGACAACAATAATGAAAGGAACTAGTTTTTTAAGCACAAACTGATATTATGATTAGTTATGTCTATATGTATATTTAACGATGGAAATTTTATTACAAACATTAGCATTGCAGACTTAATAAAATGCTATGAGAAACATAAATGTGACAGGCAAACAAAAATATGATAATTTGGAACGAGGGGCACGTATTCTATAAGGATTATTGAGTCTGTAAATAAAAATGCGCCTGGGTAGTGTAATAAAGATGTAAACGTAAAAGAGCAACAAAAGTGAGCCAGATCATCCGACGGACCGATTTCATGAAGTGATAATTTTATCGAACATAAAATACGTCCTTTTTTAAAAACTATATAACAAAATATCGCCATCCAAACATAATCAAAAAAAGGGATACGTCAATCTCAACCTATGAGATACCGGCTGTACTGTTAAAGTGGGTTGATTAAATAACGGAGGCATTGCTGTTTTATTAACGTGTTATAAACATATATACAAGATGACATTTTGACGCATTAGTAAGGCCATATTGTTCAGCTGCAAATCGGATTATTCCTCTGTGTTTTTCTACGCCAAAAGATCTCAATCTTTGCGCGTAAGAAAATAGTGCTAGTATCACTACACCTGCAAGTAAAGATCACAAAGAACACGCGTCTATCTTAATATAGTAAAAACTAAGATACGTTCATCCAAACAGCACGCCAGTGGAACTCTGTTCCGTCTGCCTGTTTCCCACCTGACTACAACTTGGATGTCTTCAAATCCAACGTAGACAAATTCCTGATGAACCGCACCCTTAAGTAGACACGTTATAAAATCTCAACACTAACGTACAACGTAATGTGCATGCAATAACCATTATCCCTGAGTGGCTTCTGGGCCTTTATAAGTGGTGACCTCCTTGTAAAAACAAAAAAAAACTTATCTAAAATAATATGCAATCACCTAACCATCGTCTAAAAAAGGATTCATCTTTCCTAACACATCTAAAATGCGTCTGTTTTTACATATCTTTAAAAAGATGTGTTCGTATCAACATGATGTAAACGTTCATTTTAACCTAATCCCAACGAAGGTACATTAATATGAAAATCATATATAAACTTACATGTGTCCACTTCAACATCATCTAAAAGATGGTGCGCCCATCTGAATTCATTAAAGAGAAAATGCGTTTATCTATGCATCATCTAAACAAACATACATTCATCTTAACTTCATCTAAAATAATATACTTGCATACCAACATGATCTAAACGAAGATGTGTCTATCTAAACATGATCAAAATCTTGTAAATGCCACCACGCTCTATAAAAGACACGAGGGTGAAACCAATGTACACATATCTAACGAAATTGCTACAACTTTAGTGAAAGATGCCCAGTCTGTATTGGAATGGGGCCGTAACCGGTTAGCAACATCCAATGCTGCCAAGATTGAGCTTATTTCATTTAATAGTTACAAAAACTCTTCTAAACCACTGATTGTCATGGCTAATGATAGACTGCCTGAAAGTACTTTCCTCAAGCTCATAGGGTTAACATTTACAGACAACATGAATTGGAACAAATACACTGAAGCTATTGCCAAGGCTCCTGCGAGGAATGTGTTGTCTCCATACCATGCTAAAAATTTACTCACACCTGTATCTCTACAAGGCAACGGTTTACCAATGCATTGGGTATTGTTGTCATATCTGTGCTTGTGTATCTGCCGCTAGGTCCTCGCTCCTAGATAGGGTTAAAAATGTCACTGAAGACATCCTTGTGCCTGTTTTTCAAGTATTTTAATGGCAAGTGCTCCAGCGAACTTGGAATAATAGTACTCCCTTCGGCGACAAAACTCTCGACAAACCCGACAAACAGCAAAATATCACTGCACGTTGGAATCTCGATCCGGGCCCTTGCTTCCCTGGCTGTAGTGCCATGCAAAAATTGAAGTGTAATGTGAACGGAAATATTGCGGCTCATGCCCTAAATAGTATCGCTGCATATCTGGTTCCAAATAGTAGCCTCACAGGTGGAAGTGGTCCTGTGCCTTGTTTGGGGTGAAACGCCACTAAACAAAAAGATGCGCTCTTCTAATATTCATCTAAATGAAAAAGTTCCCCCCATAACAGCATCTAAAAGAAGATGCGTTTATCTCACTACCAGCCAAAACATGCGTTTATTAAAACATATGTAAAAACAGATGCATCGATCTAAATATCATTGAAAAAAAATCTGCATCCATCAAACATCATCCAAATGGAAATGCGTTTTATTATATTCGAAATGAAGACGTGGCTATTTAAATATTACTTTGAATAAAATGCTTACATCTAAATATCCGTTAAAAGAAAATTAATCCATCTAAACTTCATCTAAATGAAGCTGTGTCCATTTCATTATTATCTGAAATGGGATGAGTCTATCACAATATTAGTTAAAAGTTGATGCGTTAATTTACACATAATGTATACTATTAAGAAAATCTCGTAATTTTAATTAATAAGTCACCAGTATGCTTAATCATGGGTAATTGGTTTGAAACGCATGATGCAAAATCACTTTCGGTTGCGAGACTGGTGACCGGCAGTCTTATATTGGTACGTGACGAAGCTGGTCGTGTGCAAACGCCCACAGTTACAGAATGGAACTCTGAACCTGTCTTTGCCGGTAATGTATGTGAATATATGTTTCGTTCCTAAAAATCCTGTGTTCCTTTTTGTTTATTACCATTTAACCCCATAACAGTAACAAAGAGCCAGATCTCAATTGAACATTATATTGTACCTAATATTTAGTATTGACTCACAAAAGATTAAAAATACTGTTTTTTTTATAATTTCCACTCGTTTTTTCTTTGTTTTCCCCTGTGAACTAAATCTGCTAACTCAACTGTTATATATTTTTAAACCCAAGAATTCTTCTCAGTTTATTCAACGTGAAAATACGATGGGAGTCTATCCTTCTGCACATATTTTTGAATATGGCAATATTTGATTTTCCTCCGAGGTTCCAAACTAAGCCGGTTTTATAGACTCACATAATGTATTCTACATATAATTCTGATAGAATTTTTTCCTTGTACTATGCATACCCTCAAGAGAACAGTTTAATCGTAAAGGAAATCTACATAGAACCATCCTTTCATTTCAGAATACATATATTCCATCACATTTCCAGGTTCAAATTAGTACACAAAAGAAAGAAACTGTCATTTTCAAAGTAGAAGTTATGTAACTGCGTAAAATGTTCAGTTGTGTCATTGCTTTATTGATATTTAGGTGGCGTAGATTTTCATCTTGGTGTGTTAATGACGATGTCTAAACATTTATCAAAATCCTATGTTCGTAACTAGAGATGTCAAATGAGAGAAATGTTTTTCCTCTTTTTCATTCTTTCATAAAATATACACCCCCCTTACCGAACCCGCACTTTACATCCGTAACTGACAGAACAAAAAAGTAATGTCTATCGATATCATTTTCCGCTTGTCAAATATATCTTAGGGGTCTTACATGAAGACTGTTTTTTTAAATAACTGTCGAAAGCAAAAACCGAAACAACTTCGTTATTTCAGATGCTTGTCATTGACAGACAAATTGGTGTTTCTTCTGCAAAACATTTTCATCCCTAAATTGTTTCACATTTACAGTTAGTAAAAAGGAAAGCGCATTGTGTATAGACTAGCAAATTATGTTAGTTACCTTATTTGGGCTTGCTCTATTTACACTGTCTGTCATGAGAGTAACAGATAATTACTTTTATGCACGTTTGTATGGGGAAATGGTGATGATGGTGATGATAATGTGTATATATTCTCCTATCTGTGGTGTCTGTATAATTGTGACATAGACGTGATCATCTGTCTCTTTCCGTGTGGCATTCTTTCGTGTCTGTAGGTGTGTATAACATATATGCATATAATGAAAGTCCTACCTTCAGCGTCTGTTCTCTTTGTCGTCTTGTTTACTGGGAACCAAAATGCATGTTCCAAAAACAACAACACAACGCATTTCTTATTTGTGGGACAGCTTTTATTCATGGACTTGGAAAGGTTTTCCGCACGCAACCTATTTCTCATAGCTTTTTTTTTTCTTTCTCTTCTTCATATTTCCTCGGTGACCAATCTTCTACGAATCTCGCTAGCCGCCGTCTAACTGCTTTGACAAACTGGCCCGACTAAACTCATAACCGACCTCTAACATGCATGTTTGCGTCTCCCCTTTTTTATATTCGGCCTGGGGTGTGTGTGCGTGATCCTCGCCCGGATTCACCTGCAATCAACACGTGCAAAACACGCCAGAGCGATGTCGCCAGGTTTGAAGAATTATAACCTTTTGACTTCCATCGTATTCAAACACACTAAGCAATAAGCACACTATTAATATCATGAACTCCTTAACATTACAAATGGACAACGTGAAAATTGTTAACTATTCTGTTTACTGTGATATTATGGAGTGAACATGAGTACAAAACGTCAGGATATATATCTTATCCCAGACCTAGCACTTTAGTTTGCTAAAAAAAAAAACAGGCAACACAAATACTGTTTAAAACACTTTCTTTTTCAAGTACTGTTGTATCAGTATTAATGCTAGTATCATTATCTATTTAAACTAAAATTACAATGTGGATTCTCATTTACTCTATTAAGTGTCTTACTGAATATTATTTCAATATAGTCTATATATAACTATTAAAGAGAGAATTTGTGAGGACACTTCTTAACCTATATACTCGAGGAATTATTAATCTACAGACTTAAAATTTAGTATAAAGGGTATTCAGTCATGTGGAAAAAATTGATCGGGTGTAAAATGTTTTTGATTCCTTATGGAGGTAGAGATTTATTTGCTGCCCACCTCAGCAAAATGTGGCTCAAGGCCGGAAAGTGGGAAACCAGCAGGCTCCCCTAAAGGAGGGGCACTCCTGCAATTTTAAAAATTGCCTGAGTAATTCCGTCGGCATTCCCAGGTAGGGTTGCTTCAGGCAGTAAGCAATAAACTTACTCCACCGGAAAGCCCAGTGGCAAGGCCTGGGAGGGTGGCCCTCCTATGTATTACCCAGGCGGCGTACCTCAGTCCGACAGGTGCTGTCCGGTTCCTGGCCCCTTACCTGTCGGGTTGAGTGTAAAGTCACGAATCCTTGACGAGTACTTCTACCCTGTCTCCCTGCAGCCGAAGCCGCTAGGAGACCTTCCCCATCACGAGTAATGGGGATATATATTTAAATGCTGCCCACATCAGCATTATATGGTACAAGGCCGGAAATGGGAACCCCGCAGGCTCCCCTAAAGAAGGAGCACTCCTGCAATTTTAAAAATTGCCCGAGTAACCCCGTCAGCATTCCCCGGTCGGGGCGCCTCAGGCAGCAAGCAATAAACTTGCCCCACCGGAAAGCCCGGTGGCAAGGCCTGGGAGGGTGGACCTCCTAGGTATTACCCAGGCGGCATGCCTCAGTCCCGGCCGCTCACCTTTTGGGCTGAGTGTCAAGTGACGAATCCTTGACGTGTACTACCCTGTCTCCCTGCAGCCGAAGTCGCTAGGAGACACATTCCATCACAATGAACTTCTGATGGAAGTAGTTATTTAATTGCCGCCCACATCGGCAATATTTGGCACAAGGCCTGGAAAGTGGGAACCCCGCAAGCTCCCCTAAAGGAGGGGCACTCCTGCAATTTTAAAAATTGCCTGAGTAACCCCGTCGGCATTCTCCGGTCTGGGCGCCTAAGGCAGCAAGCAATAAACTTGCCCCACAGGAAAGCCCGGTGGCAAGGCCTGGGAGAGTGGACCTCCTAGGTATTACCCAGGCGGTGTACCTCAGTCCAACAGGTGTTGGGCCGGTTCCCGGCCCCTCACCTGTTGGGCTGAGTGTCAAGTGACGAATTCTTGACATGTACTATCCTGTCTCCCTGCAGCCGAAGCCGCTAGGAGACACATCCCATCACAATGAACTTCTGATGGGGGTATGCCACCATTGATATCGCCAAACGTTTTTATAACAACCGGCTGTGTGGTAACCAACTAATGAAAATGTTCCAAAGTTACTATAAAAATTGTCGGATTTTGGATTCAATCAGTTCGCCGTTGGCTATCATAGCGAGCAATATGAAGGTCAAGTAGTTAGGGCTAGGTTAAACAGAGTCTACAACGAAGCCGTGAATGTTGACGCTGTTGAGCGTAAGGCCGCTCTAAGACGCGGATTGGATGGGTACATTCGGGAGGTGAAAAACCTGGAAGGGCGCTCTCTCGTGTCGGCACGGGAGATCTGCAATGGGTTTCGGCAACATTTGGAGGAACGTTTCACCCAACTACCCAGACTCCGCGGCCAAGAGTTTGGCAGCTATTTAGCTGGCTCGCCCCGCCTTACTATGGCCCGAGCGGCTGGCTGTGAGGGGTTAGTTACGGAGCGTGAGGTCATTACTGCGTTGAAGCATGTTGGCCACAACAAATCTCCGGGGCTTGATGATTTGTTCTTGAGGCTGTCTCCCATGTTTGTGCCCCTTCTGACGGGCGTGTTTAACCACTGGTTTGCCCAGGATTCGATCCCGAGGATGGTAACCAAAGGAATGGTCACGCTTCTGAAGAAGGGGGACCAACATGGAGGGGGGATTCTAGACGATTATAGGCCCATTACTCTGCTTAACGCAGATTTCAAGATTTTGGCCCGCGTTCTTGCGAACCGACTGCAGGTTGTTATCGGTGACTTGGTCGAACCGGATCAGAACTACGCTGTGACGGGTCGATCAATTCAGAACAATTTGCACTTGATTCGCACGATCTTAGAGGGGTTAGAAGACGACACTGAAGCTGCGCTGATCAATTTAGATCAGTCCAAGGCAATCGACAGGGTGAACCATGGGTTCCTGAGGGCTGTTGTGGAAAACGCCGGCTTTGGCCCGGACTTCCGCAAGTGGATCTCCGCCTTGTATCGTGATCCCGCGGTAGTGGTGCAGGTAAATGGTAGGTTGTCGGAGCCCTTTGGGGGCTCCCGGTCGGTGCGGCAGGCTTGCCCGCTGTTGCCTCTGTTGTATGTCTTGGCATTGAAACCCTTCCTCCGCAAATTAAGGGACGAGGCGGCGAGACCAGTCCTGCGCGGCATAGCTCTGCCTGGCGGCAAATTTGCCAGGGTATCCGCGTACGCTGATGACGTCACCGTGTTCGCTGCGCGACGTAACGATATTAAAGCGGTGATAGAGGCGATCGCTGAGTATGAAGTTGTTACAGGGGCCGTGATCAATCGCAGCAAGTCCGATGGCCTGCGGTTGGGCGCCTGGACCGGGGTAAACTCGCATCCAGGTGCGTTCGGCTGGACTGATGTCCCAGTAAAGATTCTCGGTGTGTCGTTCGGGCCGGACCTCTAGTTGGACAAGAATTGGTTGGAAGTACAGACTGAGATCGAGTCGTCGGTTGGGACTTGGATTCGGAGAGAATTGTCCTTAAAGGGTCGCGCGGAGGCATGCGCTACGTACGTGTTTCCTTTGATCCTTTACCGTTTATCTGTTCTTCCCCTGCCTGCGGAACGCCGTAAGGCTTTAGAGCGCCTCCTTTCCAAACTTCTATGGAAGGGAGGAAAGCCGTTTGTCCACAGACAGGTCTGTACGCAGAAGCTTAGCGAGGGAGGCTTGGGGATGACTGATTTGCAAAGCCACAAGCACGCAGAAAGATTGGCGTTCCTGAGTCGGATACTGATGGAGGAAACGCACTGGGTACCAGTCGTGGAACAGGCTTTTCCACGGCTCATATCCGCCCCGTCGCTGAAGGTCGCAGAAGACCGGAGGGGAACGGTGTTTCCTGACCGAATGCCGAGCCACCCTTAGGGCATTGCCGGGGTCCAGGGACCTTGCACGGCCTAGGTGGAGGCTATATAAGGAATTAGTGGTGGGGACTGCAAAAGACCCGCTGGTGGAGCGGCTACATCTGTCGAGGGGGAAAGTTCTCTCGCTTTGGAATTGGGCGCCTGCCAGTAACTACATCAATAATTCTGAATTTTCAATTACGTGGAGACTAGTCCGGGACGCGTTGCCACTCTTTGGCAGACTAGCCAGGGATTGTAGGGATAGTGAATATTATTATCTCCCGTGCCCACGCTGCAATGATCAAGAGGAGGAGGAAACGAGAGAACATGCGTAGTCTCTGGGAGTATGTCGGAGGGGTAACGGCTCGCATCGACCCTGAGCGGTCGGTGCCACTTGATTTAGCGTACGTAGTCGACAATGTGGATCCGCCGTTTGACAGGGAGAAACTGTCGGTGTTTCTAGCGATCTTAGCGGTAGCTCGATTAGTGACGTGGTTTACACGTCTGGGCATTGTCTATGAGGGGCGATCTTTTTCCGATCAGGATCTGGTAGTTTATTTTAAGCATCAACTTAAAATAAAAATCAGATGTGATTGGAAGAGATTGTCCCGCATAGACTTTGATAGGAGATGGGTGCACAACACTAGTTTGTGCATCCGACGAGGAGCTAGGTGCGAGTTCGCGTTTCCACCCTAGTGGTATTGTTCCTAAGGTGCTGAGGTTTGTTTTTTCTCAGAACCCAGCCCCTTATGTTAAGTAATATAAGGTGTACCTTATACGATGGGTAGAGGTAGGCTAGGTAGGTGTGTAACCACCAAGAGTGGATAGCTTATGCTTTATTAGGGCCTAGACTAGGGTAGTATGTATGTTGATCCTGTTCCCGTAGTCTTTTATTTTTCGTTAGATTGGCACTAGGAGAGTTTCCGAAGAGCCCAGTCCACTTGTTTTATTTTGTCCCCGGCCTATTCTTTGCCCATTACGCACTTTATCTTGGAAGACGCCATCCATCCCTGTTTACTCCGACCCCAAGTTATTTTTCACACAACCCCTTAGGTCCTCCACTCCCCTCTAGGGAACGACCTGCTTTCTTTCACCTCTTCCCCCCGGGGGAGAGGAGCGGAAGACAGTGGGCGTTTCACACGACAGACCAACTGTTAGGTAGGGAGGGTCCCCTTACTAACCAGCCCCCATAGGGCTGTTTATTTTCTTTCTTTTTCTTTCTTTTTGATTTTTATTTTAAGTTGATGCTTAAAATAAACTACCAGATCCTGATCGGAAAAAGATCGCCCCTCATAGACAATGCCCAGACGTGTAAACCACGTCACTAATCGAGCTACCGCTAGGATCGCTAGAAACACCGACAGTTTCTCCCCGTCAAACGGCGGGTCCACATTGTCGACTACGTACACTAAATCAAGTGGCACCGACCGCTTAGGGTCGATGCGAGCCGTTACCCCTCGGACATACTCCCAGAGACTACGCATGTTCTCTCGTTTCCTCCTCCTCTTCTCTCGTTTCCTCCTCTTCTTTTTCTTTCTTTTTCGGTGTTTTCTAGTTTGCCCCCCTCCCCATCATCTCACTCCCATTATTTAAAAAAAATTACTTTATTTTGTATATAAATAAGTTTTATTTTGTTCTTGTGCATATTTGTTTTTAAAAATTTTTCAGCGTGAATGTCGCCCGCCATCCGTGTAAGCTGGGGAGCTGTTATTTTAAGTAGGTCCTGGTAAGAATGTTAGGCGGTTTTGCAATTAGTGCGTGATAGAAACTCTAGTGTAGGTTTTACTTAATAAAGTACTTGCTATCAAACGCAAGTCTAGCCTAGGACTAGCAAAGACCCCTATTTTTCCCCACTTCCCCCTACTGGCCCTGGTGCCTAAGTTATTGCGGACCCCAAATAAGGCCTTGGCAGTAGATAATGCCAAGGTCGGGGCCGTAACGACTAAATACAAGTTCGCCGTTGGCTATATCACGAACCGCATTTGAATACTTAACCGCTACCTTTGTTACAGGAAATTACTTCACACTGAGTATCGAGACTGCACTCTGTTCAGCATAATGTCTCAACACCGTAATATAGTCTTGCTAAAGAGTCATAATTGAAAAATTAATGCTTGGGAGTTATCGGATTTTTATGTGTTTGTCAACTATTTCACGACTGCGCAGCGCGGCTGTGAAATATACAACTTTTTATGTTAAAAATAATTTGGTTTGAAAACACTTTGAAATGGACAGACAGATATTCTTCGGGTTATGATACTTCATTTACTGTCTTTAGGATTTTTTTCGATCTCAGCTCGAGTATTTTTTACTTATAAGAAGTGAACAGTTTATAAAAAAAAAACCATAATACTCGCATGCACATGTCGCAGTGTCGGTCCTTTCTTTCATTCATTTTAAGGAATGTAACGTTACTTATAATACCGGACAATGCCGGGCACATCTCCTAGTTACTTGATAAAAATAATCGCTTGGATGATAGTACTTCAGAATATATTAAACTAGCATATTTTAATTCATTCATATATTAAACTAGCATATTTTAATTCATTCATGCAGGGATCATATTTATAATTATATAGCCAATTATATATCGATTATTATATTGTTCTTAATATAGAGTGTAAAATAGCGCGCATAAGTGCGAGTCAAGGTAGCAGCAGAAGCAGCGAACGTTGACTGGCCTGCGAGACGATTAGCCGAAAAATGCGGATATGAAAAAGAAAGACAGGAATGGGCCGGCTGTGACTGGCGTGCGGTCGGAAATGAGAGAAACGCGAACCAGGCTAAAATGGGCACGTGGTGCCGAGTGAATTAACGGTAATAAATGCTTTCTTAAAAAAAGAAAATGATATTGCAGCCATGGAGTCACTTGGTCGTTTTCTATTCTTGACAGCTCACTGTTTATTTTTATTATTTTGGGACATTTTAGTCAGATTTTCTTGTTTGGTGGGACCGTAAATGTTGCTTTAGTCTTTAATACGAATGTTCTAGTCTTGCGGGTCGGTTAAGCTTTATGATAAAGAATATTGTTTCACACTCATTTTAACTTAGAAAATAGTTTGTTTTGTTTTAGAGAGGAAGTAAAAAACACCATTTCGAAAAAAAAACATAGTTTTAAATATTTATGTTTAGACATTTTTAGTAGTATATCCAGTGTTATTGATATGAATTACTTAAGTTTTAAAATTTTAAAAACTAAGCTGTATATTTTGCAAACTCGAACGCATTATAACGCGTGTCAAATTAAAAATGCGTATTAAAGTAAGCACTAAAAAAGAAAGTACTAAAAAATAAAAATAAATTTGACTATATTTTTATAAAGAGTTGTAATTGTGCTTTAAACTTGCAATTGACTATTAATGCTACTATTGTGAAAAAAAAGGATTGTTAAATATAAAGACATTGTATATATTTTTTTAAATATGACATTTAAAAGTATAAGCACGGGCTGTGCTGAGCGGCTTATCAATACTTTTGTTTTATACTCGAAGTTTTTAACCGTTTATGGTGCTTTTGTCTGTCGGAATTTTGTTACATAGATTCAGATAAATACGCGGAAATCAACTATTAAGATGTTAAGTAGTATTATTTTTTTTAAATATAAGCAGGACTGTATGACGGTCAGGTAGGACACTTGACGTGAAGGAAATACTTCTTTGTAACTCAAACTGTTTATGACCATAAGGCGTAGTAGTTTGTATTGTCGCTATGGTAGAAATATTTATGCTTACTAAATATTTGGGGTGCTTAGATATTGAGATTTCCAGGGTGTCCACGTAACTTATCCATCGGAAGTTAGTGACTGGAGATGGGTAAGTTTGTTTCGATCAAATAAGCTTAGTGTATAGGGAAAATTAGACAGAAGTGAATGAATAAACAGTGCTCGAATAAGATAGCAGGTCTGCCGATGCTTAATGATAAGGTTTTACTGTAGTGGGACACAAAAATGGAAAAATGCACTAATTGTTGTATAATGTTGATAATGTGAATAATCTAGTAAAACAGGACTGACTCTTTAAAAGACAAATAGGCCGTGGACTTAACAAAATGTAAGATTAACTAGGGTTCTCTTAAATAATTTTAAGTAACTGAGCAATAAAGAGGTAGATGTGTCATAGAACTAGGAACAATGATATTAGGACAGGCTTTCAAAAAGAAAGATTTACCCCCCCCCAATAAAACTATATAGGAAGTTGGCGTAAAAATCTATCAATGAGCAAGGTGAGATGTAAATGTTATAACTGATAACATATTGAAGGAGGAACGAGGGTCAATGTAAGCGAATAAGAAAAAAAAGTTCACAAAAAGAAAATTCATACAAAAATAACATATATGCATAAATGTATCTTGAAACACAATTAACATTATAAGATATGTCTTATGAAGACTGTGAAGAAGTAATAAACTGTCTTTATTACTAAAATAAAAATATCCCGTTTTAGTTTTTGTGATTTTTCAGATTCACTACCAACAAACATTAGAGACTATAAACACTCTGATTTGGTTTAGCAATGATTTCATTGGTATTGTAAAATATTTATAACATTTTATCATGTATACTTGCACAGCCAAGCTTAAACACTTTAACACTGCTTCTGAGAAATTTCTGAAAATATTTCGCTATTTAAACAGTTCACCTAGTTTTTCCTCCCAACGTATTAAAACGTTTTCTTCAAATATTTAGAAGAATGCTGTAGAAATCCTTAATTTTTCAAATTATAAAATAGAAAGAAAAATAAGGAAAGGCATTTCTGAAAAAAACCGTGTAACATGGAAATAACGAACAAACTATATATTAAGACATTTTTATTTTGATTTAGTTATTCATGTTTTATTGTGTGAACTTTGGAGTGTTCTTTTTGTCATGGGAGTGTTAGACGTTGCAAAGCAAAACAAAATGCCAAAATAAAATAACAACATGTATTGTAAAGCATACAAAAGGCTGGTTGTTTGTCTTATTCGAGAAACGTTTGTTCCGGGTGAAATTTATTTTTTTGACTTGTAAAATTAAAGTTTTATAGCCATTTTTCTATTATTAATCGCGAGAATTTTATTAAACAATTGATTACTTGCGTGAGTAGACTCCGCTACAAGTAATTAAGGGTCAATAAACTTTCCCTACCACCCAATTTGTAATAATCAATCAGACAAGAGGCGATATAGTCCCAGGGGCTTCTACTAGTATTGTTAATCTGATGAACTGTCTATTTTGAAAAGACGCCAGGTAAAACGGTCCGGCATTTCTTCCATCTTCTGGAAAACGTATTTAAGTGCTATTATTTTGCTGCACGTAATATCTTTAAGTGACGTTAACTCTCGGTAAATAATGTTCCAGTACTGGGAATAATAGAATTGCGACTGGTACTTGTTGCGGTGTAGCTGAAGTTTCCGGTGGAAAAATCGCCTGCAGTCGCATAGAAATTTACAACTGGTCAGTTGACGAGGGTTTCATCACTTTAGTACTAGGAATAGATCACCCTGCCTTATTTTTCTTTCTTGGTTTGTTGTCAGGCGCTGTCCTCGTTAGGGGAGATATACTTTTATTTGGTCTACAAAAGTGTCGGTTTGTTTGCCCCTTCTGTTTGACTTTTCGTAATAAAGGTTTCCTTTATATGTTTTAAGGATTGGTTGGTTCCATAATTTAAATTCATAAATCTAGTCCAATTTGGTTACTGGAATTCTATAATATATAAACTTTAAATGTTTCCGTTTTCCCTAAAAATATGACATTTGCTTAACATTCACTTGCGAAGTTACTTGCGCACTGTTAACAATATTTCCTGTTTTGCGTGTTCTCAGAGTTGTGAGTTTATCTAATTTCTTCCTGGTATTTAAATTTTATATCGAAAGGTATGAACTCGAATTGAGTTCCATTTTTATCCCAATATAATGAATTTTTAAAGTCATGTACACTCACAATCCTTATTCGTTATTTTCAGTCCCTGCCAAACACACTCGTATTTTGTATTTAATTTTATTTCTACAATGCTTACCTTTGTGTCCTATTTTCTTGCATATTAAACATTTTGCTTGATAAATATGGACAGTCCTAAACCCAAAGAAAATTATTATATCGCTTAAACAGATAAAGGATTTTTCTTTAAATTCTTTCTTAGCTATGTGTCGATATGTGTGTCCTTTTTTTTTTTTACCTTACTTGTGTTTTATATTAACGTGTTTTTTAATTGTCCGTCTGCTTTTTTATCTAGGCAACTGCATTTAGATACCCATCAAATCTCTTTTTATAATTTCTATTTTCTGACAGTCTTCCGTTAAGTTTTTTAGGGTTATGTTTGATTCATTTTCTAATTTTGTTAGGACACGTCTCCCAATTTCCGCGTCTCGACCAAAAGCCAGCTCGTGCGCAAATACTAAACATGTAAAATTGTCCGCACTGAGGTCTCCAAATAAAAAATCCGTTGCAATATTTATTTACCATGGCTGCGTACATTGCGAAATCATTTTCGTCATTTTCTGTACATTCAGATATGATTGACGCTTATGAACTAAAGAGTCTTTCGCGCCAAATAGTTCAGTAAAAATTTCAACCGTCTCAGCGAAAGATAATTCCGACGTTTTACGTGGTAAAATAAAATCGATAAACTTGATATGCTTAGCCATCTCTAATGTCCGTTATAGTAAATTATTTTTTTTCTGGGCCGACTACTGTTTGCAGTCGATACTAAAAAATCTTCGTACTGACGAAAATAGGTTTAATGTAATTTAACTTCTTCAGGTCTACAGCAGAAATTGTCAATCGCATTCCAAATTGTTTTTTGTAAAAATGAGGTATTATTATCGGTGGCCGCCTTATTTTAATAACTTGTATAAACAGCTCTTCTATGCGCTATTGTTGTTTGCTGTCTTTCATTTGAGCATTTCTGGTGTTCAAATATTTGTTTTTATGTTCAATTTGCAGTTTTAATACCTGTTTCAGTGTAATGTTGACCAGACCTGAAAACCCGAAAACCGTATGTACCTTTTTTTAGTAAACTAAAAAACCTTGGCTGACACACAGGACATTTTTATTTCTCTTTCTTTTGTATTTACGGGTGCGCTAAAAGGTCCTAACAGTGCGAAGCAAAGAGAAGAAAAAAATATTAAAATATTCTTACTTTGCGCGAGTTTGTAATCCAAATTCTATGCCCACGCACTTATTTGATTTTCGTGAGTTTCTGTTTTCCCCTTTCATTTGTGTTTCCTGAACATTTGCTTGGTTTAATTCAGCTTTCCATCGTGTGTTCTTTTGGAATGCGAGGGATTAGAATCAGCAGCAGCCGAAAAATAATATGTCCGAAAATGTATGAAAAAAGGAAATGTGCGCGAGAAGGAGGAAAAAGGAGAGAAAACTACACGGCGTCCTTAGGGCAGAAAGAAAGTAGACGTCAACGAAAATGGACGCTTTAGATGAGGACGAAGTTTGGATGGGTGTAGCCGGCTGTGGTCGGCATGTGGTCGGAAGAAAAAGAATCGCTGTACAATCAAAAATAGATATGTGGCACCGAGATATTATTTAAGTAGTGCCATAAATAACGGTTATAAAATCTTTTGTTAAAAAAGAAAAAAAAAGTCTACCCAGAGTTTTATTTATTTCCAGTTTTATTTTTATTGAATAAGTAAAGAAAAGTGTAACGCAACGCAACGTTATAAAAGTAGTGATTTCGAAAGTGCAAAGAAAACATGACTGGTATGCCGTCAACTAGACTCGAAACCAAAACATATAGCCCTCCAGCCTTATCAATTAACTAATGATGATTATCTTACGTATAACACAATTTCAAAAAACAACGTTGATTAACCTAGTGTATTCGCAGAGAAAAATATCTAGCCGATCTAGGCCAGGCCAAGGTCAATATCTTTTTTTTTTACATTTTAACCCCTTCCTAAGGGTATATTACAGGTTTAAATACAAATGGAAAGTGTGCTAACTTCTTTGTTTCTCTTTATATATATATATATATATATATATATATATATATATATATATATATATATATATATATGTGTGTGTGTGTGTGTGTGTGTGTGTAAAGATTTTTGTTCCTTAGAAGCGGTGGTATAGTTTGAATAAAATAAAATACGTATTATATACGTTTGAAGCCAAATAACGCATTATTACAAAATAAACAGAGATTTATTTTGTTTGAAATTTATATTGAAATTCATAAACATATTTCAGAGCAAAGTTTCATCTTTTTGCCATGTTGTTGTTGGAGCAGAGAATTAGAAAGAAATCCTGCATGACAAACGCACCGTTCCGAGATTGAAAAAAAAACTACCGAAAAAACAAAAAACTATGCATAAATATAACTCAGCGTAATAGTGAGATACAACCGATCATCTAATTAGAAAACATCAACAAATTAATAAGTAATTTAGCAACTCTATTTTTCAAATGAATATTACTATTTTTAAACTTAAATATAGTCGCTTGCGTAACCATGACTGAATAAATTAAAACTAAGGTTTTAATTTAGTCAGTCCATAAATAGAGAGAGAGAAAAAAGCTTTTAATATCAATATAACAGCAAGAAAAACTAAACTCTATATAGGTATATAGATAATTCCTTATTAATGAGCACTGGCTATCGCCCAGGATGTGGATTAAATGTGAATTTTGTCAAAACATTGCGTACATAATGGATTAATTGTTCGGTGAGCAAGATAAGCTTTTCATGAAGTAAAAATAATCAAGTATATCTGTCGATCTTGAACTCATTCTACACTTATATATATAAATATATATAATATATATATATATATATATATATATATATATATATATATATATATAAGAATTAAGTAAAAGCTGTTAGGTTTTGTTCGAGGTTTTTATTAAATAGATTCCGCCAATTCAGAGGTTTTTATTACATTTTCACCCCAAACAAGGCACATTGCCACTTTGATGTAGGGGCTACTATCAGGGACATAATCTACAGGAGGACTATGTGCGAGGTTTAGCAGCAAGATGTCGGTTCATGTTACACTTGAACTTCTGCATGTCAGTACAGTTGGGGAAGCAGGAACCCGGAAGAAAATTCCAAAGTCTAGCAGTTTTGAGAACGAAAATCCTGGAGCAGAAAGGTCTCTTACATCTAGGGATCTCTACTGTTAAGGGGTGTGATTTAGCTGCTTGTCGGGTTTGTCAAGAGTATTTACGTCGAGGGGGTACTAGTGATTGCAGTTCGTCGGAGCATTCACTATTAAAGTACTTGTAGAACAGGCAGAGGGATGTCACATTTCGTCGATGGAACAGAGACTGAAGCTTAGATGACAGTTCAGGACCTATCAGATTGGAGACTCTCTTTTGAACTTTGTCTAGGCGCGAGAGACTAATATCAGATGCACCAGCCCAAATATGATAACACTACTCCATACATGGGTAAATGGTGGCCTTATAGAGGTAAGGGATACTTTTGGGCGTTAGTAGCTTTCTATCACGGTAGAGACAACCTATCTTCTTCGCATACTCTACATGTAATTGTTCCAACTCATGTTTACTGTGAACATTAGGACGAGGAGTTTAAAAGATGTACTTTCAGATAAAGAGTCTTTGGCCATTGCTATTGGTAGTAGAGAAGGTTTTTTGTAATTATTGAAGAAAACAAGTTTAGTCTTGGCAGCATTGAATGTGACCATCCATTTTTGTCCCCATTCCACTACAGATTGGAGGTCAACCTCTAGTGTTTCTGCTTTTTCTTTAGATATGTGTCCATTTGTTTTCCTGTCGTGTCTGTTATAGAAAGTGGTGTCATCAACATATATACCCATCTCACAGACAATTTTGTCAGAGAAATCATTTATAAATATAAGGAATAATAAAGGTCCAAGCATAGACCATGAGGCACTCCCGCATTTATATCATATTGTTTAGATGTACGACCGTCGAGAGCAACCTGAATTTTTCTCTTATCTAAGAAGGATTTAATTATGTTTAGTATTATTCCAGCGATACCGTATAATCTGATTTTACCTAGAAGACTTTCATGCCATACCCTGTAAAAAGCCTTAGATATATCTAGAGCTACCGCTCTACCCTCCCCTACTTTGTCCAGTGAATGGTATATACGCTCGGCAATTACAGTTAGAATGTCTGCTGTGGAACGGGCTTGTCTAAGTCTATATTGTTGGTCGGTCAACAGTTTAGCACCTGCAACGTGATGGACTCGAGCTTGGTAAATTATGAACTCAAATATTTTGGTGAAAAGTGGGAGGAAGCTAATGGGACGATAATTTAGTGGGTCAGTTCTTTCGCCATAATTCTTGAAAACTGATACCACAGAAGCAGTTTTCAAGCAGGCAGGAAAGCAAGATTCATTAAGATATTTTTGCAAAATTTGGAGCGAACTGGAGCTACTTCGACGGATCACTTTTTTAATAGTACAGCCGGGATGAGATCAGGTCAAAATGCTTTTGAAGTGTGAAGATTTTTTATGATATTATGCACCTAAGATGGGGTGATTTTCAGATCGTTTAGTGTGGCGTCTGTCCGCAAAGGACAGTCTGGGAGGGGGTGGTTAGCAGGGTCCAGTGTGGAGTTGGAGACAAACCGACTCACAAGCATGTTAGCCTTCACAGTTGCTGGGCAAACAACCTCATGATTGTTGAATAGTGGGGCAATTGTCGATTGCCCATTATTTACTACACTATTGTAGATTTTCCAGAGTCACTGGTTCCTAATTTCTGTGCTTGGATCCGTTTTTTTGGTATTTTCAGTAAATTCTCTCTTAGCTGTCGCTATTTCTTTCTTACAGTTACTTCTGGTTTCTATATACTTCTGTCTGTTTGAACTGGACTTATGTCGGTTAAATCTGCTGTACGCATGCTGCCTTTGCGCAATGGCAGTTGCACAAGTAGAACTAAACCATTGGGGAGAGTTGGGCTTGCTATAAAATTTGTGCGTGGGAACATGTGCTTCAATTGCCGTTTTGAACCATTCAGTGGTCTCATTTGCGCACTGTTCAGCAGAAAGAGAAAAGATATTTCGCAAAGGGGCGTCTCTGATGAGATCCCTGATGGCTTCCCATTTAGCCTTTTTATAATATCTCGTTGTTGTAGCAATGATTCTTCAGTTTCAGTCCTAGAGAATAATGAGGATCATCATCATCATCATCATCATCATCACCACCACCACCACCACCACCACCACCAGCATCATAAAACAAGAATTTAAAATCAAAACAAAGCTTCCCCCCTAAAAGTAGAAACGCAATGAATAGATCTCTATAACTTATTTGGACTAAACCGATATATGAACTGCATGTGTCCATAGCAATAATAATTCTTATGATCCCATGTCGACATATAAACAGACAAAATAAGTATTTTTTAATAGGCCCGTACATTAAGTTTCGAAAGAAAAATACAGCAAGTGGAAGCATCACACCTCAAACGAATGTCCGTATTCTATTCCTTTACTGCTCTTTTATTTTTTATTACTTTTGTATTTTATATCCCCCCACTATATCTGTTGTTCTTGTCTTTCCCCGTCTTTCTTCTCCCATTTTAAAACTGATATAATGTTTCTTTCTTGCTAACTATCTCTCTTTCACATTTTTACGTATAATCAAAACTAAAACGAATATCCATATGTTATTACTTTGGTACTGTTTCATTTTCTATTTTGCCTTTTTTGCACCCCTCCCCAGCATTTCTGTGTTTCTTGTTTTCCCCCGTCTATTCTGCTCTTATTTAAAAAAAAACTGTTATACCGTCTCTATCCTGCTATCTATTTTTCACATGTTTACAGTTATTCACTTTCCAACGTTCTGTATTCTTCGTCATTCCTCACCAACGCCTAAATCTATATAACTCATGTATGTTTTTCTATTAGAAACCTTATTAAACTTCTGTCATCTCGTGGCACTAATTTCAATATTTAATGCTTCATCCAGCGTCAGTCGTTTCCATGGAAACGACGTTTACACTCCTGATTGCTTAAAGACAATCAACGGCTGGCTATTTACTATGAAGTAACAATTTGTTGAATCAACGCTTCTTCATCTTCAACCGTTTAATATTTACATTGCTGATTAAATTCCATTTGCCATCGTAAAATCTTCTTTTTCCTCAGATTCTTACGCCATAATCTCTTCAACATACTTTGTCTCGATTGTGTTTACACATACAACAAATTTATCTATTATATTAGAGTTCTTGGATTGTAAAATTGTATTTCATATCAAAGCTAATTATGTAAAAGTTACATATATTGCTCATTTGTGAACGTGGTTGCAAATTACATCGATTCGTTAGAGATAAGGACGAGTACTTTGAAATGAAACTCTTTATCTCCATCGATACTTATATATAAGAGGTTCCGGTATATAGTCTTCTAATAGTATTTAAGGTTTGGTCCATGTTGCCCTTCCCCCTAACATTCAACATGAATTTTCTACATTTTTAACATTGATGAATAGGGAAATGCTATATTTAAATGTTTAAGACTCTTTGTTTGCAAATATATCAAATATTTGAAGCATCCGAGGCAACAGGAATTGAGATAAAATGCATTAAAGTCATTGGCAAGGCTGCGAGAAAGAAGGTGGCCTATTTCTACTATGCTAGAATTTACACGCACCAGAGAGCATCGTATATAAAGGTATAATTCGCAAAGGCATAGAGCCACATCGCTGACAGATCTACTACTAGCCTCTCATTGTTAGACAGTATCTAATAGGTTACGCAGTGTCGACTAAGCTTCAACCTCTGTCCCATCGTCAGAACGATACATTCCTGTTTTTGCACTTTAATGAACTCACAACACTTGTGTTCCCCTCGAGCTACATACTATCTATTTATATTCATGTTAAAAACCTTTTTTCTATCTATTTAAAAAGAAAATACAACTTTGTTATATATGCATTCATCTGCAAAAGATCTAGCTAATTTGCATATTCTTTTAACATCCATCAAATTAATCCCCATATTAGTTTTTTTTTCGGTTTTCTTATGGAATGATCATCTTTAGTTAACTATTACGCGTAATTATATTCATGAAGACATTCTACATGATTTATGCTTGAATAATATTTGCATAAAACAAACATCTTTCTCTCTATATTTATGTATGCGTGTATATTTGTTTAAAAAGATTTGGCTACTAAATTTCTATCAGTTTTTAATCTACATACATGAACCTTAATGCATGGGGTAATCGCACGAATGCGACACTTTATATTTGGGTTTTAGCCGGGGAAAATTGATGCAATAATATAAAATTAAAAAGAAAACGGATTTTTCAGGTAAAGGTCAAACGATTGCATTATGGATATGCATGCGTAACGTAATATCTTTGGTTAATAATTAAATTTTTAGCCTTGAAGCAAACATGTATGTACAGCTCAGACATTAACATCAAAGAAATAAGTTAAATCGTAAGCTAAAAGTTTTCTTTTCGATGTGGTGGTGCACACGCCATTTTTTAAACCGTTTAATTGATTAAAATATTGGGTTTAATATAATATAAAAAATACGAACTCTGCATTTATCAAAATAGCATACTTAAGCGTATTATATTATTGGGAAATGCCGGGCGCTCTGCAAGTATATATATATATATATATATATATATATATATATATATATATATATATATATATATATATATATATATATATATATATATATATATATATATATATATATATATATATCTGCCTTTGGACTATTATGGACGATCTTCTTCGAATTACGGGATTTCCTTGGATTTTACTTGTGCAATTGGAAATTCTTTTAACTTTCTTGAAGTTATACATTTGGATTTTACCGTTACTGGATTATTATCTTCCACCAGACTATCAATTCATGTGTAATCACCTTTTTGTTCACCATATTCCCTCTGCTTCACTTTTTTTTGTTTTCAAGTAAGATCTTTGACTTACTTGTTGTCTCATCAAATACTTTGGCACGCAAAATCCGATCCCGCATTTTGCTAATTTCTACCCTTTGATGAGAAGGAAAGTATTTTTTCGAAACTCCGCGGATTAAGGACTATCCACTTATCTAGTGTTTCCTTTACAGATTAAATATCTTTTTAACTCATTTCAAAGTGTTTTTTAACATGTTTTATTAACTGTTTACTCGTAAATATATATATATATATATATATATATATATATATATATGTGTGTGTGTGTGTGTGTGTGTGTGTGTGTGTGTGTGTGTGTATACAATATTTAGTTATAAGCAAGTGTGAATGTCGGTGTCGGTTGACGCGTGATTGTCGAGGCAAATTCCGTGATGCATTGAAGGTAAACGGATTTTGAACTAATGAGTTAGTAGATAATTACATTATTGAACAGAATAGATTAAATTGCACAGCTGGTTACCCTATATATATATATATATATATATATATATATATATATATATATATATATATATATATATATATATATATGTGTGTGTGTGTGTGTGTGTGTGTGTGTGTGTATATATTTATATATATATATATTTATATATATATGTATGATAGCAGTATAGTTATATTCTAAGACTTCAAGCAAAACAACTTCTCCAACATGTTAAAATTGTTGTACATTTAGAAATATATTTCGTTATGCACAAATTTTTCTTATTGTGTCAAGAATCACAAATAAATGCCTTTCATTTTCACTTAAAATATGTGCCAAGTCATCTTTTATTTCTTATTGTTTGTTTGTGTTTTCTTGTTACCTTAAAATTTGATGTCTCTAGTGTCCCTTTCCCTTTCCATTAGTGCACACCTTTTCATTCCAAATTCCATTCTAATTTCTTGCCAGAATACTCTGTTTGTGTTTATAAGTTTTTCCACTTCCTATATGTTTATTGGAAACATTTTCAGTTGATCCATCCACATCAGCTGTTGTATTTTTTGTTCAGAGACTCTATACTTGCATTCTGCATTACATTTCCTAAGTATGCACTTTAGTGGCATCATTGATATGGAAAACAGTAGTAGTAATAGCAAGTTTCCTTTAAAGATGTCTTTCTGTATTTTTATTTCAGCCAAATTCTCTCTTTCGCCTGTCAACTCCAGGCCTTATTTTTCCATTTCTTTCTCAATATTATCAATAATATTATCGGATATCTTGTAAATTTTAAGGCACTCCATTATCACAGCTTGAGGAGTCCTGTAATTGACCCATGCCATGACTATGTTCTTTTTCCGATGTTTAACCTTATTCAACCTGATTATCTATGCGTAATAAGTAGTGTGTTCCCTTTTCCCCATTTCTTTTTTATTCTTGTAGCGGCAGTTGGCGAGTGTTAAGGGAATAGTGGATGTGTTCACTCAGTTGTGATGTTATTATTTTCAAATGTTTAGTAAGCAAGTTACTAATTGATTTGTGATGTCCCATGATAAGCGTCTTTTTAAACGTATTTCTTGTTTTGCTGATCCATTCGGGTGTCTTTGCTTTACAGATTGCTATCTATCATGTAGTTTCAAGGATTTTAAAACCAGAATGCACGTGTCCCATCGTGTCCTAGAGCTTTTCAAATGTCCGTTGAGTTGTTTCCAGTGTTTCTTCATTAATTTCCATTTCTCTCCCTTATTCAATTTCCTGGAGTTCATTCGTCATGTCTTACAGCCATTTGGTGTTTCTGTTGTGATTTCTGTTTAGGTCAGGTTCTTTCGTTTTTGTTATCATTTGTTCACGTTTTGATAAGATTGTCTTTTATAAACTCAAACTCCTTATTTCCCGTCTATTTCTCTTTTTAGTTTTAGTTCTTCGTGTTTCTTATTGAATCTTTCTTACTGTGACGAATTTGCATTATTTCACAAATTTCTGTTTAATTTCATTTAATTGATGGGTTTAGCTTATTATCCAAAGTTTGGTAAGTTAGAATCCAATAAATTTTTGTAATTACTTTGTTTTGGACAGTTTGTGTTCCTGTTTTAGTTTTTTGCTTACCGATTTTGCACCGTTGTTTCGATATGTGACAGTATTTATTGAGATATATAGGAGGAGTCTGTTCACTTTTTTCTGTTTCTAAGTTTAATTTCATTTTCTGCTTGTTTCTTAGTGACAGTTATTTTCTTTTATCCTCATACATAAATTGTTTGACATTTTCAACTTTTTTCTTCTACTTCGGTAAGTTCCGTGATTTCCCTTTTTAAGTCTGTTCTGTTCTAGTGTTAATAATTTGTGTGTCTTCTCCCTTTGATTATAATAGCGTTTCTTGAACTGTTATAACATCTATCATTTCTTGGATTTCTGTTAGAGTTGTGATAACCAGCTCTTATTAAGAAACTGTCTACTTTGCTTTGTGATCTTTTGTTCAGTTTCTGGATATTAAGTAGATATATCCAATAGATGTTTAAATCGTTTTCAGAAACCATTCCTTTCTGGATTGCTCCTGTAATAGAATGTTTTGTGCGTCAGTGTTTTTTGGGTTTTTTTTCGTATTTTATCTGTGTTGCTTTTGTACCTGAAAGTAAGATTATTAGTTACCTGTTTTTATCTGTCTTACTTCCAGAAATAAGAAGAAGAGCAAACATTCACAGGATGCCGATTGGGTCCCCACGTTGGTTAACATCACTCAATTCATTCTTCTGAGTCCTATGGCTTGTATCGTTAATATATATCATGATTCATATTTTAGTGCATGTGGCTATATCAGCCTAGTTTGTTTTTACAAAGAGGTCACCATTTATCAAGGTCCGGAGGCCACTCGGAGATAAGGGTTAAAAGGTTTAAATTACATGTGATCCTGCCGACAGGATATTGTTTATCGAATGAAATGAGACCGCGTTAACTATCACAAACACATTAAGGGACAATTATAAAATAGCCAGATAGAAAAATCTGGTTATATATGTCATGCATCTAGTTAATAAAGGTGTTTGTAAGATATTCCTGAAATAAAAAACCCAGATATGTTCTACTCTTATTTACATTGCCATCCTTCATTCTAAAAGCATATAAATACTTGGCAAAATAAATAGAAAAATGCATTTGCTTTACAAATTAAAAAATATATTCTTCTAAAAGTTAGAATCTATTTGGCCATAAATATCCCAGTCTTACACATACAATTCGGAACACAAATTAATTTTGTAAGAAAAACCGCTGATAGTACCGTCCGAGTGTGATTAGCTTCACGAATTAACAATGTTTGCTTAGAAACTGAGGATTGGAATGTAAACAGGGTGAACGGCATTGTGTCCGAAAAAACACATTTTGTTTTCTTCATTTTAAAGAAATATAAATATTTTCCAAAATCAAGATGTGAATATGTATGCTTTAATAAATTCTGAAATATAATCCCTTAAGAGTAAGACTCATTTTGGGCATACATATCTTAGTCTCACACGAAAAATTCGACGCACTAATATATTTTGTAAAGACGGAAACCGCTGGCAGTTTATTTTTTTCTCGAACAAACTATGTTTAGCAACTTAGGATGATGTGAAGTATTTGGTTATATAAACGATATGCTGACATCTTTATGTTGAAATAAATATAAATATTTTCCAAAGTCAATATAAAAATCCGAATTTCAAAATATATTCCTTTTAAGGTAAGACCTATTTGGAGCATAAATGCCCTAGTCTAACACAAAAATACGAAGTACAAATGTATTTTGTATACAAATAAAAATGCTAGCAGTAATTTTCGTGTGTGATCTTTTTCACAGCCCAGTGCCGTTTGCTTAGTAGATTAGAACTGGAAAATTCTTTTACTTACTTACTTACTTACATATTTACAGGCCATCATCAGAGATTGCTCTTTTTGACCAACTTGTGGTGTTCTCTGGAGTGTGAGTGAAAACAAATCTCCACAAATCTAAAGTAGTCTTCACTTCTTTCGGTAACTTTTGCAAATAAATGTGCGTTATCGAAACAGGTACTTACTATTCATTTCTCGTTAACAGTTATCCTTAGTCTTCGCTAGAATTTGGATGACAATGAGCCTCTCCAAGGTCGAAGTCCCTTTTGCACAACCAGTAAATGTCTAGTTAGTGCTTTCTCTCATAGGCTTTTGCATTTTCAGTGGCCCTCCTTACTTATTTTGTGTTTATGATGACATGCAAAAAAAAAAAAAAGAGAAAAACTATATGGATTTACTGGTAACAGTAAATATGTCATTCATTTTAATTTAAAATTTCTACTCAACGAAGATGGTGTTCAGCAAAGACTACTCGGAAAAATATATTCATAAAAAGATTAAATCAAATTTTATTTGGGGTTCTGAAGATATAGTAGGATATAATATAAGTACTGCATATTAAGAATGAAATGATAATTTATTATGAATGATGGTATCTAGCACACAATAGAGAATCAGAATTTTTTTATAGCTTAAGAATCAATCTTCATAGATCAGTTCCCTGAAGCAATGTTGGATCTAAATTGATTATATGTTTGTAATTACTAAATACACTTGCACGATAGTTTAAATATTATTGTGCATAACTTTTTATTAAGAATAAATACTGGAAGATGACGCCACACATTTACATTTAATATAATAGTATTAATCCATAATAGTTATTTTCTCTTAGTGTATATATATATATATATATATATATATATACATACATATATATATATATACATGTGCTATATTTGCTATATTATATATGTGTGTATATCAGTGAAACACACACACACACACATATATATATATATGTATATATATATATATATATATATATATATATATATATATATATATATATATATGTTTGTGTGCGTGTGTATTACTATATCTCTCGGTGTATCCTGTATGACATTTGCGTGTCAAGAACATATTCTCTCTGAATAAATTCCAAATGTTATAACCATAAAATATTCCTTTCACTCTTAGAAATCCTATCTCCACGTGTTCTGAAAGTTGTATTTCTTTGATATTTTGCGCATGACAGCCGTGTAGAATTTATCAGCATTCCTAACAGCGTATCGTTCAGTTCATTTCTTTTCTTTCATAATAGTTCGAAAGTTCGCCCTTCAAGAAAGTCACAAGCAAAAAAAAAAAAACATCCGCTGCTTCAAAACTTGTCCATATGCCCTTAGAGTTTTTTTTATAATATTAACACAGACACTGATCCGTATATAAAGGAACATTCTAATGTACGTTTAACCAATCGGATAAGCTTTTGAATAGAACAAACTCTGGAATATACAACAGGAAAATCGGGCATCATTTCAATGAAGCTGAACAGCTTCTGTCGGATCGAATTGTGTGCATCATCATCATCATCATCATCATCATCATCATCATCGTCGTCGTCGGCATCATCATCATCATCATCATCATCATCATCATCATGATGATGATGATGATGATGATCATCATCATCATCATGCAGTCCGTAAGCGTTGAAGATGACTAGTCGAGGCCTCAGTGCTTTATCTTTCGGTACAGGACTTTCCACCTGGGCTCCTAACTTGCTTGCGCAGTTTAGGTGTAGTATTTGTTGCGCATCAGGTTAACACCTTCTGAACCTCCAATGCTCATTTCCAATGGAGCGAATATAAAAAATAAAACATCGTTATGACTTTTATTAAAATCGTCATTTATATAGTTTAAATTTAATTTATTTCTTAATTATATAGTTTATATTTTATTTTCATTTTTATTTATATTTTTATTTTATTTTCATTTGTATATATATTGTTTTTTATTTCCGTTTTTTTATTTATATTTTTATTTCATTTTCATTTGTATATATATTGTTTTATTTTATTTCCGTTTTTTATTTATATTTTTATTTTATTTTCATTTGTATATATATTGTTTTATTTTATTTTCATTTTTATTTATATTTTTATTTTATTTTCATTTGTATATATATTGTTTTATTTTATTTTCATTTTTATTTATATTTTTATTTTATTTTCATTTGTATATATATTGTTTTATTTTATTTTCATTTTTATTTATATTTTTTATTTTATTTTCATTTGTATATATACTGTTTTATTTTATTTTCATTTTTATTTATATTGTTATTTTATTTTCATTTGTATATATATTGTTTTAGTCTATTTTCATTTTTATTTTTATTTTTATTTTATTTTCATTTGTATATATATTGTTTTAGTCTATTTTCATTTTTATTTATATTGTTATTTTATTTTCATTTGTATATATATATTGTTTTATTTTATTTCCATTTTTTATTTATTTCATTTTAATTTTATTTGCTTTTCATATAAGTAAGATTTTCAATTTTTTAATTATAATATCTACATTTTATTCTATTTTCCTTAATATAGCTTACATATATTATTCAAAATTTAAGCTCTTGCTTAATCTTACAACACGATACTTGATTTTACGTGCACATGTTTATTTCGCTGCACGATACTATATCACAAATATGCTTATTCATGTGTCAAAATACTTTATTTGGACGTTTTTAGTAGTAACAATATTTTACAATATTGATCCCCTGTCTCAAATTCACCCTTGTCCGTTCGTCCGTTCGTCTGTCCGCACTTTTATCAATAACTACGCCTTGCAATTTTTGTAAATGTTGCACAATCATTAAACATGATATAGATTTAAAAAAAAAAGTAACAGAACTGATTTTCCGGGAAAACTCCGGTTGCCCTCCTATGGGTGCCTTTAGGGTCAAAATAATTAAAATTGATATTACATATTATTAATTTTATAGTGCTTATTAAAAAAAAGATGCGTTGGATTTTTATAAAACTTTATGAAAAGTTGTAACTAACTGATTGCTATATAATTTTGTTTGTCTATGCTTCGGGATAACCCTTGGGGTTTTCCCATGGGACTCTTTTAGAGCAAATAAAAACACCCCTTGTTTGAGACTATTTTACCATATTTGTCTAAAATTTTCTGTGTGTGTCTATTTAGCAGTTTTGCATGGTGCTGAACTCAAATTTAAATAGGTTAAGGTCATGGGGAGTTTGGGGGTTAAATGGAGGGGCAAATGATAGACTTAGTCATTTTTTTTTTTGCATAGGGCAGAACTCAAATTTACATATGTTAAGTCCCAAAACTGTACCCTTTGTTCATTTTCACCAGAATTTGACGTCCCCTGGGACTCTTGGGACTAAATGGAGGTGGTACTGAAATTAGTCATTTTGTTATGCCTCGTTGAATGTGCACTCAGGGGAACTATGTATGGCTCACTTATTTTATTAGGGTAAGCGGCAATGAATAAAATGGTTGTGCATAAGAAAGTAATCATTTCTTTCAATTTATACACAAGTAATAATTTGTTTTTAGTCTTTACGTGCTATAGTCATTTGTTGATTATTGATTCAATTTACTGCCACATATCGCGCAGCTTTTGGATATTAGAAAAAAATTGAATGAGAAAAAAGCAGCAAAATAATTTCGAAATAATTGGTACTCATCACGGTATTTGCTATATTTCCTATCAACAATTAATCCTGTCGACATAAGTAAAAACCTATTTTTCTTTATCCTTTTATGGGATTTGATCACTTGTTACTTGCTGTTATCATATTGTGATTTAAAACTGATACATCTAACCAAAGCACTAGCAGCACCCTCACATTCCATCTCGCCGGTAATAAGAAAAAATAAATACTGACACAAATTAACTATTATCACAGCATCTTTACCATACGATATTTTGGGTCTTAGAAATTATAATCTTTAAAGCCTATAGTTTTATAGTATTGTTCAGATAACAAAACAGAGCCCAAGCAAAATATGAAAGTGAAACAAATATCCCGGTTATACTGGACTGTGAAAAATCGTTGCCAGTTCGAATTTTAATCACTATTTTAGACATAAACAAAGGAGCTTTGCTGAATTGCATCATATGAATAGTTTCTGATCATTACCTTTAAATTAGTGCCAAAATGGTAACCGTTGTGAAACTAGAAAAGATGTGATTATATGCCCTTGCTTAAACTCAATTACTCCACATATGTTTTATCAGGGATACTGTTCTGAGACCGAAACTTAACTCATCATGCACACTGTCAGTATTATATTATGATGTGAGATAACACTCTCAATGAACAATATCCTAATACCGTAGAATCAGCAGGATTTTTTCTATCATCGTAATCTTTTTGTAATATATATTTTTTGCATCTAATCAGTGTTCCGTGTTTGCCTTCCATTGTTTAAACTGTTGGTCCCCATCAGTGGCGAGAGAAGAATTCGAGAAACGCAGTCACGCCGAAACCCCAATGTGTTACCAGCTCCACATCCATAGCGACAGGAATGTGCCAGAATTTTATTATGAATTTCGTCTTCACTAAATTAGAAGCGACAGAGGGCCTGTTTAATGACACAACAATGCTGACCGAGAAACTAAGATGGCATTATTACATCAAAGATTACATACAAAGTAACATGCCGGTTACTAACATCAGTGATGAACTAGAAATTCGAAACTTACGGAGTATTTAAGATTATTTAAAGTCTGTACAAACAATATAATGGTCGGCTAAAGTATTGGAAAGGATTTCTTACACAAAAAACAGTTTGTTCACAAGAAAAAACTTATAAACTCTTGAGCCGAATTTAATTTTCAACCAGTTTTTTGCATAAAAGTATTATCGCCTCAAATTCACCGATGCGTATTCTTTTCTCTTCTAATATAAAAAAAAATCCCAAGCATTTTTTGCACAACCATGTAGGATAATTTTTTCTCGTCGCCCTACACTTCTAAAAAACTTTGTCTACCGTTACAAAAACCTCCCAGTAAAGAACAGAAAAAAACTATTTACTTGCGAACACTGACGCAAAAGAACCTGTTGGGCCCCATCAATAAATACTTTTTTTTTAATTTTTTAGTCGTTACTGTTTTTTTGGCTAACAAACAATAAAACACGAAGTGTGGAGTAAATTGAAATGACTACATTAAAATATTCGGAATAATGGTATCTGGAAATAGCTAAACCAATTAAAGTTTAGCAAATTGTCTGTTAATTTATTTTTATTATTTGAAAAAGAAAACAAAGAAAAATCCGTTTATATTGTCTACTGGACCTCTATTTGGTATACATGTCTTCAAAGTAACAGTACTCGCTGTCATTTTCTGCCGTTTTCTGTGCCAAGTTCATTCCCTATTTGCACGCATTATAAAACCGCTTTCATACTTTTCTACCGTAATATAGCAGATTTTCAAACAGAAATAATCATTCACATCCAAAATATCCACATACATCAACACCCAAAATTCAAGAAATGCAGCTACTCTACATACAACAGTCAAATGAAGACAGCAAAGATTGAAAGAAAGGCAGCAACTCCAATAGCAATCAGTGTTTATTGAATTACACAATAAATAGAATTCTGACAACTTACACTTAGGAAATAAAACTATAGCAAAAGAAAATTGACGAATTAGTTTTAAATTCATAAATTTCCATACAAACACTAAAAAGACATTAATACAATCTACAACTAAATAGAAACATATGTACCAGGGAACGGTAAAATTCGACTCCTTTTACAGCGGATATGAAGCTGTTTTAAACATGTGGTGTGTACAATAACCTAGTACAAAAAATGTAGGTCTATTATTAAAAAATGACCACTACAAAAACATATTCAGTTCATGGACTTCGTATTAACCATAAAACCAAGGATTGGGATTTTTCAGAGACTACTATTAGAACTATTCGGTCCGAACATAACTTGGTCTATAAATATTGGAAATGCCGGAACATAGTTAAGGACAACGAGCTATCGAGCTATCTATCGGTGAACAAGCTCTGTAAAAATCTCAAAATAGCTAAGCTGACTGTCGATGATTTCAAGTGTTTAATATTTGCACAAATCTAGTAACAATAGAAGACGCCGAATCAGACGACGGGTACTAACCAAGCTTAAACACTTACACGAGTTGACTCTACAAAATATGGAGAGGACTGTAAACGAGTCGTTTCTGTCAAGTGTGATTAAAAAATCATCGGAATTTACGTGTGACTTAGATTATAAAAATCAGAAGCCTATTTCCCTAAAAAATATAAAAGGCAGAATTCATGTTAAAAATCCCGCTGTAAAAAAGATTAGGGTTAAACAATTGCCTGGACCAGTATGGTAAATGGCATTGGGTTAAATTCTCTCCAGCCAGAAAGAAAGCATATAACAAGAATTGCAATAAAATGGTCATAACTACACTCAATACTGAACAACAAAACAAAGAAACCCAAAAGTAATATAATACAAATTCAATCAGGCAATATAGTTGAAAAGAATTTGAGAAAATATGTGACAGTTGATGCCTTCAATAAGTCCATAAACTTCAATTTTCACTTTGGTTGTAATCTCCCGACCATCAATTGGCGTATTTTGCGACAATTATAGAGATCGGCATTATTAAAAACGGATGAAACAGCAAACTCCAAAACTCGCGAGAATATTAACATCTTAAGCCAGGTAACCCTTACAGTGGCACTAAACTGGGTTACAATAACTAAAAGCTTGCATCCTTAAAACCCCGAATAATCTGTTGAAAACAGATTGGATAGAAAAATGTATCTATGTGATGCCCCAATGTGTACCTTTTGTCGCTAAATAGAAAATATAGTGTCCAATTCGGAAAATATATATAGTGCCCAATTCGGTAAACCCGAAAAATAAACTCAAACAACAGTTTCTCCCGGATTTTGTTCTAGGGGCCTTGCGGAATGTTCTATAATAAAATATATAAGCTTGCTGTGAAGGACGGTGCACATTCTAAATTCAAAATAGGAACGGAATTTTTATTCTGCTACTCTAGAGCAGATCAATAAATAATTTGATAAACTTGAACAAGCAGGCATTCTGTCAAAAACCAAATTTTTGTGAATGGGTAACATTTATGGGTAGCACTTATGGCCGAGGTAAAAGAAAATCAAACCGAATACGAATATGTGCAGATTTTTTCAGTGTAAAAGGATACCTTGTAGGATCACTATTATTTTCTCCTTATCTATGATAGCAATTTGGCAGGATTGGAATTTAGGTGGCGATTAATCTCGAACTCAAAACAACCCAAACCAAAAGCGAAAGGGACACAAATATCGAGTCACCGGTTTGTATCCCTGGAAACAGTGACCATTTTTATTTACATTGTAAACACAATGATTTTTTTTATAATTAAAAAAAAAAATTAAATAATACGAACATAATTGTTCTGGTACTCCCGTGCATAACAATTTAATAATAAAAAAAGGAAAATTATTGACCACGCGATTTATTAATCGACGATTTGTATTAAAATTAACCCTACACATTTCTCTTTTTCAATTATTTTTGTAAAAAGAAAAAGAAGGATTTTGTAAAAATAATTAAATTATTAGGTGAAATTACAGAATAGTTTCAAAACAATTCTGCAAAATGTACCATAACAATTTTGTTCGTATTATTTAATCTTTTTTTTTAAATTATAAAAATTCTATTTCTATATATTTACAATGTAAATAAAAATGATCACTGTTTCCAGAGATACAAACCGGTCACTCGATATTTGTGCCCCTTACGCTTTTGGTTTGGGTTATTTTGGGGCTCGGGGTTAATCGCCAACTAAACTCCAATCCTGCCAACAATTGTAACAAAGTAAATGGTGGAAAAACCTTCACTAAAATACTTTCAGATAGAGATAGATGAAGAAAGTTCCGATTTGCTCTGCATAAACTACCATAGAGGGTTGTACAAATACAATAGCTGGATTTTCGAGGAAAGTTTTGCGCCTTAAATTTACCTGCATGTAGTTGATACCATGCTGAAACACCTTGACTACGCGTGCCTATTTAGATGATATACTACGGACCAATAAAACTAAAACAGATAACCAGAACCATATAATAAATATATTCGAAAAGTTCCAAGAATACAGGTGTAAGGTTAAAGAGGCCAAGTGTGACTTGTTACTACCAGGGATCAAATACTTCGGTCACATCATAAATAGAGACAGTCGTCGAACGGATCCAGAAAGAGTCAAAACGATCAGAAACATACCGGCCTTAGATAATGTTCAAGATTTAGAAAGCTTCATCGGTTTAGGTAACTTTTACTAAAGGTTCATTACTAACATGCAAAATTTGAGAAAGAAGTATCTCTCCATCATGCATTATGGCCATAGTTTCGACATCATAATCGCAAGTGATATAAGCTCATACATCATCAGTGCTTGCAGTATCTATTAACTACAAGGTGGTTGGCGAAAAGCTGTAGCACACGCTTCTATGTCCCAACTACCAGCCTACAACCAATATTCTGAAATAGAGTAAGACGCCCTAGGAATAATATTTGTTGTCACAAAGTTCTACATATACCTACCTAAAAGACGGTTCATATTACAAACATACCATAAGCCCATGATCACAATCTTTTCGTTCAAGAATAGTCTGCTGGTCTATAATGAAAATAGATCCCCTTTAAACTATAACTTAAAGATTGGGTTTCAAACATCTAAAAATATTTGCCATACATATTGCAATTATTCTATAAAATACCGAAGTTTTCGAAGACTATGCTACACTAAATATTTGCGAAATCAAAGACATGATCGCGAATACAGTCAAAGAGCTCTCAGTACTTTTGGCAGGCACAAAAAGATAGTCTCGAAATGAGGAATTCTTACAATCTATCAATAAAATATCACTAAGTTTTCGTTCTCTGTGATGATGTCATATATATTTTTCGTGTACTGATTCCAAACAGCCTACAAAGGATCATCCTATCCATTTTAACACCGAACATCTGGGGATTAACCGTCCAAAAACTCCATGCGCTGCTATGCATATTGACCGAATATGAGAAAAGACATAGCAGATGATAGAATCTTGCAAGTAATTTGTGCTTCCAACAAAATCTCTTACTACGACGTGCAAACCATGACTAAACACAGAATGTGATTTACGTCGAGTGCTTGTGTAAATTCTTTTTTGTTTTTGATTTTCGCACTTCCAAAGAGATCGAAGTGATCGAATATCGGCATTTTCTAAACTAGTTCATATCGCGTTTTTGGTGTTTTTCGGTATCTGGACGATATAGACCACTTCGCTAATCTTTGTTTGATGCTGTTTACTTCCCAAAATGTAATATCGTTTTTGTATGCCTTAAACATGTCTTTATCGTTAAGACGAACTATTTCGTATGGTGCGGAACAGTGTTCTTGAACTTCGCTTACAATAGTATGAGCATATGAGCTTACCGAGAACCGACTTGACGTTTCTTGTTAATATTGTTTCTGCAGGCGAGCGTCCCATTACAAAAGCACTCGACGTAAATCACAAGAGGAAACTTTATTACCAGTTTTATTTTCTACTTATTACTTCCTGCTTTTTTCAGAAAACTCTTGGAAGGAGGTGTTGTAAGAGCGAAACTTACCTGCTTCATGAAACCTTTCAGTACCATATTACAATATGGGATAACACTTTCTACCCACATTGAACATCACACAATATTTACCCGCTTACCCTTTTTCCTATTCTTATTATATTTGGTTAATACAACATGCTTACACCTTATCCGTGGTCTCAACTTTAGGTTCATATCATATATATATATATATATATATATATATATATATATATATATTCATCGAATTTTTATATAGTTAAACAGTACGATTGTCAAAGCGTATCCTGCTGTTTTTCTTCCGTGGCATTCGTTTTTGCGATACATACAGGTAATTTAGTCGAAGCGGCTGTGAATAAACGATGAAAACCCCACACTCTGCGAATCGTATACTTGAGGTTTGCGGTTTTCTTTCATAATTCCTAGCCCCGTCAAGTAAATTAATTATTTATTGATATTACCTTCGGGACGAATACATAGAATAACAGCAACAAAAATAGCGTGATGCGTTATATATATATATATATATATATATATATATATATATATATATATATATATATATATATATATATATATATATATATATATTAAATAAAATACTAGGCGGAAGTTTCTCGAGAGCTCTTTCGGCTATCACCTCTTCAGGAGTAAATCGATAGCAATCTAAATAATATTGTAACGAAAATAAAGAGTTCTATTGGGGAACTTATTTAATGTGCCAACGTACGGGGACATTAATTAAATTTATTTACGTTTAAAAACGATTAAAAATGTTGGCACAACGAGGGAGAAAAAAAAAAGCGGGAGAAAACATTCAAAGTTCCCCAAAGAGAAACAATGCGTTTGATGTTTCTTTTTGCCGGCACAAAGAAGGTTGACGCATATACCATATACAAATTCTGTACCTCTAAACATTTATTTAAATATATATGTATATATATATATATGTATATATATATATGTATATATATGTATATATATATATATATATATATATATATATATATATATATATATATATATCACAAATGATCGATGGATTGTTGTAAACAATGAAACTAATAATTCAATATGCACTTTTCAGAGTTACGTGAACATGAAAACAACAAATACAAAGCAGTTCATAATGTTATTTTAATTTTTATATATATATATATATATATATGTATATATATATATATATATATATATATATATATATATATATATATATACAGCGGAAAAAGAAGAAGAGTATATCTTGTCATTCAATCGCTGTTCGTTTGGTTACTTTTTCATTTTTAGTATTAATATAACTTCGCGCAGAGTCCAAGTCATATCGGCGCAAGACAACAACAAAATCTGCTGAAAGCAACAGAGTAAAAGAAATGAAAACCAACTATGATTGATGGGGATTTTTTCCTTTGGGGAATTCGCCGCCGTCGAAACGACTGAAATGTAAGAGAAATCAAAACGAAACTTTGCGATTTTACTCTATCAATAATTATTATCGATGTCACTTCTGACACGAAAGCTTCATTCGTGGGAATCTAGAATACTCTTCGATGAATGCGAAGTAGATCAATTAGTTACGTATCATGTAGCAGTGTTATGATTATGAGTGCGCACGCATTGAAATATGTTTTCTATGTAGGTTGTATTCAAAAGGAAAAACTTGAGATAAAACAAATACAGATAAAATACAAATAAAAAGATGTAAGAAATATATGTATAAATATTATAAAAATTTACAAAATTATGCTTAATTGTTTAGTTTTATGAATAAAAATATAATTAGACAGAGGAAATAAAATAAGTAGCACAGTTCAATGAACAGAACTTGTTTATTATGAATAAAATATCAATAAAATGTATTATTGGATAAACATCCTCTTATTTTAAATGATTCTCTACACTTCGACAATGATGTAATTAATGTCTTGAAAAAATAAGCAATTTACTCTCATTCGCGTTTAAATGCCCAAGTCATCTTGAATGTTTGATGAACACTTTCCACAGTGATCTTCCAAACATTTTCTTTTAGATTTATGTCCGTGCTCGAGGCTGGCCACACCATTAAGTGCATTCTTTCGTATTCAAATAAGCTGATAATATTCTGAACCTTGTGGAAGATGCGTAGTCCTGCATGCTAATAAGAAATTCATAAAGATAATCTCATAATCGTTGTACGATATGCTGCTTAAAAAACGCTTTTTGTAAATATTAGCATTAATATTGACATGTATGCGGATGATATGACAACACCTGACGATAAAATACTTTGCTACTCCATGACACTGCTCTCATTAAGATAAACGATTTTTTTTACAATTTTGAACAGAAAACCTTTCACATGTTTTACGACCTATGTAAATTTTGCCGTATGAACAAATATATTGAACAAGTACTCGTAAACAAAACGAAGTCAACCCTATTGTTTATCAATCTAAACACGTTTTCTCCTTCATTGCTTTTGGTTTTAAATGTTTTAAGTTAAATCCGGGCTTGCGATTTTGCATTTCTAACTTGCAATCATTTCCCTTGCAATCTTATATGACTTTTTATTTAAGTTAGAAGCAATGTTTTCAGTAAATTCAATACATAAAGGCATTCAAAAAAATTCTTCGTCTTATTTTTGCGATAATTTTTAGATGTCTAATGTTTTTGTCTTGTCTTTTGCATCTAACGTTTAACCGGTTGTATTCTGCTAATAATACGATGAACAACATTTTTAGGCATATGAATAACATCATAAACATTCAAAATTGTTTTTTTTTATAGCTAGTGTTAAGTTTGCCGGTTGAAACAATTAACGTAGAAAGCAATACAAATGACGACTCAACAAACATAGGTAGATCAAATAAGAAGTGTATTAGGAAAAGGTATATTTACAGGGTATTTACATAATGGTGTAAAATAAGAGAGTCTTTGCTGGAGAAACATATCTGCTCTCGGCGGCCTTCGGTGGCTTCTGGTGAACACACACTCAGACTAACTGAGTCTTCCTATTTATGTGCAATTACTATCCACATATGCAAATGAATGTGTGCCATCACAACACCCTCCTCCCAAGATGTGAAGTCGCACAGATTTCAATACCTTTTATCTTGGGATTTAACATTAATGGTTCATTAAACTTTCTTTTTCTACCTGATCTTCGGGGTTCAGGTGTATATTGAGGCGGTTCCAAATTAAAGGATTCGTATATGATGCCTATGATCTCATCCTCGTCGCCACTGTTAAGTTTGCAGGTTGAAACAAGTAACGTAGACAGCAATACAAATGACGACTCAACAAACAAAGGTAGCTCAAATAAGAAGTGTATTAGAAAAAGGTATATTTACAGGGTATTTACATAATGGTGTAAAATAAAAGAGTCTTTGCTGGAGAAACATATCTGCTCTCGGCGGCCTTCGGTGGCTTCTGGTGAACACACACTCAGACTAACTGAGTCTTCCTATTTATGTGTAATTACTATCCACATATGCAAATGAATTTGTGCCATCACAACAGTTAGCAAAAATGAGTTGCTTTTCAGTGGAGAGTATTTTACGTGAAGAATTTATCATATTGCTTAAAAATAAAATTTTAATAATAAATACGGTTTTACTTATCGTTGAAAAACTCCTCTGATATTTTTAACATTGTAATTAAAATGTTTTACAAGTTATTGACATCGTTCGTTAAATAGCTTATTTTTTGTGTTATATTTACTCTTTATTTAAAAAAAACAAACTCTTATATCAAATTTGGTGACGTTGTATTCATACTTTACGCACTAATTTGGTAAGAGAATGAATTGATTATAATGCATTGTATTTTTAAGTAATCATATATTTATGTATTTGCTTTTTTGTATTAATTGTTTTAGCTGCTACTAAGGTAACTATCATATTGGAGAGATTATCCTAGCTATCATGAGCGTGATGCATATTTATTGTAGGCAGTGTATTATTTTGAGAGACTTCTATGTAATAAATGAGGAATAATGCCAAAACACATCATGATTAATGAGAGTGACATTAAAGTTAGCTCTTAACTTATAATTATGGTAACAAGTTCATTAGTTTAATTATGATTCATGTGAAATATTCGAAACTAGATTATGTGCCACTAACCTAGATCATCATGAATGGGGTAAAGTCGAGAGTAGATGCCTGCTTCCAGTGAGAATGTTCAAGGCAGTGCCACTTCTAACATGATTAAATCAACTGTTCATTGATATTATACTCGTATTATTAAGTCGAGTGGTCATTTGAACGGCAGCTTCTGCTTCTTCTCTCACTACTGATGCAATTTTCTATCTATATAAAAGCAAAGTTCGTCCAAGGATGGAATACTGCTTCCATATCTGTGCAGGAGCTGCTAAAAACAACCTATCCTGCCTTGACAGAGTACAAAATAGACTTCGTGGCTTAGTGTGGGATGTCCTTTTCTCTTCCCTGCAACCTCTCTCCCATAGAAGAGACATTGCAAGCCTATCTTTGTTTTATCGTTATTTCCATGGCAGGTGTTCGTCTGAACTCCAATCTCTGGTCCCCCTCGCCAATCTTTTACAAAAAACACCCGTCTAGCTGAATTCACTCTCAAAAACGTTCCCCATTCTTTATCTATGTCTAAATTAAAACGTAGATTCCATGAACAAAGCTTCTTTCTTAGAACTGCACGCCTGTGGTACTCTGTTACGTCTGCCTGCTTCCCTCCTGACTACAACTTGGATGTCTTCAAGTCAAACGGAAACAAATTCCTGATGAACCGCCCCCTTAAGTAGACACTCTAAAATATCCACACTAACGTACTGTACTTACAATACCCCTTATCCATGAGTGGCTTCCGGGCCTTGATAAGTGGTGACCACCTTGTAAAAAAAAAGTAAATAATCAGCAGACACCCCATCTCTATCAGCACTGGAAAAGGCTTGCCTTCCTTCATTAATGTAACTTTAACCAAATCGAATTTTATTGAACATAATTTTAACGAATATTTCTCATCTGTGGAATAATGTACTACGGAATTGTCTCCTTTCTTATTATAGCGTCTTTATATTCAATGTAAACAAAATCTTGTCATGTCATTATTTTAATAATAAAAACTTTTCTCTGTCATAGATCTCTTTTAATCCCCTCATCATATTTTATGCACCATATATATCTCATAAAAGCTATTATTACTCCATAGATGGATTATTTCTGGCAACTGCGTTAATAACTTCTTTTATCAATAAGATAAGCTTTATAGAAAAGCATAGGTTTCCCAGTATCGACCAAGCTCCAAGTTATGTTCTATCGCTTCAATGTTGCATCCTACTGTTTGTTTTATTATTACTTTGATTGAATGTACCGTAGCCCTTTACGCTTCAGAGACAATGTGTCTTGTTTGGGGTGAAGCAATGTTTAAAAAAAACTATCAAACTGACAGCCTTATTAAACTTTATCTTAATTAAACTATATTTTATACTGAAGCTCCATTATCACTTTTAGTAGATTAGGAAATAATCAGATTATTTGATTAGCTTTTTATAAAGTTCTAGTTTTTTTTCCTCAACAACCACGTTTCAAAAGCATTAAGTTAAACTAATTTCTGCAAACTAGCAGGACCCGTGGAAATTCCACGGTAGTTAAAATCTTTTAAAACACATCAGTAAGAAATTCCTTATAAAAATGAATGTATAGAAGCAAGTAGAACAAACAAAGAACTTTAGTTTAAACTTTTATTGAAGGCCAATGCGATCGTAAATGATGCTATTGATGTTGTCAGGAAGTGCTGGTGATGATTGAGGCGGTGACAGGGATGTCGATCAGCTACTTAGAGTGAGAATAGTGGTCAGTCAGCAGGTTCTTGGGAGTCAGACTGTGAATTTAAAAAAAACTGTGTGACATTGTTGACATCGATTTTGTGAAAGTTCTAATGACCCCAAGTTGTTTAATATTTCAGGACATTTTGGTTACACGTGTAAGTAATGAATAGGTCAGAGAAAACTGTCATTTCATCTTTATAAAGCTGTTGTAGATTTCTAGGACTTCCTGTAATTGTAGATGGTAGAATAACTGGTACACCAGAATAATCATCGTCATTCCTTGCTAAATGATCCATTAAGCCAGAATATTGAGCATCTCTTTGTTGACTTTGATGTCATTTAATGAAGTTAAATAAGCAACCGTCAACTTTTACATATGCGATAGACTTTTCTATTTATTTTGAATTTTATTCAATGAAGATTTGGAAATTCACAAATATTTTTAAGTCGAATTATTGATATAGATTTCAATTAATGCATCACAACTTCCTGATAATATAACTAGAACACTTTGAATTTTCTGTATAAAAGTTATTCTTCCATAAACACATTATAATCTGTTATAATAATCAGATTCTTGTGTATTACATGCATAGAAAATGAAGTGTTTCTGTAAATCTTACGAAATACAGTTAAATTTTGATTTTTCGATAATCAAAATGATGTGAGGTAGGTTATACCTATCAAAGTTATGTCAATGTTATATAGTTAAGCAAAGTTAAACAAACTGTACACTAATTTTTCATCAAATTATTAATTTTAAATATAAGGAAAGCAATTTTTAAAATAATTTTTCCAAAATCATATTTACATCCGTTAATTTTTGGATTCCATAGCTGTTCCTGATTATTTTCATAACACTTCACGGTAAACAATATTCTTAGTATATGTTACACCACGATTTCTGCCCTGATTATCATCTCTATGCAGTTGCATTACCTTAAATTTCACACTGTGCTTAGATCGAGCTCTTGAACATGCCACATACAGTTGACCTTGAGAAAATACAGGTTGTTGAAGATATATACCAAACATATCAAAAGATTGGCCTTGTGCTTTATTGATAGTCAGTGAATATGCTATTCATATTGGAAAATGTATCCGATGAAATGCAAACGGAACAGTTGCATCACTTAGCTTTAACTTAATTCTTGGAATGATAACTGTGGAACCTCTATTAGATCCATTAATTAAAATAGCAATGATGCTGTTTTGATGACATTCTTTTATTTTCATCCTAGTTGCATTACAAAGTCCTTGAATTATGGATAAATTTCGCAGTCGCATTACTATTGCCCCTATTTTCACACTAAATCGGTTAGGTGGCATTCCAGATGGAGTTAATGAATTTATGAACTCGATAGGATAATTTTGAAGTTCAGCATCATCATCGGAGATGTAATCTGTACTTAAATATGTATTTATGCCTCCGAGAAGATTATTTAGAATTTCTTCAGTTACTGTTTAACATTCTGTATTTTTTTGGAGTCATGATGATTCTATTTTGCATTTCTTGAAGGCTGCAATCAAATATTTCTGAGATTAGAGAACCATTACATACCGAATAATCAGGAACATCTACAGGAACGTCATTAAGACTGCTCATTAGTGTACAATTACAAAGATGAAGGAGCCATCTACAAAACTCCTGTTCATTTATGTTAGTTCTGACGTTTTGTGTTAGCTGTAATTGACTTAATTGATGCCACAATGTGCATCTTTTAAGACAAGTGTCTATAATAGATGTAGGTGATCCATGTGGCACTACTGGTAAAATTTGTCTGAAGTCACCTCCAAGTATGATAAATTTTCCACCAACTATTTTATCGTTACCCATTATATCTTGTAAACATCTATCTATAGCAAGCAGTGCATGATTAGGTATCATTGAGGCTTCGTCTATGATGAATACCTTTTCCTTTTTCAAAAAAAGAAGCATGCTCTGATACAGGAGAAACGTTACAGACACTGGTTTCTGTCAGAGGTACAGGTAGTTTGAATATACTGTGGAGTGTTTTCCCTGAAGTTAGTAGCATTGCAGCAATGCTAGTCCATGCCGCAGTGGCGGTTACAGTACTGCTGGAGGTGAAGTAATCATATAACATGTTGAATAAAAAGGTTTTTCCTGATCCGGCTGGGGCATCTAAATAGAAGCAATTGTTGTGTGGGGCTTCTTTTTCAGTTGCCATGACAGCCTTGACGATAGTATTAAATACATCTAATTGTTAATTGTTTAACAATTCAACATTAGGCCGGTTTGTATTTCGAGTAATAATATCTATTAGAGGATCACCTGTTGGTTCAGGCAAACCCATTGCCTGGCAAGAAGAATCATGCTCATTAAATTTGCTTTTATCAAATGAAGTGCAATGTTTTCACATATGCTTTCATCATAAGCAGAAATTAGGTCTTCAATCATGCTCTGTTTATGATTAATAAATAGTTGAAAGGCATCCACTGGATGATGATAAAGACACAGCATTGCAAACATGCTACGTAGTTGTTGTGGCATTCTAAATGTAGCAGCTTCAGTAAGTATTTTCTAATTCAGTACCATCTTGCAATAATCTAGGGCTGATGCAAGCTTCTTTAAATGTAGGGAATGTATGACCTTGGACTGTTCTCAAATCTTCAAATTATTTTGCTCCAGAGACATGAAGAAGCAGAATCCATAAATAAAACTTTTTCACCTTGGTTTGGTGAAACTGAATACATTCTTGTGATCAAATTACTTGACCGCTCTCTTTTAGTCCATTTTGTAGTAGTTTTGTTAAATAGATAATGATGTGGAATATCACAGTAAAAATATTGGTTAGCAGTAATATCATTCTGATTTAGTTCAAACCAAGCAGTCAAATTTGTGTGACGTTGTTGCGCTTGTTGAATTGCTTGTTCATGTTGATAATAAATCTGTTGCTCTCCAGGCATGTGTACAGCTAAACGGTACACAACATGAGACTGTCCATGCATTTTATAGTCAGAAAGACGCCACATTGCTTCTGGAGGTGATACATATCTGCATGATAGATATTGCTTTGCTTCATCTCTTTGTTCTTATCGCATTGTTTCTCCTTGATCGATATTAATAGATGAATCATGGTTAGTAACCTCCATCATAGCACTATCATGTCCTTTATAAACATATTTAAATATGTATTTTATACTTTTGACTGAAGATCAGATTTTTAAGTTAATATGAGCTCGATATTTTCTCAGAAGAAATTTGTTGAAAGGGAGTATGTATCTATTATCAACAGTAAAATTACCGACTTGAACTGAGTCACCATTATTTGCACGCTTGTAAGCCAGTATCCATCAATGTTTTCTACTGTTTCTTCTCTAAATGTCTTTGGATTTTTTTTTGCATAATCCTTTACTCATACAAGGAGAATTAGGATTAACTGCACCACATGGACCACGTACCATTAAATATTTAACTAAATCACGAAGCTCTGGATCTTCAGGTCGAGGTATTTCTGCTGACACAGTTGCATCAATTTGTTGAACTGTTCTGATCTTATCCTGATCTCGCAGCATTATGATCGGGTGGTAGCCCTCTTTTTTGAAATTCAATAACGTAAACATATGCAACAGGAGTTTCCAATACATGTCTGTCTTTAATGTCTTTCAAAAGTTCAGTTTGATGTGCATGATACACACGTGATATTTAGTCAGGTCGATTTTGTGCAAGTTCTGTTGACCCCAAGTTGTTTAATATTTCAGGACAACTTGGATTACATGTATAGGAAAGGAATAGGTCTGGCTTTCCATATTTACAGAAAACTGCCATTGCTTCTTGATACAGTTGTTGAAGATTCCTAGGACTTCCTGCAAATGAAGATGGTAGAATCACTGGTACACCAGGATCGTCATCTTCATACATTGCTAAATGATCCATTAAGCCAGAATATTGAGCAGCTCTTAGTTGACTTTGATGGATTTTAATGAATCTGCACCCTTCAAATTTCACATATGCATCAACTACATGTTGTTGGAATAGTTTACCAGATCTATGGATAATACTGAATGAATCTCTAATTGCAAGGCGATAGCTGTAATACTCTTGCATTGTCACTTTATTGCGGACTCTTGTTTGCCGTTCTGGCTTATGTTTATTCTCCATAACTGTAGCTATGGTTTCAAAAACACTTTGGATACATTTATTATTTTCTGGTAAATTACACCGGAGTTGATTTGCTTCAGATAAGTCCAAGATGTAAATTTGTCCATATTTTCTCTCCTTTACATTATTTGGGTGCAGAGTACTGGAATAATGATAGCTCTTCCAGGAAGGTGGACAATATTTGCTTCAAATGATGCAGATGAAAATGATGAGTTGTAATTGCGTATATTAGATCTGAAATTAAACGCTTATTGGTCATTACCTTCGAGAAACCTTTGGAGTTGAGGAGGATAATCTTGTAAGGTAGGAAGAGAAAATTTTTCCTTTTTGACAACAATTCAATGCTTCTCCTCGAAATCTAAGTGATCTACAAAATGAGCAAATCAAACTCATGTCACCTACAAAATAATACAGGGTATTTTGTCTTTCTGCTTTCATTCATATTGTTTCTTCATTCCCATTGTCTAGCTCTTTCATTTTGCAGATAAAGTTGTCTGTCTTCTTCAATCATGTTATTTATTTGCTGTCTCAATATGTTTCTCCCTTGCAATCTGATATTATCCCTTTCTTCAATTCGTATCTGCTGACGCCTTCGTCTTTGTCGTTCTATTGCTGCACATCTTGTATCTTCCCATGTAGTGTTAGTGATTTGGTTCATTTAATTGGTCTTAATAAAAAAAAAAAATATAAATAAAGATTTTGATACGAAAAATAAATGTTTCTATAATGAAATAAAATCCAATATAAATGTTTAAAATGAGATTAAATAGTTCTTAATAAATAAAAGTGTTTTCCGTTTTTTATATTAAAAATCATTAGTGTGTAATTTTTCTAAGAGGGAATTTAAATCAATATTTTTATAATTTAGCTCTGTAAAAAAGGATATCTAGATGATATCTAGGTAAATTATATAAATTATTTAATAATAAATTATTCCCTCTCATAAAATTTATTGGTTCTTCTACATTTTGTCGCCAAAAAAAGACGCCATGTTTTTCAGCGCAACCGCTGCAAGAATCCAAGAGAGACATCAATATTTTAAAGTGTAGAAACTTTTATTTATTCAATAAATATATTGAAGTAAAAGTGTAGAAGCACCTATTTTTGCTTTGATTAAAGAACTGTACACGCTTTCCAGTTATTTCATGATTTTGTCATAGTTTAAAGTACTGATGTCTTCCTCGGATTCTGGCAGCAGATGTGCTCAAAAACATAACGTTTTTTTTCGGCTACAAAGTGTAGAAGCATACATTTATTTGTGAACGTGTTATTTTTTTTTTTTGGTGAATAACTTAATAATTTCATTTCAATAAATTATATCAATAAATTATATCTTGAATTTTGTAAAATATACGAAAAATGTAAAAATTGAGAATGAATATTTGCTTAAATCCTAAGTAATGAAACAAAGTGTTTATTTGATATTAAAAAAAATTAACTTGCGTAAGTTTTAAAACGGTATTTAATAGTCAATATTTGTCTAATTTATCTCTATGAATAAGGGATGGCTAGATTAAAATTTAAGTATTCTAATGGCCGTTTCTAAAATTGCCGAAAGTAATTTAATTTTTTTAAATATTTACAGTAAGAAGGATCAAAAATGTTAAAACTTACGCCGGATTAAATATTTAGTTTCTGATCATCAAGAAAGGCCGATAATAATCATTTAATGCTGGATGACTTATCCACTAGGTGCATCAGAATTTTTGTAGGAATTCTTGACACCCCTAACACGAAACTTCTAATAAAATATTTAAAAAACTCGTAATTTCTCTTTTTAAAGTGGGTTGTTTATTTTCTTTATAGATTATACTTCCGAAATAAACTATTAAAGTTGTTTTAAAAGTATTAGAAATCTTTTTTTTTATTTTTTAAAAAACAGTAATGAATTTTACGAACTCAATATTTTTCAATTTTTAAACTTTAAAAATCTATCAAAATTTTTCTATTGATTCTATTTTTACGATATTTTCAGGATCAATGTGAAATTTTATGATCTTTCCAATAAATCGAATATAATATTTTAGACAAACGGTTTTTTTAATTCACGCCCCCATTTATAAAAAGAAAGTCTATTAAAAAGTAAATAATTTACTCACCAAAGTGTTATATATCACAAATAAATAATATAATATATTCAATAAATAATATATTCAAATTTAAAACAAAAAAGTAATGTTTTTTTAGAAATTTACCTGTAAAGTTCGAAGTTTAAAACCTTGTTTTTTTTAAACCACGTTGTTTGTTTTTTCTTTTGTTTTTGTAAGGAAACCTTGGTCCTTGCTCCTTTAATTGAAAAACATTAGGGCTTGAATTACATTTTTCGAGTAGTTATAAGATTGGAAAGACAGGGGGTCGAATAATTCACGCCTCCCATTTATAAATGTCTATTAAAAAGTAAATTATTAATTTACTCACCAAAGTGCTATATATCACAAATTGAAGAGAAAAGGTCAATAAATAATATATTCAAATTTAAAACCAAAAAAGTAGTGTTTTTTAGAAATTTACCTGTAAAGTCCGAAGTTTAAAACCTTTTAGAAAAAAAACACGTTGTTTATTTGTTTGTTTGTTTTTTCAATGAAAAATTTAATTGAAAAAAATAGGGCTTGAATTACATTTTTCGAGGAGTGATAAGCTTAGAAAGACGGGGTGGAATTATTCACTATTTTTCACGAAATTTCTGACATACCTACTTATCCACAAGTCAGTAAACTTTGTTGAAGCAAAGATGTTATGTTTTTGTTGTTGGCGATGGTGTTGTTTGTTTACAGTTAAATGAATAACAAAATTTCACCAAGTTACACTGGTTTAGTAGATAATCTTGTGACTTATATAGAAGCTTTACCGTAAAATTCGGCTAAAACAATTTTTGACGAATTACCTCCTTTGAATCGATATCGTCTGCGTGTGGCAATTGAAGATCGTCTGCTTGTGACAATTGAAGCGAAAACCTTATTAGGTATTAAATGCTAAAACATTTTAATACAGCTGGCTAATTGGCTATAAAGTAAGTTATTCCGAACTTTGATCTAACATTTAAATTTTAAAAAAAGCTTAACATTTTAGTGTATCTTTTTTATATTAAGAAAAATGTAAGCAGCATGCCGAAATAATAAAAATGCCATTCTTAATAAGGGGAGAGGGTTTGACTATTCTAAACCTTCACCTAAATTACGATTTAATGAAAAAAATGTTTAAAATGTTCCTGTATTTTTTAAATAATTTTTGTTAAATAAGAAACATCAATAAACTTTGATAGCACTATTGTAAGAATCATGCTGAAAGCCATTCTTAATATGGGTAGGGGGTTAACTATTCTGAAACTTCACCTAACAATGTAAAAAAATAAGGGAAAATATATGTATGAACAATAAATATTTCTTCAGTTAAATAAAATATACTGTAAATCTTTAAATAAGGAATAAATAGTTATTTAAACCATAAGTATTGAAACAAAGTATTTTACTGCATCAAAAACGGTTATGGGGAGAAGGGTTAACTATTTTGAACCTTAACCTAAATAGCGATTTAATGAAAAAAAATTTAATGGTCTTGTATCTTTTTTTATAATTTGTTTTAAAATAAGAAAAAAATCTTTGATACCGCTATTGTAAGAATCATGCTGAAAGCCATTCTTAATATGAGGAGCGTTTTTAACTATTCTGAAACTTCACCTAACAATGTAATAAAAATAATTGAAAAATTCTTTAGTTAAATAAAATATACTGAAAATCTTTAAATAGGAAATAAATATTTCTTTAAATAAATTAAATCGTAATTAATGCAACAAAGTGTTTTATTTCATATTAAAAAAATGTTGTGCCCATTTTTTATAGCATTTAAATATGTATGCCCTCTCGGTGGGCATTAGAAGATGATGACTGTCTGTAAAAGAAGCAAAAAAAAACGAACAAAACATAAGTAATAACTACGTAAACAACGTGAAGTTGTATAAATGTTACAAAATTACTTGATTCGACATTAAATAACACGAAAAAGGATTGATATGCCGTAAAAGAAAAACAAAACAGAACAAGACGTAAAATATGCTTTGACTCTGTGTTACTCAGTGTATTTGCGGATGGTGACGTTGGTGATTTATTTAATAAAGTCATTCTTGACTTTTGTAACATGTATTTCTAAACATATTTTTTGTTATTTAAGGCTCACTCAAAAGTAAATAAAAAAAAGATAAAGTGACACAGTAAAAAAAAAAACGAACTCGTAACGTTAAATGTAAAAAAATATATATTTATTACTAATTACTAATTACTAAATATAAATAAAATGAACTCATTTTTTCCCGTCGGATTTTGACATAAATAGGATTAAAAATCAAGATATTTCATGCAAATATAATATGCACAAACGGCAGAACAATATCTGAGGTGTGTTATAGGCTTATTATTTCTCAAATTCCTCGATAATCTTAGATTTCTATAATTTTTCTGCTGAGAAGTCACGGCCAAAATCGGTTAAGATCAATGGAAGTGGTAAAATATTTTCTCTCTAATAAATTCCTCCCCCCCCTGCCACCACTTAACACCGTTTGGGGATCGTTCACAAGGAACAGTTGACAAGAGAATACCGGTTTGGCTTCGTAGTTCTTTCATGTGAAGTTGTTTAAAATCACTAAACTAAGCTGCAGTGCTCTGTGGCGTAGTGGTTAGCGTGCTGGACAATTCACATTATATTTACACGTTCGCGTCGACCTACCGTAGTCGTTTTTTTTTTTTCCCTAAACAACTGGAATGGACTTTTCTTGGTGGCCGAACTGTTAACGTTGCAGATGTTTTTTTTTTCACACTTTATTTTCCTACTTTTACTCATGACTCCGGGTTTGATCCTTCCTACTTACCTACCATAACATTTTTTAAAACTCCCCCCCGTCCCGGAAACAAACACTCGGGCAACGCCGGGTACCCCCGCTAGTTACTAAATAAAATAGAATAAGCGTTCCGTATTACACTACAATAATAAACAGAAGACATCGTTAAAAATGTAAGTAAAATACTATACTATTTAAACTGTGGAACGATACCTTCTATGCATAATTGTCTTTAAAATAATCCGGAACCATAAATAGGCAGTTCCAATTATTTTTTTTTTGTTCGGGAACTTTTGGGAAATAAAAGGGTTTAATGATTTTTAACTAATAAAGATTGAACAATAAAGGGAGATAATTCATATTAATTAATGTTTGCGATGATGGTGACGCGGTTCATTAATTAATGTTTGCGATGATGATGACGTGACACCGTACGGACAAGCATATTAATATATAGATATAGCATGTTGTTCCTTTGTAGGGTTTTATATATATATATATATATATATATATATATATATATATATATATATATATATATATATATATATATATTGTTACTAGCTTTCAACTTGAAGCTCTCTAGAGTGAGCATGCTTAGTATTACTCCAAACGACAGACCATGTGATATTAGAATATATATTGTGTAACCCTGTTATAAGAAATAAGAAATCCAAATATAAGAACAACTGATATAAGAGATATTTCCTCTAGATCCAAATTAGAGCCCGTATTAATGGACAGTATAACCCGGATAAAAATGTAATCCAGATATAAATGTAACCCAGATATAAATGGACCGAAGCAGAAATCTCCTATATACTAGTTACACCGTATATATATTAATATGCATATATTTAAAAAAAAAATAATTACATTTTCACCCCAAACAAGGCACATTGCCACTTTGGTGTAGGTGACTACTATCAGGGGCAACAACTACTGGGGTACTATGTAGGGATTTGGCCAGCAAGATTTTGGTTCACATTGCACTTGAACTTCTGCACGTCAGTACAGTTGGGGAAGCAGTGCCCTGGAATGGAATTCCAAAGTCTAGCGGTTCTGGAGAAGAAACTACTGGAGTAGAAAGATCTTTTACATCTAGGGATCTCTACATTGTAGGGTGGGATTTTGCAGCCTGTCGGGTCTGACGAGGGTGTTCACGTCGTGGGGGCACAAGTGCTTGCAGTTCGTCAGAGCATTCATCATTAAAATACTTGTAGAACAGGCAGAGGGATGCAACGTTAATATATATATATATATGTATATATATATATATGTGTGTGTGTGTGTGTGTGTGTGTGTGTGTGTGTGTGTGTGTGTAGTGGAGATGGCAATTAATAAAAACTGAAGAAAGTGCTCAATGCTGTTGTAGAGCAAATATGCGTTTTATTTTTCATTACCGTATCTTTCTGTTAAGTAACATTATTGTTTCGGCTACACGGCCGTTTTTTGGAGGGGGCCGTCTGTAGCGTCCTCAAACTTTTAAACAAATGTTCGCTATTTCATCCCAAAATAGCGAACATTTCTGTAAAAGTCTGAGGATTCTCTGTTAATTTTAAGTCTGTAGACTTAAAATTAACAGAGTTAATGGGTAAGAAAATGTATACAAACAGACACGATCACTTATATATATATATATATATATATATATATATATATATATATATATATATATATATATATATATATAAACAAATTGCCGGCAAAAAGAACGTCCGCACTCGTAATTTTTTACAAAAACTGCAAATTTTAGTTAAATCTAATGTAACTGTTTAAACAACCTAATTCTCATTTGATTCGCCTTTAATTCCTCTATAATTTTACCTGTTAATATTTAACTTTTACTTCAAATATTCTAGTGTCAATTTCAAAAAACAACTTCAAATTGAAGAGGCAAAAAGAAAGTCCGCAGCAACAAATTCGCTTAAAACCAACTTTAATTATCGCCCCTAAATCAGTTTTTTATATCCACCAACAGGCAACAAAGCATCTCTAATCGTAGTTGTTGTTCCAGGCTATACAACGTAACATTTAGTACATATGCTACGATTGTCAGGAGCTGATTGATCCAATCGAGAAATCAGCCGCAGATTGAAATGTGATGAGAAAATGGTACGAAAGACTGTTCAAACGCACCAAAACACCGGCAGTGTTCGTGATGCTCCTAAATCTGGTCGTACTAGAGTGATTTCTTACAGGGAAGTTAATGCTATCAAGATTCACAGCCTAAGAAATTTGAAACGGCTCCCAAATCCAACGACAGTCCAATTTTGTAAAAAAAGAGCTCTCTTTCTACTGTCAAAAACAGATTAAAGGAATTTAATTTGCGATGATGTGTTGCAAGACGCAAGCCAATGATTTCTGTAAAGAACAGAAAGCGTTGTCTGGACTTTGTCAGATGCAATGAAAATCATGACCCTTCATATTGGACAAAAGTGCTTTTTAGCGACGAAAGCAAGTTCAATAGGCGAGGCAGTGATGGTAGGCAGTACGTCCGTCGCAGGAAAGACGAAAACTTTAATTCTACGTGCTCAGTTTAAACGTTGCAATGTGGTGGAGGTTCAGTTTTGGTGTGGGGCATTATTAGTACCAATGGGCTAGGGCCTATAGTTCGCTTGCAAGGTCTAATTAATTCGACCAACTTCATTAATATTTTGACTTAGTATTTTCTACCCTACTTTGATCGGAATTTAGATAATAATCCCTTCTTCATGCAGGATAATTTTCCATTCAGACAGCTGGCAATGCCAAGAGGTTCCTGGAAGAGCATGATATTCCGTTTTTGGATTGGCCTGCACAATCTCAAAACACAAAATCCTATGGATGCCGTATGGCATTAGATCAAGCACTAGCTACGCAATGACAAAAGTTCAAATTTGGAAGAACTTTGGACAAAAATTAAAGAAAAGTGGGATGCCCTTTTACCGGAGTATTGCTGCAGTCAAATTTAAGGAATTCCCAAAAGAGAACAGTCTGTCAACATGCAGAAGGGCTATGCTACTAAATATTAACTAGTTCATTGTGTTCCTGTTGTATTTGTGTTGCATTTATGTCCTAAAGTTACATTTAGATGACAATTTTCCATTGTGCGGACTTTCTTTATCCTCCTCAATTTGAAGTTATTTTTTTAAATTGACGTAAACACTAAAATATTTCAATTAAAAGTCAAATATGAACAGATAAAATTATAGAAGAATCAATCAAACGAGGTATAGTTTTTTTAAACAGTTACATTAAATTTAGCTTAAATTTGCGGTTTTGGAAAAAAATACAAGTGCGGACTTTCTTTTAGCCTATATATATATATATATATATATATATATATATAATATATATATATATATATAATATATATATATATATATATATATATATATATTCTTTCAATAAGCCGTATGCTATAGTGTGTTCCTCTTCGATATTACCCCCGTTTCTGTCATTCATTCAAACATTCGGAACGGGATTAACTAAATAAATGTCGGCCCTTCTTTCGCGGCATTTCTTTATTATGATGTTTTTCGTTAGTTTTTTTGATAATGCAATTACAGGCTTTAAGATTGATTAGAGATTCTGTAAAACTGACAATCATGTGTGCTTTATGCCTATATTATATTTTAATGATAGAGAATAAGTGTGATTATTGTTTCAGACGAGAGATAGCGTTGGACGTCAGTTTTGTTTTACTTATTTTAAAATCCTACTCCACAATTTCCATCACGGATGATATTTTGATTTCTGTGTTTTAATCAAAGAAAAGGAATGAGATGAGCGGAAACGAAGATTGTGTGATTCATCTTGTAAAACATAAACGTTTTTTGTTTTTCTACTGCAGTTCTTTGGTACAATTTCCTTATTTAATTGCGTATTAACGTAATCTAATAATTGTAGAAAATGTTCTTCGTCAAAATGAACAAATGTAAACTGATATTAATTTGTCATGGGGGTTGGATTTTCTCGAATAAATCGTAAAACTAATTACACTAGTTGCATGTGAATAATAACTGCAGTTGTCTCACATGACGGCTATTAAAGAGAACCTGTCTTGAAACAAATCGAGATGTCTACCGGTTTTTCGAAACAGGCTCATGAAACAGAAATCGCTAAACGAATTAGCCTTGTGTCGTTTGTTTTTTTTTTTTTTGTCGCACATCTAAATTCAGACGTAAAATACGAACAGGACTCATGTACCGGCGTAGCCCCAATAAAATACAAACTACCGATTAAAAATACTAGAATATGTTATTTATGCTTGTTTTCCATTGTAGATAGATTACTCTTAAATTAGCAAATGAAGGAAATCATGAATCATAACATATCATATTCGAACAGTATTTTTATTTAGAAAAGATAAAAAAGTTAAATAAACAGGAAAGTTGTAAAATCAGCATATATTTAAATTGAGGCAAAAGTTAGAGGCCTATAATTGTGATCATAAAATAAATGCTACGAGTTTAAATCATTAGTACTACATATGGAATTTAAAGGAACATACTTTTAAAATTCAATAGATCTGCTAGTTTAATCTTCTGATATCTACATGTTTCATTCCATGTTTCGATGAAAATAAGTTCTCCTAGCGACTTATATACGAAAAATGTAATGTAATTTCTGTAAATAAATGTATTTGTTTGCGAACATAATTCTTGTTTTCTGAATACATATTAAAAGAAAGCTCGAGAATCATTTGTAAGTAGAAACCTTCAGCATTTCTTTCACATAACATCTTCCTTTAAATCGGAGTATCTATTTCTAAAATAAATTATTGTACAAATATTTTAACCTTTTTTTTTATAAAAGTTTCTGTATAATTTACTAAAAGATTTTGAAAACATGTTATATGTTTACTGTAGACAGGGTAACATTCAGAAAAGTAAAAAAAATAAATGACTAATAGTTGTAACGTTTGCAAGCAAATGAACTCGTAAAATAGAGTCAGATAAACTAATATAACACACTTAACTTTTTAAATTTTTTTTTTACATGGGGGTCACCACTTATCAAGGTCCGAAGGCCACTCAGGGATAAGGGATATTGCGTGCACAGTAATCAATGAGATAGTATTGTAGTAATCATTAGTATTGGGGCTTTTGATAGAGTGTCTTACTTAAGGGGGCGGTTTGTCAGGAATTTGTTTATGTTGGACTTGAAGACGTCCAAGTTGTAGTCATATGGGAAACAGGCAAGCGGCAGAGAGTTCCACTGGCGTGCAGTTTTAAGAAAGAAGCTTTGCTCATGGAATCTACGTTTGGATTTAGGCACAGATAAAGAGTGGGGAAAATTATTGACAGTAGTTTCAGCCAGACGGGTGTTTCTCGTGAAAGATTGGCGAGGGGGGACTATGTAGAAGTTTATAGATGTTGTAGACATTAACTTATCAGAAACGCGTATCTTTAGTTTTCAATCAGTTTAAGAGTTTTTCCATGAGTAGAAATTGAAAAAATAAAGGAAGCATCGCAATACTTATTTATGCCGTTCTTTCTACAAGGATGAGTCACGAGAAACGGATGATTTTAGAACGATTCTTTCTCTTTTAAAGGAAGAGACGGGGAGTAAGGAAGCTAAAATGGCCATCATTTGTCAGACATCATTTTTTGCTTCTAAATATTCCATAATGGCATAGTTTAGTAAATGTTTTTATGTACATTATTAAAATTTTTGTGGAAATATTCGCAGAGTTTTGTTTTCCTTAAAAATATTTGTTTCTCGTGACTAACCCTCTATAACCAACGTTGTCCTGTTTATTTGTAAACATCTCTTACATAGTTCTCAATAAAAAATATTGATTTAATAAAGTAGCCTATGCAGAATATCTCCCCAGAAATGATATTATTCAGCTTAAGTAGAAATCTTTTCAGACCGAGGCAGTTGTAATTTTTTAGGAACAAGATGTTCTACATATATTTAAAAAAATAAATTGTAAATTCTGTATTTTATAGAATGTCTAATAGTTTTTTTTCTGTGTGGTTTAAAATAAAAGTTAAATCTCTAATATATATATAAATAAATATATATATATATATATATATATATATATATATATATATATATATATAAGGAACGTTGTCTGTGTGTGTGTCTACGTGTAAGATTAAGCCTTATGAATTCGAAAACTTTTTTTTATGAAATGTAACACGAAAGTACTTTATGTGTCTGGAACATTCTTAGATATGTTTTTTTATCGGAATGTTATCGATACGTATCGATAATCAAAATAATCTGACGAAAGAAAGAACAGACGATTTGGACCACAGTTATCACCTTACATAGCCTAACATCACATGTGTATTTGAGAATTTTATTACTACGCAAGACAAAGTCCCGACATATTAATCAACAGTAGAATATTTGATAAGACAGGGGCGCGTTCGAAATAATGTTTCTGTTAACGCATAATTGCATCATGATACTTGACGTTTTCATTTTTAAACTTAAATTCAAATAATATTCACCACACAAGCAGTAAAGCGGGGCGTATTAAATGAACAGTATTTTATTTGATATTGCAGGGGTGCGTTATAAATGCACGTTCCTGTTTAGAGAACAATTAAAGCACGATACTTGACTATTACATTTGAATCTTCAATTCAAACCATTACATATAACAAATAAATTTATAAAATCAACGGAAGGTTCTTTACAGTGCAATGTAGATAACAATGTATTGTGGATTAAGTCACTGTGGGGACACATGTAAAGCTTCCTCGTGGTGCACCGTGATGGGTCACAAATAGGAGCATCAACCAATTGATTTGATTGAAAAATACTCGCTTTCAACCGATTGCGGTTAAAATAAAAATACTGGATGGTGAAACATTTGTTGTTCATGATTTAATCCCGTAAACAGGCAGGTACCTTGCTCGTATTTTATACTGAAAATAGTGTTCTTATACCTTATCAAATACAAATTATTTCCGCATGAATTAGTTTTGGATTCTCCATAAGAAAACAAACAAATATATATATATATATATATATATATATATATATATATATATATATTTATATTTATATTTATATTTATATTTATATTTGTTTATATATACATATATATATATATATTTGTTTATATATATATATATGCATATATATATATATATGTATATACAGAAATAAGTTTTATTTTGCTTAGAGAGACAGACTTTCCATGAATAATATTAAAAATATTCATGTACTTCATTTTTTTTTTAAATTAGTCTTAGAGCTACAATACATACATACATACATACATACATACATACATACATAGCATCCTTTCTCTTTCGGGAGACAATGTATATTCCTTGTAAGAGTGCGTGCGCATGTAATTGAGGATTGCGCAATCTCAATATCCAGTTCTCCTGATTTGCAACTTCATAATTTTAATGGCACCGAGAAGTCTATGACGACTTGAAATAATGGTGAAATAAGCGGAAAGCACATACAACACCTGCTATTCCAAAATTGTCTCACATTTAGTACTGACAAGTCTAAACGCTACTTAACTTCAGTGATCTATCAGATATCGGCGTGTCACCGTGATTATACAGTTACCGTGCATATATATATATATATATATATATATATATATATATATATATATGAATATATATATATATATATATATATGAATATATATATATGAATATATATATGAATATATATGTATATATATATATATATATATATATATATATATATATATATATATATATATACACTGTTGGATCAGTATATGATATAGCTATCTAATTAATAGTGAGTATACAGAATTAATGTATAAATGCGGAAAAAATGAATGCACGCGCGCGCGAAAACCAACGTGACGACCAGTAAAAACAATACGCAATTTCGAGCGCGCGCGAAAAATAATTGAATGCACGCACGCGCGTAAACGAACATGGCAAACAGCAAAGACAATACAGAATACATTATATAATAAAGGTATTAACATCATTGCCCTTAGATTAAATGAAAAAGCCTTTATATAAGAGGGGTGTAATCCGTTGAAAAAAATCGAAATAAAAAACGCAAAACAAAAGTACAAAAAGAGAGTGTGCATTGTATAGGTCCACATTAACTGTATGTGTGTGTTAATTATAATTAACTGATTAATTAATATTTAGCGGTGAACACTTTTCCTAGCAAATGTTTAAACAAATGAGAAGTACTCCCACACAAGTTTTGAAGTATTTCTACGTATTTTTAAAATGTTTTTAACTTTATGACCCCATCTATTTCCTCTTTCTGCCCCTACCACCGCGACCAAACTTGAAAAAATTGCTAATGATTACATGTCACGCAACATCGCCAAGAAGTAAGGTGCCCTTTTACCTTACATTTATAAATTTAAGTGATCCCTTAGCTTAAATGTTAAATTTTAATTATTAAAAAATATTATCTTTAAAGGCCGTCGAAAAGTATTGGCCCCAAAAAGTAGATTTTGATTTCTTTTTAGGAGATGAACTACGTTTGGTTTCGTTGTAAAAAAGACCCACATATTTTTTTTTAATATCACGTACTTGTTTTATTTATATACATCAAAAACGCATATTTGCTTTGTTTTTTATTTTTGTTTGCAAAAAATTCCAACTTGCAATATAAACGGACAAAACAATAATCGTAAACAAATAATTTTGGATACGAAAAACATATTTTTTAAAACTCAAGTTCCAGTTTTAATAACGTACAAGATGGCTAAAAAATATTTTTAATAAGTAAGTGCACATGTACTATCGGCATCCCCTTTAATGTTTTTTCCGTTTTGTCTTTTTTCAACTATTTCTGCGAATTATTGGACACTAAGCTACCAGATTATAAAAAATGAAAATCAACATTTAAATATTTGGACGGGGGTTCGCTTTTACATGCAACATTCTAGTATATCGATACCCCATTTTAAGAACCGACTTAAATGCCCAATTTTACGTTCACTCCTTCATCCCTCACTGCCATTGTATTATTATTATTATTATTATTATTATTATTATTATTATTATTATTATTATCATCATCATCTTGTGATTGTCCATCAACTTACAGATGCTAAACTTCTGACTGAACAACAATATGGATTTACACAAGCCCGTTCAACAAGAGACATCTTAACTGTAATCTCTGAACGTATATACCATTCAGTGGAAAAAGCTTTAGATATATCTAAGGCTTTTGGCAGGGTATGGGAGGGTCTCCTCAACAAAATTAGATCATACAGTATCACTAGTAGAATACTAAGTATAATAATTAAATCCTTCTTAGATAAGAGAAAAATCTAGGTTGTCCTCGCCGGTCGTTCGTCTAAGCAATATGATAAAAATGTGGGAGTCCCTCAAGGGGCTATCCTTGAACCTCTATTATTCCTAATATTCATAAATGGCGTCCCCGACAAAATTGCCTCTGAGATGGGTATATATGCTGATGACACCACACTCTATAACAGGCATGACAGGAAAACAAATGAACACATATCTGAAGAAATTGCAGAAACACTAGATGCTGACCTCTAATCTGCCAAGACTAAACTGGTTTCCTTCAATAGTTACAAGAAACCGTCTCTATCACCAATAGCAATGCCCAATGACTCTTTATCTGAAAGTATATCTTTCAAACTCCTTGGCCTAACGTTAACAGGAAACATGAGTTGGAACAATTGCATTGAAAGCATTGCCAGGACCGCTGCGAAGAAGGTGAGTTCTTTCTACCGTGCTAGAAAATTACTAACACCCATAAGTATCCTGTACCTCTATAAGGCCACCATTCGCAATGTATGGAGTATTGGTGTCATATTTGGGCTTGTGCATCTGCTACTAGTCTCTCGCTCCTAGAAAAGATTCAAAAGAGAGTCGCCAATCTGATAGGTCCTGAACTGGCATCTAAGCTTCAGCCTCTGTCCCATTGACGAGATGTGTCATCACTCTGTCTGTTCTACAAATATTTTAATGGAGAATGCTCTGAAAAACTGTAAGCACTTGTGCTCTCACGACGTAAACACCATCGACAAACCCGACAGGCAGCTAAATCCCACCCCACACAGTAGAGATCCCTAGACGTAAGTAGTTTCTTCCACAGAACCGCTAGATTTTGGAATTCCATTCCGAATCCCTGTTTCCCCAACTGTACTGACGTGCAGAAGTTCAAGTGTAACGTGAACCGACATCTTGCTGCCCAAATCTCTACATAGTGCCCCAGTAGTTGTTGCTCCTGATAGTTAGCCTCCTACACCAAAGTGGCAATGTGCCTTGTTTGGGGTGAAAATCTAATAAAAAAAATTACCATCATCATCATCATCATCATCATCATCATCGTCGTCGTCGTCGTCGTCGTCCTCGTCGTCGTCATCATCATCATCATCATCACCATCACCATCACCATCATCATCATCATCATCATTAATATTATTATTATTAGGGGTGATGGGGCAGGTTGACATCAAACGTGGAATATTTCAAGAAGATTCGTTATCTCCACTTCTGTTTGCCCCTGAGCATCCTCTTGAAGAGAGAAAAACTGGGATATAACTTTGGATCAGGTCGCAGACGCTTCAATCATCTACTGTTCATGGATGATTTGAAAATATTCGGTAGAAATGGAAAGGAAATGAAAAGATTGGTAGAACTTGTGGGGACATACTCAGAAGACATCGGAATGGAGTTTGTGATTAGTAAATGTGCGGTGCTGGTGATGAAAACAAGGGTAAAGTTTCATTCAAATGGAATAGTGCTGCCAAATGGAGAAATGATATAAGAAATAGAAGATACAGGATATAAGTAGTTGGGAGTGTTTGAGGGTGTAGGCATCATGAACAGAGAAATGAAGGAAAAAGTCAGGAAGAAGTATCATAGAAGAGTGAAACTAATTGCAAAGTCGAAACTGTATGGAGGAAACTTAATAAAAGCAGTGAATGCATGGGCAGTCAGTGTTTTGAGATACGGCGTGGGAATTTTAGAATGGTCTGACAAGGAATTGCAAGAAAAATTTTAGCAATGTTTGGTATATTTCACTTTCGAAGTGGCGTAGCAAAACTGTATCAAAAGAGGAAAGACGGTGGGGAGGATTGAAAAGTGTAGAAGATTGTGTTAGAACCGGAGATGTCGTTGAAGGAGCATGTGGTTAGAAATGATGAGTGGATGTTTAATGTTGTGGCCAATGATTTGGAAGTATGTGAGACCAAGCTGAGTATGTGAAACGTATTGATAGAAAAAGGGCAGAGGAACTGAATAGGAAGAAAATGCATGGAAGGTTTTTCCAGGATATAGCAGAAGTGGCTGATGAAATATCATGGTAATGACTAAGAGCTTAGTATTTGGCTAAGAGTACTGAAAATTTTGTTTGTGCAGCACAAGAGCAGGCATTAGGAACACGATTGTTCAAAAAGTAGTTCTATGAGAGGAAGTTACTGCAGAATGATGGATTCGTTGTAAGATCTCAGAGTCAATATCGCACTTTGCAGCAGGGTGTAGTGGACTGGCACAAAGAGAGTACCGCAAAAGACAAGATCGCATGGGACTCCGGATATATTGGGAGATGTGTAAGGTGGGGATGAAGTGTGCTGGAAAACGGTTTGAGGAGGTGCCTGATTAAGTGAGAACAAATGAGGACGGCAAGGTAGAGGTATTGTGGGACAACAGTGTCATAACGACCAAGCAACTAGGACATAATCGTCCGGATTTAGACCTCATTGACAAAGTCTCAAAGAACTGGCAGATTGTAGACTGTTCAGTACCTTGGGACGGGAATGTGAGATATAAAGAGAATGAGAAGTGGAGCAATTATGCTCCATTGGCCTTGGAGATAAGGCGTATACACGGGGTTAAAACGCAAATAACACCGATCGTAGTTGGTACATTAGGAATAGTATCAAGTCGTCTGAATGGACAATTGAAAACAATACAAATCATCGATGTTTTAGGTGGCCTTCAGACCTCTGCAATTGTAGGTATCATCAACATCCTTAGAAAACCCCTTGATCTTTGAAGCTTCTGATTTGGAGATGGGATTGAGGGAAATCTTCTGAAAATAGATGGTATTCATTTCCAGAGGATTTCCCGTTGATAAACGAAATCAGAATTATTATTATTATTATTATTATTATTATTATTATTATTATTGTAGTTGAGTCGGAAAAGGTTAAAGAAGGAACACGTCGACTTGGTGAGAATAAGAACAACATTTATATCAAGCAAGGGTTAGTGGTACAGAAAAGGTTAGTAAGTCCGTGGGAGTCGTCTCGGTACGACATCCGGATAGTTCTCATTGAGCGGTCAAGACTTGCTAATTATATGCCAAATGGACAAGGGCATCTTTGCGATTATAAGAGTGTATATGTCCCAACAACAATTATTATTATTATTATTATTATTATTATTATTATTATTATTATTATTTCGCGAGTTTTCACGTTGTGAAAAGTTCGGTGTACTCTCTCCTTCATCATTATTTCTTAGTCAACTATTTTGTCCTTAAAGGGCAAGTTGAAAAATGTTCAAAATAAAAATTGATTTCCAGAGTATATTGTTTTTTATTGTCTTGAGAAAACAGTTTTTAAGTAATGAGTGAAAACATAAATCTCAGGTAGCCTCCACAGCACTAATATAATCAGTAATTAAAATTAAGGAGGCCCCACAAAAAGCACTACTAACACCAAATCTTGAAGAGAAACTATTTTTAAGTAAGGTTTGAAAAATAGATCGTCCGAATCCACATGAGCACTACTAAAAGCAGCAAAGATTAGTATCAATATGCTTATAATTATAGATTATATATTTATATTCAAATAAGTTCTTTTTAACTCAATAAGATTAGAATATATTTATTTCTAAGTAAAACACGTTAAAATAAATTGAAACAAAAATATTTATGACCTTTTGTATTCTTTGAAAAACAGCAATAGCTTTTAATATCGGATTAAGACATGGCAGCCATGACATAGATAAGCAGACGAACTTTTAGAAACCGGATATCACAAACCAGATGGTCCGTAAAAACACTCAACCAAACAATCTGATCTGAGTTTTATAATTTTATAGATAGATGGATAGATAGATAGATAGTATATTTATAATTCAATCAGTTCATTTTTTAATGACACGGGGGTAAAATTGTTTTTATTTATAAGGAAAACACGTTCAAATAAGTAAATACAAAAGATATATTGTGTACCTTTTGTATGCTTTGAATAGCAGCAGTGGCTTTTAATATCAAATTAAAAAAGGGGTTGCAATGAAATAGGTAGCTGACGAATATTTTGAAACCGAAAGTCACATACCGGATTGCCGATATAAACGCTCGAGCAATCAAGCTGATCTAAAGTTTGTATATATATATATATATATATATATATATATATATATATATATATATATATATATATATATATATATATATATACATACATATATATATACATATATATATATATACATATATATATATATACATACATATATATATATATATATATGTATGTACTAGACTACTCGTGACCCGTTAGGTCAGTACCATTACCCGTTGGGTCAGTATGTTATATTAGCTATGGAATTAATATATGAGCGTGACACTTGTGACGTAAAGAAAATAGTTTTTTGCGACATATGAAAGTATATTAAAATGAAAAAAGAATATTCATAGATTTCTATGAGTCGTTCTGTTTATACTTGTTTATTTTTGAAAAAAAACTTACAGCCTTAATACTTAAGGTTAGATTCAGATTTTGATATATGTTTTAATTTAAACTCGAAAAAGAAAAAAAAAATTGGTACGCTGAAAACGTACACAGTAAAACAATACATTTTATTGTGGCTTTGATTATCTATTTGGAACGCAAATTAAAAAAAAATCCAGGGTTATCTATTTATGTTGATAGAGTAGAAGAAAATGTATGAATGTATTTTTTAAGAAAGGGGCAATAAAAATGGAGAATAAAATGAAAAAAAATGAAGGCGGTGGGTAAATCGTCGTTGTAAAATGCTCTTATGATTGTCAACGAGTTAAAGTAGATTTATTCGTATGAAAATTGCGTTAAATTAACTTCAATGTAATACAGAAATGAACGATGTAAAAAAAATGCAGAAAGTATTAATAATAGTTTATTTGGATAATTTAAACGGGGAAAAACAATTGGGACGCTGAAAACGCACACAGAAAAACAATGCCTTCTATTGTCGCGTTGATTATTTTTATGTATTCATGTGCAACCGGAAGGCGTAAATAGAATGTTGGGTTACAACACACGTTACAAGGTCATTTGAGTTTTATAATTATATATATATATATATATATATATATATATATATATATATATATATAGTTTTAAAAAAAAGTATCAGGCGAAAGTTTCTCGAGATCTCTTTCGGCGATCATCTCGTCAGATCTGGTCAGGAGAAAATCGATAGCAACCTAAATAATATTGTGTCGAAAATAAAGAGTTCTAATGGGGAACTTATTAAATGTGCCAAACGTACGGGGACACTAATTAAATTTATTTACGTTTAAAAACGATTAAAATATTGGCACAACGAGGGAAAAAAAGCGGGAGAAAAAATTCAAAGTTCCCCAAAGAGAAACAATGCGTTTGATGTTTCTTTTTGCCGGCACGAAGAAGGTTGACGCACCGCGTTAGAGACGGCCTCCCAAATCTCTAAATGGTTTTTGGAGTCCGCTCTATGTAGCACCTCGAACCAATCTATTTTATATCTATCGGCACAGCACGGGTTGTCAACCAAATGCTGGCCAATAGCAGAGTCCAAGGCTGCAGAAGGAGGGAGACCACCAGACCCCATCCTCCCTTGTCTGATCTTCGATGGAACATGCTGGTTTATACGAGTCAAAAGGTGCAAGGATGTTCGCCCAAAATAACCAGCATCGCACTGGCATCTAAACTGATATACATACAATATTACTATTTTGGATGTAAGGCAAACTATCCTTGCAAAAAGACGGAAAAGCAGGTCTCCTAGTATGTACCAAACGCAAGGACACCGAATTGAAGCAGTCGTAAATACTTCTTCGAATCTGTTTGGAAATTCTATTACTCCCCTCCCCAATCCACGGTAATTTCAAATAAACCGGGCATTTCAAGGGTCCAAACTTTTTAGGGGATTTAAAATCCGCAATCTTTTTGAAAATAGTCATCAATAAGGTCAACAGGATAACCATTATTGATGAATATTTCCCTGATCTTATTGAGTTCAACATCTAATCTGTTAGGCGAACAAATCATGAGGGCTCTATGTACCAAAGTATTAATTAAGCCGACCTTACGTGATTTAGGTACAAAAGACAACCAGTTCACATATAGGCCAGTAAATGTCGGCTTTCTATAAATTGTAGTGAGAAAGCCCCCCCCCTTGAGCGTTCGACAAGAACATCCAAGAAAGGAAGCGAATTGTCCTTCTCACTTTCCATAGTGGACTTAAGAGCCCCATGTAAAGAATTCAACCTATTAAAAAATATCGACGCTTCACTTTGCGAAGGAAAAATAGCAAAAGTGTCATCAACATATCTGAAATATGCAGTGGGTTTAGTTGTAGAATTAAACATAACGGATTCATAGTACCCGACGAACATATCCGCTAAAGTTGGGGCCAACGGACTCCCCATTGAAACCCCGTCAACCTGACAGAAAGAAGACATCAAACGCATTGTTTCTCTTTGGGGAACTTTGATTTTTTTCTCCCGCTTTTTTTTTCTCCCTCGTTGGTCCAATATTTTAATCGTTTTTTAAACGTAAATAAATTTAATTAGTCCCCGTACGTATGGCACATTTAATAAGTTCCCCATTAGAACTCTTTATTTTCGACACAATATTATTTAGGTTGCTATCGATTTTCTCCTGACGAGATGATAGCCGAAAGAGCTCTCGAGAAACTTCCGCCTATTACCTTTTTTTTAAATTATATATAAATTCTGTCCCTCTAAACATTCATATATATATATATATATATATATATATATATATATATATATATATATATATATATATATATATATATATATGCGTGGGTGTGTGTGTTTTCATATACTATAATAATCAGCCGAATTAGTCAATTTAACAATTACTGAAAAGGAATGAAACAGGCGCGTACTTTTCAAGTACCTAAACCAAGTAAAACTGATATTTCCGATGATATTTTAAAATAAAAATAGAATAAATTACAAAGAACTCATGTAATATTTAACGCACATAGTGGAAAATGTGAGTGTTTCGATCTATTTTAGACTCGTCTGTCGAGACCCAATTAAAAATTGTATTTCGTTCTTACTCCTTGCTTCACTAATGAGCTTTTTCCTATCTCAAGAAATAATTGCGGAAATCGTTCCCGCCACGTTTTATTTAATGTCATTAGATTTTTCTTACTAGCAAATCGATAGAGCGAACTAACAACTCACGCAACTCTTTCAAAACATGATGTCATATTTACTTTAGCAGTGCAAGTAAAGACATTCACACGTTTAACATAATAAGTATTAAATTAGTTAATTTGATTTTTTAATATTGTATTGTTTTGAGATGAACAGATAACAAACCTGATATAGCTTTTTTAAAAACTTTTTTCTGGATTAAAAGTCATTTAATGCGATAAAGTATTGTAATATTACAAAAATTAGGAACAGTTGAAAGTGGAAATTAATTTCGTAGTATTTACCTGCTGACCTGTCGGATAGAAAATCCTTTAGACACATTTTAAAATTCTTAGCAGATATTAAAACATTTTAGAACACTGAGAAAAAAACTCTGATATTTATATAGTGATATTTATCGTAGTAATACTAACACTAATAATTACACAATAACAAATTTAATTACAACATTAACAAAATAATCGCATATTCTATTGTTTTTAATTGAACAAATAATACATAACATTTTTGTTGATTTTAAAGTTAGAAAACAATTTAATTGTGAAAATACATTTTATAATCAAAGTATTAAACCTGCAATTATTTAAATCCTTAGGATTACTGTTCTCATCTTGATTGTAAGGTTAAGAACTTTCGATATTATCACAGAAAATCTTCGGGTATGTTATACCCGACTCATAATTTTTTTTGTGTCGAACTCCAACACTTGCGTGAAATTACGAACAGAACCTGATATTTGATTTGTGTTACGTCAGTTTAACTGGATAAAATGCCTGAGTAATTCGCAATTGCATTTTCAATCGTTCACACTGAGTATTGAACCTTCAAGGATCAGAAGAATGTAACTTTTACAAATAAAGTTTTCAATATATTCTAATCATTGGGAGTATGATTTAAATTGCCTATTATAAATCTACAAAGCTGTTTCTTATATCTTTGCAAATATTTCTCACCTTCCTTATAATCCAGACCTTGGACCCTGTGACTTTCGATTAATCCCTAAGCTCATGGGAAACATTAGAGGTTGTTGTTATGCATCGCTAGATTGCCACCAATAACAGGGACGTGCCGAGGGTCATGAAAACAGTTTTCGGCCACGGTTATGATCTTTGGTGTGGTTTGGATTAAGGGCCACAGTATGCCACCTAACATCTCCGAAGTCGGCTTAACAGTCAATACCAAAGAGTATATGGATATGCTAAAAGGTCTGGTGATCCCATGGTGCAATTAGGTGGCGACTAGAAGACTCTGAGTGTGACTTGACGCCGGCCCACGAGTCCAAAGAGACTCAGACTTTTCAGAAAGAATGGTTACGCCTTTGTATTTTTCTCTCATTGCCCCCTCTCTCCTCGTCCGACCAGAACTTGTTTGGTAATACATCGAGAACATCTCCAACATAATCTATCACAGCACAAAAGCCAGCCTGATTGTCGTCATCCGTCTAATATTCGCCGAACTGCCGTTGACGCTTGTGAAAACGGCATGCTCCCAGTTTAAGCCCATATTGTGGCAGCTACATTGAATACATGTCATCTCTTACATAATCAAATAAGCTGAATTGATTGTTTTTCAATAAAGGTTTTAAAATTAAGCTGCAGACTTGTTTTCATTTAAGAGACACATGTATCGTTCCACCCAGTATTTTTTTTGTAAAAGTCTTGATTAATGACTGGCATAACGACAACAGGAAAGTAAATATGAAAATTTAAAGTCCATATCTGAATCACGTAAAATTCGACACAAAAGAATACAAGCTAATATTAATTGATATTAATTAATATTAATAATCATTAATATAAATAGTAAGTAATAGTTAAGTTATTTTACTAATTGTGTAAGTATGTCCATGTCAATGTGAAATATAACGAGCATGAACAAACTTTTAAGAAATTACAATTATGTATTTAATATCTAAATAATATTTTTCCTTTTCCTTTCTTAGTCAGTTCGTTTCTCTTTGAAAAGAAATAAATACAAATTTTGAAGGCCAAACGGTTTCAAAATGCGCCAAACACGCGGAAGGAAGCTTTAAGAAGTCCAATATTGTAACCCTAAACAAGAATATGAGGTTGAGCTCCCTTTAATGATGTCTTGTTTTAGAATATAAATAATAATTTATCACTGTTGTGATTGTATCAGCATAGAAATTGTATTTTCTACATGCAGCTGTTCTTAATCGCATAAACACGCACACACACACAAACACATAAACACACACACACACACACATAAAAACAAGGTTCAAAAGAAAGTCGCCAACCTGATAGATCCTCAAATATTATCTAAGCTTCAGCCTCTGTCCCATCGACGAAATGTTGCATCCCTCTGCCTGTTCTAGAATGAATTTAATCTTGAATGATCCGACAAACTGCTAGCATTTGTACCCCCTCGATGTAAATACTCCCGACAAACCCTACAAGCAGCTAAATCCCACCCCTACATAGTAGCGATCCCTAGACGCAAGAGAGCCCTCTATTCCAGTAGTTTCTTCCCCAGAACCGCTGGACTTTGTAATTCCCTTTCGGGTCCCTGCTTCCCCAAGGATACAGACATGCAGAAGTTCAAGTGTAACGTGAACGGTCATCTTGCTGCCAAACTCCCTACATAGTACTCATGTAACTTTTTTCCCTGATAGTAGTCCCCTACAACAAAGTGACAATGTGCCTTCTATGGGGTGAAAAGTTAATAAAAATTTATATATATATATATATATATATATATATATATATATATATATATATATATATATATGACAACACAATGTGTTCTCTGTAGGTAAGCTAACAATGGTGTAGATAGCCTTGTCTCTTATATGTAATCAGTTATAGACATTTGAGATCCCTACTTCGGTTTTCAGTTTTGAAGGAAGATCTTTGCGGAGTTCTGGTTAAGGCAAAACATTTTTCATGAAAATTATTTAATGTACTATTCAAATGTGAGAGAATGGTAGAAAGGTTTTATGTTAAACAAACGCAACATAATCAATTGAAAAACAAATTCACGAAAGAGATATTTTATATGTATTTAAAATGGGAATTTACATAATAAAACATAATAATAATACATAATAACAATGGAATAACAGAAAATGTTTGTTAATATTTATTCCTTGCAGAAAAAGACGAGATTATTATTAACTGATTTATCGAAGTAGTTTATCCGAGTATATAATGTAAGGCTATTGAAAAACCTTAACCAAAACGTCATCACTCTATTGCATAAATTACATTTGGTTAAAAGTTTTCAAATTTTCATTTGTTTTTTTACCTCTGGAAAGTTCAGGCGTATTCTAGAAGCGTACAAAAGTCCTCATAACACTTTTAAAAAAGTGAATAAGAAATAGATATTTGACAGGCTCATTGTCATTTGCATGACACAACACAATTTCTCATACGGTTATATAGACCTTGTTGTTCTGTCGATATACCTCCAACAATGTATATTACTTATTCTCCACCCACACTTTTCGGTATAAAAATTATTCTCCTTACAATTGCCGATCTCAAAATTCAATACACATCTGGCAAAACTCACTTCCGACCAAGCAATGCCCTTCACTGATCAATAGGCTTTTTTATTGAAACCGTTTCCATTTTTCCTATGCATATTAGCTGCTCTGAAGTTTCGTTACTTCACGATACCCAACGATATAATAAACACAACGCTCATTTTACTTACTCTTTTGGTTTGATTTGAACAGCTGTGTACTATTTTATCACACGACTCTGTGATATTTAAGATAAATAATTGGTTTCATAATGCATCATCTACGCCGCGCGTACAAGTTCGCGGTGCGACTATTGTATCGGTTCTTATTGCGGAACGTCAGCAACCTCCCTCTCTGCTGGCAAGGAAACTCTTCGTATGTTACGATATGACGTTCATTCTGTCAACTACCTGTTTGCTCTTGGAGATCGCTTCAGTTATATTTCCTCTTCCTCAGCGGATTGTACGTTGTGGTTACTGCTAGTGCTTGTCCTCTCACTGTGGTGGCCAGCGAATTTCGCCATTCATATGTGGAAACAGATCGATGCGGCACTGAAATTCCATCTTGGCTAGCCTTCGTTCCCGTATTATACCAAAATACAGTTTCTTGGGACGAGATTTGGCTTCTTGATGTCGAAGCTTTTAAGTTCCAAGGTGCCTCTCTATGGTTCCAACGGACGGTATGCAACTCTATATTATTGCCTGATTTTTCACTTTACATACAGCTCTCTAAAAACTTCTGACATGTCATTATCCACCAATACTTCTTCTACTAGCTCTCTCTTCATAAATACCTTCTCAACAAATCACTTCACTTTTTCAGTAATCTACATTTTGATTTTTCGCCATATTGCTACCCTTCCAGTTCTATAGTAAATCATAGTAAAATTGAATTCCTGTTGATAATGCGTAAGATCAATGGTCAATCGCTATTAATTTTCTGCAACATGTAATTTCCCTTTTACCGTGTTTGGCCTGTACAGCGTGATATTCCCTACATTGTTCCACCACCTTCCGAACATCTCCCATCGTGGTGTGCTGATTCACTTTTCTCGCTAACTATAAAGTAAGTTCCTTTCAGAAATGATGCATCATTTATGTTTGTCTGCTCTACTGCACAGCACACTTAACCTCTATCTGCCTTTTCCCTTAGTCAAGCTTTCTTCACTCTGGTTAGCCGTCCGATTTGTCTTTCTGTTATGGAACGAAGGTGACAGTTACCTTCAGTCTGACTTATCAGATTGTTTGAGACGCCTCTCCATGGGATTAATGGACTATCTCATGACATCACTTCCTCTGGTGACATCACTTTCGGTGTCGAGTACCAGTTCCCTGCAGTCAGAGATTGCATGCGGCCAAGGAGGTCGTGTGAAAACGCCCTACAGTATAGGGATGGTATTGCTAAATCTGCTTTTGCATGGAATATATGTGAATACATGTTTGTTTCTAAAAATCATGTGTTCCTTCGTTTTATTACCATTTAACCGCATAACACAGACAAAGTCTCCTTCTCTAAGTCGACGCTTGATAAGCCACTTCCCCGTCCCTTTTATCTTGATCCGCTTATCTCCTGACACCTGTGATTTAACAAAAGTTGTTACTGTCGCACAGAATGTTCTTACGTATACTACCTGTAGCACCCTGTTTTAAAACCAGATTGATGTTCTTATCATCGTAACCAGGTCTGCAACATTATGTGGGCAGTATTATCCTTTTCTTCCGCAGCAACGCAGCATCTTCGGTAGTTACACCTCCTAATGATAACACTACTCCTAATGTCACACTGCCATCGTTGCTCCATATTATCCTTCCAAAGTTTATTTTTTATACACAATTCTCCTTTAACACTATCCTCTTCCTCACTTTCCTCTCAAACTGCGACCCTAATTCTCTTCTCTTTTGTAGCAGTTAACTTCAGCTTCACTCAAAAGAAATGCCCTTCTCTGAAAAACCTTAACCAAAACGTCATCACTCTATTGCATAAATTACATTTGGTTAAAAGTTTTCAAATGTTCATTCGTTTTTTTTACCTCTGGAAAGTTCAGGCGTATTCTAGAAGCGTACAAAAGTCCTCATAACACTTTTAAAAAAGTGAATAAGAAATAGATATTTTACTTTTTATTGATACCGTCTCCCGTTTCATATACATATTAGATGCCTAAAGTCTTGTTACCTCACGCCGGCTTATAAGTAAACACAGTGCCCACTTTTTCTTTATTTTCAAAGTTGACACAAATACTGCATGTTGTACAAAAAACAGGTTTGTACTAATTTTAATCACAGATTTGAAAATCCAAAATTGAGATCAGAGGCGACTTTTGTTCTCAAATAATTTTCTGCCTCCGTCAAGTTTCAAGAGACAAGGAATACTCCTTGTAAGGGTAACTGCTTGTAATTGTGAGGCAAGAGTGGCACAATCCCTAACCACACCTATCCTGAATCGGCACTGTTTGGGTTCAGTGGCAAGGAGAGGCCTAAGCGTGATTGAAAACAGTGCCAAGGTAAGCGTAGAGCACATACAGCACTTGAAATTCCTAAATATCCACCCATTTTTATACTGACCAGCTCAACGTTGCTTGCATTCGATGATATAATAGAAACCAGTGTGGCAACGTAATTATGCAATATATGTCATGATTTATTTCTACCAATTAAATGATAAACGAGATATAAATATGTTTTTTTTGTGAATCGCCTTATATTGAAAAAAAAACATACAATGTTTATCACATATTTAGTTAATATGTATCGTATTTTTCTGTAAGCTTATTTATTTATATAGATAAGACACGCTGCATAAATCAAATAATTTATTAATATTTATGTGTATGTAGATTTTTATAGCATCGGATTATATATCATATTTATGTATAAATTGATCGACTCTGTTTATCAAAGCTGTAAATCATGATGACAAACAGTTAACGTAAAACAGAAATTGTATTGTTTAAAAAAAAACGATTAATACGAACAGAAAAAAGAGGACATTTCTTTTTACTAATCTGTTACTAAGGTTATGCGCTACTCGATAATAAATGTTTGAGATGGATAGATTGTCAGCTGTTAATAGAGAATATTATAAAGGAATCCAAATTTATAAATACAATGAACAGCATTTAATTTTGGTGGCTTAAATTTTATTGTTGCGTAGACGTTTGGAATAATACATCCTCGCAGTTCAGCTTGGTTGAGGTTAAACGTAAGGTATTATGTTTCACGGACAAGAAGAAATGGAACGGATTTGCTATTCAGACCTTTCACTCTTTGTGCTAGATAACTGTATTTCAGTTTTTAATAATAAAAAAAAACATCTGTTTGGGTTGAATTCATCTTAAGAATTAGTCACGTTTTATTTTATTTAATATTTCTTTTATTCATATTGTTAACTCAATTTAAGATTATATATTTACTTATAAAGCTTAATATTTATTAGTATTCTCGTTTATTATATAATGTTAATTTTGACGTTTGTATTCAACCAAGATTAATACGTATCGATTGATATTAAACTCAAATTTGTCCATTTTTAATAATAGCTTAAGGCAACATAAAGTTAAAGTGTCTATCAGTTACATGATATTAAAAGAGATGATCTTGAGAAGCGTTCAGAAAATAATTTTTCACTGCTTCATTTTACTTCAGCGGAAGTTTTCAAAAATCAAGGGACACCATTCCTGGTGTTAACACTTCGTTTCTATATGAGATGCATAGATATTCGAATATTTTATTAGAATTCAGCACTGAGTTAGTGAAAAAGTTGATAACATAATTTTCCTCTACACTATTTATCATTTAAATATGTTATATATATATATATATATATATATATATATATATATATATATATATATATATATATATATATATATATATCATTTTTCTGTTCTCTTTGACGTAGTGTATTACAGGTCAAGAATTAATTTAGTCCGTTGGAGTATTAAGTTTCGTACTGTTAAGCAAAGAAGGATAACTTGGAGAAGGCGTGCCATTCCTCAAAGACAGTGTGTGTTAGCCATATCATGAAGAAGTTATTTGGACACTGAATACTATGTGAGTTTGAATATTTTGTGAGGGTTTATTTATAGGTAAAATTATCCTCATGCTAGGTTGTCCTGATAAACCGCTGTCAGAGAAATGTTAGATATCCGAGCATAGGCGTTTAAGCAAACAAATATTATTTCATGCTTATATGTGATAGTCCAGCTGACAGAGCCTTTTTATGTCGATACATCTTAAACTAAAAACACAATATTATATTTCCTTACCCTTCTCTCTCACGTAAGGACCGTGCCCATAATCGACTATATCTCTGATAGTAATGCATAAATTCATGCGTTTGCTGATTTTAATGCCCCCATAAAAAGTGTATCAGGTTATACAGGTGCAGCTGGACGCTCTATTTATATCTTTTCTGTAATCCATTTTCTCCCAGATCGTGAACACCAGCAGGCCTAACTTCTAAACTTATTCCTCACCACTGTATCCGAGGATTGTGGGACTGATATCAACAGTTAACATGGAAACGCACACCACCTTGTGGTATCAGTAGACATTACCCTAAAATCCCAACTACAAGATGAGGAGCCATTTCTCAAAACAGCAAGCTACTACAAACGGATTGACTGGGAACCCATCAGAAAACGCATCGGAGATGTTCCATGAAGAAATATTGAAACAGTGTGCTTATGAGAGAACTGAACAGTTTAATAATGCCAAGCGGACATTGAAGCACATGCCCCCGCATGGAAGTATTATAGGAAACCCCACTTGCCCCCATGGTTCACTACAGATTGTGCGGCTGCAGTTGCACAAAGACAGCTGGCATTCCGCCGGTTCGTAAGTATAAAGTCAAATACAAAACGGCAATGATTCATAGCTAGAAATCATTGCTTATGAGAAATAGCCATAGACAAAAGAATGCATGCTGAAATAACCAGGGAACGCACAGAATAACAAAAGATAGTGAAAATCCATAATAGTGTAGTGAATCCTACAAGGTTGCATACACGGCAACTGAGCCAGCGTAAATGCTTATCCGGCCATTCACCTCCAACTCCACCTCAAAATCCTTTTATGAGGATTGAAAACACATTAGATGATTTAAAAGTCACACCTTCTCATGTGCACGATATCATAAAAAAATTTAGACACCTCCAAGGCATGTTGGCGTGATCTCATCTTTGCTATAATAATTAAGAAATGCTCCGCTAGGTTAGCCCATGTACTTTCCAAGATCTACAATAAATGCCTAGCTGAACCTTTCTTCTCTAATAGCTGGAAATTGTCTCTGTGGCACCAGTGTACAAGACGTCTGGTGAAGGACTGGCCGTCTCAATGATCTCCCTATCTATCCCCATTTTTTTTGCTAAACTCTTTGAGACGCTTATCAATAAAAGATTAGTCCACCACCTCGCAAAAGCTAAGCTTTTCTTTGACAAACAGTATACATTTAGGCAATGTGATTATATTGCGGATATTTTAACAGTCATCTCTGAACCTATATACCATGCAGTTGATAAGGCGCGCGAAGCCCGATCTGTAGCCCTTGATGTAACCAAGACCTTTGATAATATCTAACACAAAGAGATGCTAATGAAAATTAAATTGTACTGCATAACTGGACGTATACTAAATATAATAAGATCCTTGTTAGATATAGGATTATCCAGGTTGCCATTGATGGACGTATAGCTAAGCAGTATTACCTTAATGCAGAAGTGGCTAAGGGGTCGAGCTTTGGACCACAAATATTCCTGCTGATGATAAACGAGCTCCCCAATTATATTGCGTTCGAGATGAGTATATTTGCTGCGGATACAACGCTCTATAACATGCAAGAAAGAAGAACGAATTACATAAATCGAAGACAGTAGAAGAATCGTTTGATAATGACCTCCAGACAGTAGTGGAACAGGCGCCGCAAATAAATGGTAACATTTCATTTTAGTAAGATTAAGATGATCTTCTATAACAATTACAAGACGCCTCTCAAACTCCCGATAGCTATGACAAATAAACCCCTACCTGAGAATTCTTCCTTCAAACTCCTCGGCCAAGTATTCACGAGCAATATGAGCATTGCGAAGTCTGCTGCAAAGAAGATGGGCTCCTTCTATCGAGTTAGAAGACTACTCACACCTGAAAGTATCATGTACCTTTACAACCCCACCATTCCCCAGTGAATGAAGTATTGTTGCCACATTAGGGCTGGTGCATCAGCCACTTTCTCTTGGAAAATGTCAACAATTAAGTCTTAAATCTAATATATTCCACTTTGTCAACTAAATTCTAATCCCTATCCCACCGCTGCAATATTGCATCTCTGTGACTGTTTTACAAATATTTTAATGGAATGTGCTCGGATAAACTCGTTGTACTTGTGCCTTCTCAACGTACATATCCTCGACAACCCTGCCTAGCAACAAAAGCTCATCCCTTTCACTGTTTAGGGTTCCTAAATGCCAGAAAGATCTCTACTCTAATAGTTTTTCGCTCAAATAGTTAGACTTTGGAATTTGTTTTCTGCTGCCTGTTTCCCTGACTGTACTGATATGCAAAAGTTTTAGTGTAACGTCAGCCAACCTTTTGTTAATCTTTCCTAGGCATGGCCCAACATAGTAGCCTCTTACGCCTAAGTGGCGACGGACCTTGTTAAAAACCACAACACTATAGCTTTACTTTAAAACTTTTATTGGAAAAATTAATTCAGCTTTTTTGATTATCTAGTGGAGCTGACAGCTATTCAATGTAGCCGCCTTCAGTTTAAATAACTGCATCGATGCGGGTCTGGAACTGGAAGAATGGCCTTTCCTTAAGCGCCGGAGGGAGCTCGGCGAATACTTGGCGGGTGGTGGAGATTGATTGGCTTTAGTGTTGCAGGATTATGTTGACGGAGTGTTAGACATATGACCTAACGGAGTAGGTAAGCGTGTTCATGTCGAGGGAGGAGTGGTGAGGTGAGAGACGGCCACAAATTTGTAGCCTTCCTTCAGAAGCCAAGACCGTATCTCTTTAGACTTGTGAGACAGTGCCGAGTCATGCTCCTGCCCAGCGGCCACCTGATTGTACCAGGAGATCCCCACACTCTTCAGCGCATCTAGGTACACTTTAGTGTTGACTTTTAAGCCGACATCGACGATTTGAGGTTTGAGTATGTTGTCACAACGTAAAACCACACAGACCATAAATGTTGCCAGAGTCTTCTTTAAGCTGTGTCCTCATGCGTTGAACCATCCGGATTTGAATTTTGAGGGTGCTAGTAATAGACTGTTGTCATAACTTGGATACGTAGAGAAAAGGAATTGTACAGCTGTGCATCTCCGGTTTCGCTCGTTTAATATTTTGTCACTTTCAGACAGTAGTAGTCACATATCGCTCTTCGAATTCGTACACAACTGAGCAACTAGTAGATAGTCTGCAATAATAAAAAAAAAGAAAACCGGTTTTAATCAAACGGAAATAGAATCAGGTTTTCTTTTCTCCTTTTATTCACTATATATGTATATATATTATATGTATATATATTATATGTATATATATTATATGTATATATATATTTATATGTATATGTATATATGCACAACTATATATATATATATATATATATATATATATATATATATATATATATTATGCTCCTCGCTCCTTGACAAGGTTCAAAAGAGAGTCGCAAATCTGATAGACCCTGAACTGGCATCTAAACTTCAGCCTCTATCCCATCGACGAAACGTTGCATCCCTCTGCCTGTTCTACACGTATTTCAATGGTGAATGCTCTGACGAACTGCAAGCACTTGTGCCCCCAATACGTGAACACCCTCGACAAACCCGACAGGCTGCTAAATTCCACCCCCATACTGTAGAGATCCTTAGATGTAAAAGATCTTCTACTCCACTAGTTTCTTCCACAGAACCGCTAGACTTTGGAATTCCATTCCAGGTCCCTGCTTCCCTAACTGTCCTGAGGTGCAGAAGTTCAAGTGCAACGTGAACCGACATCTTGCTGCTCAAATCCCTACATAGTATCCCAGTAGTTGTTGCCCCTGATAGTAGCCCCCTACACCAAATTGGCAATGTGCCTTGTTTGGGGTGAAAATGTAATTAAAAAAAAAATGGTCCACTTTCTTATACATTTTCTATCTTTCTGCATATATATATATATATATATATATATATATATATATATATATATAGAGAGAGAGAGAGAGAGGGAGAGAGAGAGAGAGGGAGAGAGATAAATATATATATATATATATATACACACGTACATACATATATACACACATATACATATGTATATATTTAATTAAATTCATTTATACAAACAAACGGCTGCATATGTGCATGCATATTTCTATAATTTCCCGTTTCAGAGAAATTACATCATTCGGCCAAACGATTTCATTGGCCTGATGAGGTGATTTTTCTGAAACGGGAAATTACAGAAACACGTATGCGCATATGTAGCCGCTTGTTTGTATAAATGAATTAAATATAATATGCTCTGTTGAATCATTGAGTACTTATTTATAAGACACATGTTGTTTCAGTGGATGTAAATATAGTTTTGGGCAGAGTTCACAGCGGTAATGCCAAGTTTAATGTTAAGGATCGTCATTCAATTAATTGCCGCTCCGTTTTTTTTGACGTTCATTTGCAAAAGACAATGCAATTGAGTAATGAAATTGACTTTTACATTTCGGCTCAGAGTTAAATGGATTTAGATCGAGATATTTTAGAGGATACTTCGAACCATAAACATACATATTAGATCAATAAAACTGTTCAATTCTGTTAATTTTGTGTGCGTGTTTAGAATTTTGAATTGTTTAGAGGAATGATGCAAGATGGAGAAGGTAGAATAACATTCTTATAATAACTAAGGAACTTCTCTAACCATTTTAACTAAAAAACTTAATTCTAAAAATACCCCATTCTCTATAAATGGACTATCCTAAAAAAGGTTGTCTTATACTTCAGGCTCTAAGTTATATCGCCTTTGCACAACCGAAGCTATTACTATAATTACTTCGCCTCAAAGTAGTAATATAATAAATATTAAAAACGAACTGATCTCCTACTGCAGACATAAGTCCAAATTTAAATATAGTAAATTTGAAATTACATAGCTATTAATTTAACGTTTCAGATATATATGTATTTTTCCATGACATTATCGTTTTTTCTACATACTGACTTAGCATTTTATTACTCTGTAATTTTCATTGCAATTCTTTATTTCTTCCTTATTTGTCCGTTTTTACATCTGTAATCCCCGTTTCAGTGTTTAAATATTCTATCAATCAAATATGTCCATCTAACTATACATTTATTTTCTGCGTTTATGTTTACTTATATTTTATTATTTGCATTTACTTACACACTTATTTGCCTTATTCCGGAATTTGTAGATACCGGCAATCCCCTCTCCTATTTATTTACTCATCTATTTACTTATATGTATGCATATATATATATATATATGTGTGTGTGTGTGTGTGTGTGTATGGGGGTATGTTTGTTGTATATATATATATATGTGTGTGTCTAATTGTATGTATTCATATATATGTATGTATATACATGTGTATGTATGTCACTTATCATTAATTCATTTGTTTCGTTTAATAACTCCTGCTGATAATTTAATTCTTAAGTAATAACTTGCATATATCAGTTGACCCCTTTTCTGCTTTAAATTTTGGCGCCTTTTCAACGACATCTTGTATGGGTCATTTTCACATTGGATTTGCTATTCTTATATTAACTCAATCTCCATTCGTTTTTTCTTTTTATTTGCTCATTCTCCTCAAATTAGCCTAGCCTTGACAGTCGATTTAAATTCTTTGTTCTACGCACATCTTTACTTGCCCCCATTTGGGAATTATTTCACGGATTCTGCCTTTTTGATTACTTTGGATTATCTTCCACTTACGCGATTCCCTTAGTTTTCACTTGTGGAAATGGAAACTTAATCAAATTTATTTGACCGTTATTTGATATTTTACCTCTCATCAGACTATCCATTCACGTGTAATTATCTTTCTCTTTACCATACTCCCTCTCATTCACTATTTGTTACCAAGTAAGATCTATGAATTACTTGTAGTTTCATCAAATACTTTTGAAAGCAAAATCCGATCCCGCATTTTGCTAAATCCTACCCTCTGATGAGAAGAGAAAGTATTTCTTCGAAATTCCGCGGATTAAGGACTATCCACTTATTTCGTGATTCCTTTTTAAAATTAAATATGTCTGTAACTGTTTTTCAAAGTGTTTTAACATGTTTTATTAACTACTTGTTCTTATATATATATATATATATATATATATATATATATATATATATGTGTGTGTGTGTGTGTGTCATTAGATATGATAGAAAAAGTTTTATTTTTTTTTACACAGAGATCACCACTTATCAAGGCCCGGAAGCCACTCAGAGATAAGGGTTATTGCAAGTACATTACGTTAGTGTGGAGATTTGATGAAGTGTTTAATTAAGGGGGCGGTTCATTAGGAATTTGTTAACATTGGACTTGAAGACATCAAAGTTGTAGTCCGGAGGGAAGCAGGCAGACGGAACAGAGTTTCACAGGCGTGCAGTTCTAAGAAAGAAGCTTTGTTCATGGAATCCGCGTTTTGATTTAGGCACAGATATAGAGTGGGGGAAATTTTTCACAGTGGATTCAGCTAGACGGGTGTTTTTCGTGAAAGATTGGCGAGGGGGGACCAGAGATTGGAGTTCAGACGAGCATCTGCCATGGAAATAACGATAAAACAAGGATAAGCTCGCAACGTCTCTTCTGTGGGAGAGAGGTTGCAGAGTAGAGAAAAGGGCATCCCCCACTAAGCCACGAAGTCTATTTTGTACTATGTCAAGGCAGGATAGGCTGTTTTTGGCAGCTCCTGCCCAGATATGGGAGCAGTATTCCATTCTTGGACGTACTTGGCTTTTATATAGATAGAGAATTGCATCAGTAGTGAGATATCTTCTGGAGCGGTAGAAGGATCCCACCATCTTTTCAGCGACCTTGGCAACAGACTTGATGTACGTGTTCCATTTCAGATCAGGAGTAAAGGTCAAACCCAGAAGCTTGTCAAAACACGGGGCCTCAACCAAACGAGAGCAATCCATCACAATTGATGCCAGCTGGGGATCAGAGCGTTGATGATGTAAGGATAGGAGTTTGGTTTTGGGTGCATTAAAGGTAACCAGCCACATCTTCCCCCACTGAACCACGCGCTCGAGATCAGAGGAGAGAGAATCAGAGAGAACTTTGTCATCTACAGCCTTTGATGCCTTGCCGTAGATTGTCGTGTCATCAGCATAGATGTCAACGAATGATTTAAGTATGTGTTTAGGGAGGTCATTGATGTAGATCAGGAAGAGAGTTGGGCCAAGGATTGACCCCTGAAGGACTCCAGGATTTATATTGCAGGCCTCCGATTTTTTCTATCTACCACTACTATTATGAGCCTATCGGAGAGAAATGATTTAATGATCGAGAAAACATTTCCAGTTATACCGTAGCTGGAAATCTTGTGAAGTAGACCGTTATGCCATACCTTGTTGAAGGCCTTTGATATGTCAAGAGCAATTGCCATAGAAAGGAAGCCTTTGTCAAGAGATTCACTAATTCTGTGGGATATAAATGTCAGCACATCTGCGGTAGATCTTGCAGAGCGGAAACCATATTGTGTGTCACTAAGAAGGTTATTCCTGCTGAGGTGATTGATTTCATATTCTTCTAAATTCGTCATCAATTTTCGGATGTGACTGGAGAGGTATTTGTCTACTGCCGTACTCTTAATATTATAATACTTTCATATACATCTGGATCGATCTTCTGCTATACAAATATGTGTCTTTTTAAAATATTCATAAAAATTTTGCCGAGCTACAAATAGTGTGTTTTTCTCAGGACCAGTTTCACAACGAGTAGAAATAAAATAATTGGTTAGTCTACGATCTGTACTAATTCCTGTGGGTCTTGAAAGTCAAGTTCACTTTGATGGATTTTGATCGTAATTTCATATAGGCCTAATCATGCCCCAACTTTGTAAACGAGCTCAGACCTAATTCATATGGCTATATCGCGATGTTGTCATGTTGTCAATGTTTTGGTGGGAATATTAACTGCGATAAGTCTATAAATGTGATAGTAGAACTCAGTATTATGCCACACTTTTGCCAAAACTTAGAAGTGGCCATTTTAGAATTTATACAACTTCACCAATCCCGACATCAGCTGACCCCAAAGTGGCGGTTATATTCATCCGGTGAAGTCAATAAATTTGTACCGTATGATTTATTCTGAACCCATGCATTATTTTCAGAACAAACTATTAATATTGAAGAGTCCTATAACCATTTTCACATAATAAAAATTATGGATAGAGGCGGGCTGGTGATGATCACAGTGTGACGGAAAAAATAAATCACTGCGGCAATGTTTTTAATTTGCCTGACCCTTAGAGAGCCCCGCCCTCCTGATAACGTGTAGGGGTTAGTGAAACAATATGGAGATGGGGTAAAGCCGGGGTCTATTTTGAAATCGATCAAAGGTTTATTTCTCATCATTTTTATTAACAATTAGAAATTATCTGACAGAACAGAGAAACGTAATTATTTTAATTCAAACGGACAAAAAGAAGAACATGTCACAAGATGAAGGAATTAATCAATGATATTGCAAACATCAAATGGTTTGAATGAATCACTTTAATGGCAAAGGCTATTAACAAATCCCTACAATAAAGCAGTTAAATCGAAAGGCAGTATTCCGTTATCAACAAAGAGAGACAGCGTCGATTGTCAATAAAAAAAACTAGCACGTGAGCAGGCAGAAAGAGAATTTCAATAATGCTAAATTAACTAGTGATAGGGTTGAATAGGAAACGGATTATTGGTAATATTTCAATTTAGAAATAAAGTAAAGGAAATCCATCCGTATTAATATATACTAGCAAGAAGATTAAACGTTGCCTAGGGTTTGATGAGGGTCAACATATGGTCAACACCATACGTTTATTGTCTGCGAAATCGGGATAATTGCTCTTATTTCAATCAAATCGATTGATCTCCTGGTCTATCCTGGGCATATTGCGGTTGCCCGGAAAGAAACTCTACATGCCTCCCCACAGTGATTTTGTAGATAATTCATTGTATTCTGCATTGCAATGAAGAGACTTATTGTTGATTTGATGCGATCATTTTTAAGTAATATCTTGAATTGAAGTTTAAAATTTAAAAGTCCAGTATCAGTGTTTAATTTTGCTCTTACCAGAGACATTTATTTCGAACGAACTCGTGTTTTATCAAAAAAACCTACGGGTCATTTTTTTTAATACTTTTATCTCCTCAATTAAAGATTAGATAGAAGTCAAGTAGCAGAAATAAATTGTGCTACTTGATTTCTATCTGAATATTGAACCTGCCACTGTTTTATTAAAGAACATGCTGTGCATTTTATACACTGGGATCTTCTGCTCAAACGGTTATAAAACTTCTAAAATGTACTGTAAAATGTACGACCGCTACGAATACGACGTGCTAAGTCGTCAATAACATTTACACCTTCTTCTGCAACATTCTTTGTTATTCCAAGAATAATGTGAGGATAGTTTTGATACACATGTTCTATGAGATAATTCCACTGATGGAAATATTAGTGGTAAGCTCCGATAAATTACGCATCCTCGCATATCATAAAATAAAAACTACTAGGTATGAATCAATAAAAACTATAGATAAGACAGGCAGATTTTTTTGTTGTTCTGAATACGATTGATTTCTGTAAAAGTTGTAATTCTTTTAACATATGAGTGGCATTTCTTTGGGGAGAATCTGTATTTCGAAATGCGTTCAATTTCTTTAGTTTCAAGTAGAAACAGATTTTCAGATCGTCCAACTTTTCTTAGTTTCAAGTGTGAACTCATTGTTTGATCTGTTAAACTTTTCTGAGTTTCCGGTAAAAATTCTGTTAATTCTTGTGCCATTCAGAGAATCATCAATAAAATTCACAATCTCTTTTACAATTCATCTATATTTGATATGATTAAAGTTGGTAAGATCTTTGAAGAATTCTCAGTCAGCGCGTTTGTAATATCTTGTACTTTTGAGTTATGGTACATCTATTCTTGCTAGAGTTTATGGCGATAACAAACTTATTAAGTAGTGCTTATTTATTTGCGTAATCCTTTTGTCTTCATCCGCACTAAAATACGGGGTTAGTGTTCTTATTATTGTTTCCGTCACTCGCTGGAACTGGTGTCCATTAGCGGGCACTGTTGTATTGTGGGCATTACCTATATTCAATTTAACTGTATACGGCATTTATTGTTTATTAAATGGGCAGTTACAATTTTAAGAATGGATTTCTAAATAATAACGTTATTATATTATTATGGTCTGTATTGCGCATCACGACGGATGTGTTACATGATAGAGCATGAATTAGCACACATAAAAATAAAGGTACGCATTTAATGTGTAACATACATGAAATAATTGTATCGCTGTATTTTTATTTTAATTAAATTGCATAAATATGCGGACAACGTACAATATAATTAATGTGAGATATTTTTATTAGTTGGGTTTTTGGACTCATATTAACATTATATTTTACCCTAAACAAATCAGATAGGTCAGTGACCATTCTAAAAACAGGAGGGTACTACGAAATAAATAGTAAATGACTGATAATAAAACAAAATGATCCAAGAAAAAAAATAACAACATGTGTCAGTATCAAACGCTATAAAATATTTAGTAACAGTGTAAACTTATGTAGGTGGAGGACATAACAGACAGAAAGTATCTTGCTACAGGCTGTAAAAATAACTGGCTTGAGAGAGTGTCTCCTCTCGTAATTATTATAGAATTTCTGTATGTTAGAACTAAATAGTTTGATAAAAATCGGAAAATATGATCAGATAATTGCAGATGAAATGGTCATTGTTTATTGCTGTGCGCCCCCAGGTGGTATTTTCTTATGTCTTGTTTAGCGACGGGAATAATTGTGTCATATATATATATATATATATATATATATATATATATATATATATATATATATATATATATATATATATTTTAGTCATCGACATACAGACCTGTTTCGTTGTTTCACAACTCATCAGTGCCGCTAGACTAACACCTCTCCCAAGCCGAGGATCGAACCTAGAACCGTCGTGATGACAGTCGGCAGTTCTACCCCCTGACTACGGAATCGGTGGCCGAAATTAAACTGTCCGAATGTCTATTTAAATAAACATCCGTCCGCCACTCGTAGAGGGCTCAAACGTTTGTTTGTAAACAAACCGCGAGCTTCGCATTTTTTCAGCTAAATTAAGTAGCGAGTAAGATAATTTACGATAGTGCTCTACCCAAGAGGGGGGCTTTATAATATATATATATATATATATATATATATATATATATATATATATATATAATATATATATATATATATATATATATATATATATATATATATATATATATATATATATATATATATATTTCGGTTAGGAAGGTATTCAAAAATTGAAAATAATTGAATTTCAACCAGAGTCGTTGATAGTGCGCAATCATAAAACAGCAAATTATATATTTTTCAAATCTTTTTTAATGTAAATACAGTCATATCTTGCTACGATGTACATACCGTTTCAATTATATTAGATATCATCAGGCCAAAAAATTAAGGTACAAAAACTGAAAAGGTTTAGCATTTTAAAATTTTGAACAGAGAAAATTAGCGATGAGTGGCGATGGGCGAAATTTGAGTTCTTATGAGTATGTGTTAATTCTGAAGATTCGGTTTAAGGTTAAGGAATTAGGAAGGAGGGGGTAATATAGTAATATAGAAGTCGGGTGTGAAGACAGTGGAGGGGAAGGGGGAGAATGGAGGTTGGAGTAGCACTGTTGCTATGGCTACCTATGAAGCAGAGTGAGGATCAAATTTCAGGTCATTTTGGGGTGTTTCAGCTATTAGCAAGATAAAACTAACTTTGGGTCTACTGGTCAGTTGATAAAGATTTGATGTTTTTTTGAGTTCAGATTTTTTAATTTTATTTATTTTATTTATTTATTTTATTTATTAATCTTTTTTCTTCTTATTATTATTGTTTATTATTTGGAAATTTATCTTTAAACCTTTTTCTACTATGAAGAAGTTCGGTGTTTAATCTATATATATATATGTATATATATATGTATATATATATATATATATATATATATATATATATATATGCCTTGATGTTAAAGCTTATTGAATTGTGTTTTTTTGAGTTCAGATTTTTTAATTTTATTTATTTGTTTATTTATTTATTTTTATTTATTAATTTTTTTCTTATTATTATTATTGTTTATTATTTTGAAATTTATCTTTAAACTTTTTCTACTATTAAGAAGTTCGGTGCTTAATCTATATATATATATGTATATATATATATATATATATATATTATATATATGTATATATATATATATGTGCCTTGATGTTAAAGCTTATTGAATGATGGTAATACTGTCTCTTTATTTGTTTGTGTCCTTATGCGCGCATACATACATGAACGAATACACAAAAACGAGTAATAGATACTATAAACCCAAACATTCGCAGACAGACATATATACGTACGTGAATATATATGGGAGACACCCAAATATCGTTATCGGGACACTTATTCTTCTTAATCGGGTTATAGATTTGCCATATATATTTTCTAGTTTAATAAAATCAATTATTATTTTGTGTTTTGATTTTATTCTAGTTGGTACTTTAATAGGTTAAACTATTAAAGCTTATTGAATGATGTTAGTTTTAGCTTTAGGTATCGGTAATGGCAGGTAATCTACGAAAGATTAATGCCAGCAACAGTAAACGTAGTCACTAGTTTTGTCTTCTCTGCACCAGCCACTCGAACCCAAGGTTCTCAAGTCCTTCGCCACCCTTACTCAAGGCACGCCTCCATGTTGGTCTATTTTCTACTAGCTCCTCTCACACATTCACATCGATGCCGAGAGCGATCAGATCCCGTTTGGACACGTCTTTAAAGCACAGCACTTGGCAACCGCGGCTTCTTGATCCATTTGCCGGTTCGCTGTAGAGGATATCCTTAGGGAGACGGCCATCGGGCATTCTGCGCAGGTGTCCAAGTCAGCGAGATCGTCGTATCTTGAGTATCTGCCAGCACGTCTTAGCACCTCTGCGTTGGTGATTCTATCCCACCAATTGATGCCCTTGATATGTCGCAAGCATCGGTATGCTTAGGGGTCTATATTGATATATATATATATATATATATATATATATATATATATATATATATATATATATATATATAAAGTGAAAGTGTATGTCTGTCTGTGTGTGTATCTGTGTGTGTACATTTCCCACCGCAATCACTGTTAATTTTTAGTCTACAGACTCGAAATTCAAACTACAGGGTACTGAGATCTGGGAAAATCGATGTAATCGGTTTGTGTCCAGAAATTTGGTGATTAAGGGGTAAAAGTTCAACGATTTGACCTTTGAAAACTCTACCAAACTCATCCGAAAATTTTGGGTCTACGCACTTGAAATTTTAGGCAGAGATTTCTTGAACATTGATCTAACTTAATAACTTGATTTTAGCCCCAAACAATAAATTTTAAGAGGTCATAATAGGGGTCAAAGTTTTAAAAAAATTGACCTCTGCGGTCTCTTGCAAATTACTCAGACAATTTCTAGTCTAAATATTTGAAAATTTACATAAAGGGTATTCAGAGATAGGGCAAACTTTTTCATCTGTTTGCGTCGAAATTTTTTAGTTACCAATATATAAATGTATGTATGTATGTATGTATGTATGTTTGCATGTCTGCCTTAAACTTTCAATAGAGGCGACGGATTTTACCAAGATCAGTATCGTTTTAAAGTTCGACCTTTCATACGACAAATCTCGAAAAATCGGCTAAAAGCATTAATATCTTCCCCTTCAACTAGGTACCTTTCTACAGGGGGGCCACTTTTTTCGATAATATTTTTGAAAGTTATCCTCTCCTTTAGATTGTCTAGCCTTAATTTAAAAAAAAAAATGCCGCTTCCGGTTTGGCGGTGGTCGTAACAGCATAAACGTTAGGTTTTACCCCGTTCTTTTCCTTCTTTTGCGGTAGGGGTTCGAGCCTGCCTTCCTACTACCACTTTTTTTTTTTGCTCAACATACACATCCAACCACCCGGGCAACGCTGGGCTGAAATGCTTGTACATAATAATTCAATTATATCATGTGTTATTTAAGACCATTAAACTGCCTTTATGTCAATGTATACGTAATTATTTTATAATTTTTATTGCTTATAATTTTTATCAATGTGTATTATTGCATATTGATATCTTTATCATAGTATTGTGTTGAGATTATGTTTAAAGGCTTTTCCGAGAACGAGAAGCTAAGTGCACGGTTGAGGGTTTATTGTAATTTATACTATGCGAAGGTTGTTTCTGGAAATCATATAATGTTTTCTTTTAGGAACTTAAATTATTTTTTTTATATACATATGTTGGGGTAGGAGTAGATAAACCTGTAAGGGAAATTCTAGATTCGTATATTTAGTACTAAGGTAAATTAAGCATTGTTTGAGAAAAACTTTGAGTCAGGTTGGTTAGTTTATGGAGGGTGTTATGTAATTTGTATGTTTTAATTGTTAGTAGTAAGTTTAGTTAAATTAAGGTGTTAGGCTAGATGAGTGCACTGGGTATGTGTTTGGAGTATTAAGACCAACAAAGTACCCACAGCACAGTCAGACATGAGTAAGCGGATATACATACAAATGGATATACAAATATTTGAACAGACATATGAATTAAGTGTACAAACCGAAAAAAATCCTAATAGAACCATAGTGACTTAAACTTAATATGATTTCCTTTCTTTGCTTATCTGTTCTTTAAAAATTTCGCTTATGTTTCGTTCACAGCAAAATCATTTTGCTTTGAATAATATTAATTTTTGTTTCTTCTGTGTTTCTATTTACTTGCCTCCCCCTCGAGAGCAGAGTTAAAACCAAGGTCTGTTTTTAATGTAGGTAAAACCCAGCTTCCCAAAAAGCGGCACTCTGGATAGGAACAGAAATAAAAATAGTCTAAATCATTATAGATTTGCCTCTCTACTGACCGAGAACAAAAAAGTAAAGTGTCGCATCAGAATATATACGACACTGTACTCACTATCCTGTGTTATTTAAAGTCATTGGCTACTCACAGCTTTTCTAGCTTTTTTAGTTTTTATTTCTTTATCCCTCCGGTAGCTAGTTGCCGTCGTTCCTGTTGGTGACGTCATCGTCGTCATATTAATTATTGTAAATAGCAATTTCTTTAAGATAAATACGTATTAGATACGTTTAAAGCCAAAATAAGACAGTATTACAAAATAAACAAATATTTATTTTGTTTAAAATTTATATTGAAATTTAGAAATGCATTCGAAGAAACACCCCATCATCAGTCTGTCTTTCCTTTTTTTTTTCATGTTGTTGGAGCAAAGAATCAGTAGAGGTCCGTTTGTGGCCTTTACGGTAGTCTTAAAAATGTCGGAACGGTGCGTTGGTCACGCGAAATTCATGTTAGGTCTTCTGTTTCTTAATAGAAGCGCTGGTTGAGTTTGAATAAAATAAATACGTATTAGATTAGATTGGCTTGAAGCCAATGCAACGCATTATTACAAAATATGCATATATTTATTTCGTTTGACATTTATATTGAACTTTATAAATATATTTCGAGGATACACTTCATCATCAGTATGTGATTCAAATTATACCAAAGGAAATACATACTGATGATGAAGTGTATCTGCGAAATATATTGATAAATTTCAATATAAATTTCAAACAAAATAAATATCTGTTTATATTGTAATAATGCGTTGTTTTCGTTTCAAACGTATCTAATACGTATTTATTTTGTTCAAACTCAACAGCGCTTCTCTCAAGGAACACAACACCTTACGAATTATTTACTTGTTTCTTTTCTTAGTTCTGAGCTAGTTATGAATTATTCATATTTCCATGTCTTTCTTAATATTATTGCAGTTATTAAAAAATTAGCTATTTTTTACAAATGTAATTTCCTAGAAATGTAGTACACACATTTTATTTTATTTACGATCATGACATGTTGCAAGTATGTACGTTAACATATACACATTCTATTAAAAATGGTCCTATATGTTTTGTCTGATGAGGGGATATAGTATTTTTAAAGGAGATATTTGAGAGTTAATTTTTTCTTATACTTTTTTCGTGGCTTCTGTCGTAGTAAAAATATACCAACAAAATAAATGGAGTCGAACCATCTAAAATACATTGGAACATTAACCCGTAAGAGGGAATACCATTTATATAGATTAGTTAGCTAGCGCGACTCAACATCATGTGTATAAATATTAATCACACTTGCTGAAATCCCATAGATTCAACGTTACAAACCCCTAAAAAATACGCTTACTTCAATCCATATAGGTTGATGTTCGAACATTTACGTTTCGTTTGAAAAATTTTTTTCCACAGCCTAAACGCACTAGGTAATTCCAAATACAATTTTAACTTCTAAGTTCTCTTTCAAATCAGTCGTCCCCAGACATCCTAGAGAGAAACGTTGGTGACTATTTAAACAATTTTTGGTTGTTCTTTGCCGTATCTTTTGATCAGTGATAATTATTACTTGCTACACTGATGATTGCATAAACATGAAACGCTATTATTTATCGCTAAATATAACTGTTAATATTTATTAAAAATTACTATATTTTTCGATCTCTATCTATATATATTTATATATATTGTTCCACATACAGTACTGTTTCATTGTATCACAACTCATCAGTGCGTCTAGACAAGCACCTTTCCCCAGTCGTGGATTGAACCTACAACCGTCGCATTGACAGTTAGCGGCTCTAACCATTCGGCTACAAATCAGTGCCGTAAATATTTCTCATAGAGTGTGTATAAAATTTACACCCTCCCGTCACACAGTGCTCGAACCATCAGCTTGTTTACAAACAAATTAATAGTGGGCTTCGCTTAATCGCTTTTAAATACGCGTCGGGTAAAAATATATTTACAAAGTGCTCAACCCAAAGAGGGGTTTTATATATATATATATATATATATATATATATATATATATATATATACATATATATATACATATACATATATATATATATATATATATATATATATATATATATATATATATACAAATATGAGATATACGGTCGATTATTTTTTTTTGTTAAATAGTTTCATTGATGAAGCTTTATTAGATAAAACAGATAATGGTTTTATCTGCAAACATAAAAAGTAATATATATATATATATATATGTGTGTGTATATATATATTGTTACATATGAGTTTCAAACAGATATGAAGCTACACACAGAGTACAAAACCTGGCTTCTGAACGATAGTGATATAGAAGAATTTACCAAAACGTTGCCATATCAAATATGTGACTGCTCTGGGTACTCTGTCTCCGGTCCAAAACTCCGTATGTCGTTTCTGAGTATAATTTTTGATATGCTGGCGTCCGATCACGAGAATAGTTTTCTTTATGTGTTTTGTTTAACGCCATAAAACCCCATGAAACCTGTGATCGCCAGTAGCCCTGTAAGTTTTAAAATTGAGATTTACTGCTCCTATAACTTTTACGACAATGTGAGCCGGTTTCCGATATAAAATGTGTTAGCCTTGATGAGATTAGGGACACTTTCAGACACTAATTAACAGACATCGAACAGAACAACTTATCATTCATCTTTCCTTCTCTTATTCTGTTTCGAAAGAAAAGGAAAAATATCGTGTATCTGCGTAGCCACACCTGGCATCAGCGAGACACAACATTAGCGTCGTTTTCACCAATGTCTTTCAATTTAGCCGGGGATAATCGACTGATAGGTTGGCCTGAATTATTGAAAAGTGGACACATGACCGCAAGGAATAGGGAAGGTCAGTTTGAGGCGAGAGGGATGTTGTTAATTGGCGAACAGCGGAGGCTTGTAATTCTCCAACTTCGACACAACTTAATGGCGGGCAAAACACTACTTATTCGCTACAATCAATAACTTCTTCATTGCTTGAAAGAGGGAATAAGAAACAACGGTGTTGCTTATTTTAATGAAATCCTACCTTGCTGCCTGCGAATGTCATTTGTAACAAATGATTAGAATTAACAATTTATCATGTGGTTAATTAAAAAAAAATCATTTAATTATAAAATACTTTGATTTTTTACTCTTCATTAAAAGATTAATTTTAGGACGCGTGTGTCGAAGCCACGTGTTAAGCGAGGAATGTCGTGTTTCAAAGAATAAGTGTGATACGTAGAGAAACAAAATATTTCAAAGTTTACATGAAAGAGCTAGTAAAAACTTGAGATGACAGATTAAAACAAAATGTTATTTCAAATGTAAATCATGGACTGACAAATATTTATTTCAAACTTAACTGATAAAATTGTGCCTAAGATGAGTATATTTGTAGATAACATTGCGCTTTATAATAGACATGATAAAAAACACGAATATACAGAGATCCAAGGCGATGGCAAAAAATTAGAAAACGACTTTTAATCTGTAGTAGAATTAGGACGTAAATGCTATAAAGACTAAGGTTTTTACAATAAGAAGAAACGTTTACAACTGCGGATGTCCATGACTAATAACAATCTACACTAGAGATCATCGTTCAGACCCTGGACGTTACATTCACAAGCAACAAGTATTAGAACAAATACATCGAGGACGTTGCCAAAGTTGCTGCAAAGAATGTGAGATTCCTCTCCAGTTATAGAAAAATCAGTGACACCTAAGATTATCCTGTATCTCTATAGAGCTATCATTTACCCATGAAACGTAGAATGGTTTTCTAATATTGGCTACTGAATCTACATATAACCTCCCTCTCTTAAACAGCAAAAAATGTAACCAACCTAATAGGTCGAGCACTACTAACCAAGTTTCAATCTTTTTTATAATCGCCGCAATATTACATTCCTGTGCCCTTTAAACGTACACATCTGACTAAAGCGACAAAGAACAATCTCCTATCATTTCAGTGGTCATTCCCCTAGGTACCAGGACACTTTCTATCTTAAGAGTTTCTTATTTTAGACCGCTTCAATTGCCTTCTGGTCTTTTTTACAAAGGAGTTCACTCGAGGATAAGGGTTAATGAGTGTACGGTAATAAATGGGACAATATCGTGGTAATCGTAAGTAGCAAAAAAATGGTAAATGTTAGTTAAGGGGACAAATTATTGGAAACTTGTTTATGTTTGACTTGAAGACAACCATATTGTAGTCAGTTAGAAAGCAGGAAAATAGAACAGAGTTTTACAAGTGTGTAGTTCTAAGAAAGAAGCTTTGGTTATGGGATCTGCTTTTGGGATTAAGCAAAGATAAAGAGTGGAAAAAGTATTGATAGTGCTTTCAGCTCGACGAGTGTTTTCCTGGCAGCTTGGCGAGGGGGACGAGAACTTGTCATGAAAACAGCGATAAAGCATTGAAAGGCGCGGACGTCACTTCTGTGGGAAAGAGGTTGCAGAGTAGAGAACAGGACATCCTCCACTTGATTCCGAAGTTGGTTTTGAACTCTGTCAAGGCAGGATGCGATGCTTCTAGCTAAGATGTGACACAATTTGTAATGATCCAAAGGACAGAAAATAAAGTACGTACATTTTACTTACTTTAATTTGCATAATTTGATAGTGTTTCGTTTTTTTATTTCTTTTTGTCGAGTTTTTTTTTTTTGCTGTTGTCTTGATGATATTAAATTGTTTTCTTTTTCTTTACTTTCCTGTCTGATAAAAATGTAACGTTTATATTTTTTATGTCTCTACTCGATTATAATATATTTTTATTAAATGTAATTTAAACTTCGACACTACGTTGCCTATGTAACGTTTCTTACATGATTTGTTATTTTTAACCCTTTTTTGCCTATAAATTCTAGTCGTCAAAAGTAGATCACATTACGTTTTTTTTTTTACATATTACAGGTATCACGTGATAATTTATAATCATGCCATACTTCCCTTTGACCCTAGTCTTTTACGTTGTCGTTATTCAGTGTTAGAGTTTTCACAATTTCTACATTTTTATACGTAACACTGTCTGTTAAAGTCTTACATTAGGCTTTATAAATGTGTTTCTATAAATTAAGACCAACATTACGTCGTTTATATGTTGTTTTCTTATCTCAAGGTACACTCCTACTCACCTTACCAGCTATATGCACTATTACATTGTAACTAATTGCCAGACAGTTAACACTTGAGAAATTATATAATAATATATTGTTAGCAGGATTTTCAAGGTAACTAAATGTTCCTTGCAAGTATATATTTCATGTATCGCAAAAAAACAGATTAATCTAGACCAACCTATGGCTACACAACGGTTTGTTCTGGTAAACCTTTACTTCAAAACTTTAAGCAGAAATGTCATGATGAGTGACAGAGGCCGGTACCCACAGGTTCTTTATATCGGTAATCATCACATATCCGATCGAATTCTCAGCGATTTTGTGTCGGCATCTTTCGGTGTGATTCCGCAAACAACCGAAAAATCTGACCCGATTAATGCCAGACGATAAATTCAAAACTCGCCAATCTTACCAAATGTGGCATAAAACAACCATCGCCAAATTTATAAGCAAGAAAAAGAAACTATAAATTTAATTAAATCAAAAAGATCGTCCAAAGTATATGTAAATTATCATTCATTTTCGATTTATAAATGTTTATATTTCAATGTATTTCACTGGTACATTGAAACTTGATATATGTAGACCGCGCATTGCTTATTAGGTACTCGTATGGCCATCTTTCGTTTTCCCCGTTTAATTATCATAAAAACTTATCAGGTTATTTTTCAAAACATGTTTACTCCAGTAGTACTTCTTATGAACGCCTTACGTTCGAAACTTTTTCGTTCTTTTAACGATATTCGCACTGCATTGAAGACCTAACCACAAGTTCACTAAGTTTACCTTTACTCACCTTTTCTCCTGTTCCTTTCCACTAACCAATTTATATATTTATGGATGGATCAAAATCTCGATAATTTAACACCACACAATAAAAAACAATATCAACACAAACACCCAGGCAAATAAAGGAAGTCAGAACTTAAAACCCTAAAACAAACGACAAAAATATAACATTAGTTTTATTCACCACACGCTACAAATGAAACCTTTGATGATGACAGAGATTGAATGCGCGTAATAAGTAAATAAACATTTAACAATATATTTCGTCTGATAAAATCTTCACATGAGACTTTCATAAATAGACATGCTAATATTCCTCGGTTTTTATATAGATAATCTCAAATCATCGCATAAAAATATATTAGAACAATTTTTGTTCATAGAACACCATATATTTTAATGCTTCGTTTCTTTTACATGGACACGAACAGTTTTAGATAGATTTAGTTATCGTTCCTATGTTCCAACGTATAATATGCCCTTGTTGTCTACTCTACCTGTTTGGACATCTCTTTGCTTGAATGTACATTTAAAACAGAATTAGAGCACTAATAGGTCTATGTACATACCAAGTTCTGTGAGATATTCAATTACAATGCAAAAAAACAAATATAAAGACAGATTTATGAAAATTGCGAAAAAATAAAAATTATATTTCCTAAAAAAGGTAAGTATTTTTCCCAATAAACGATAACTTTAATGAAAATTACAAACCCATATACATATAAAGACGAGCTGCTTCGATCTCTAGTAATGGCATGAAAATCCGATAATTCTAAGTTGCTTACATCATTAACACATATCGTTGAAAGAGATCCTCTTATTTATTCAGTAATCGCAGTTCAGCCCGACATTGGTCGGGCCCTAAGTTCTGTTCTGTTTATAACTTCATGTGCGTATATATATATATATATATATATATATATATATATATATATATATATATATATATATATATATATATCGACAAACCCGACAGGCTGCTAAATCCCACCCCCACACTGTAGAGATCCCTAGATGTAAAAGATCTTTTTACTCCAATAGTTTCTTCCCCAGAACCGCTAGACTCTGGAATTCCATTCCAGGTCCCTGCTTCCCCAACAGTACTGACGTGCAGAAGTTCAAGTGTAACGTGAACCGACATCTTGCTGCCCAAATCCCTACATAGTACCCCAGTAGTTGTTGCCCCTGATAGTAGCCCACTACACCAAAGTGGCAATTTGCCTTGTTTGGGGTTAAAATGTAATATATATATATATATATATATATATATATATATATATATATATATATATATATATATAAAATAAAAATACCAGCGATGGTTGACGTTATGTTGTTTTGAAAAAAAGAAAAAACCGAATTAATTTATGAAATAATCAATGTTTCGTCCCTATTGCAGAGGACATCTTCAGGAAATTAAAAGGAAAAATGCAAAAAAAGAAAATGATCATAGACCATACGAAAATGAAAAGAAAACAGTGTTAGAATCCTACCCATATACGGAAGGATAACATATGTGTTTGTATGGGAAGGTTGAGCTGTTCAATGTGTATATATACCTTTTATTTTTTTTTTTTTTTTGCATTTTTCCTTTTAATATCCTGAAGATGTCCTCTGAAATAGGGACGAAACGTTGATTACTTCATAAATTTATTTGTTTTTTTTTTCTTTTTTTCAAAACAACATATGTATATATATTAAAAAATTTGACTCTTGTCCTAGTAACTTACATCTAAAATTTCAAGTGTTTAGACCCAAAGTTGGCGGAGGATTTTGGTAGAGTCTGCATAAGTAAATTCTTTCAACTTTGACCTCTTGGCAGCCAAATTATCGTCCAAACTGAGTTTAAAGCTTGTTGCATGTCTGAGTACACTTTACGTAAAATTTCAAATGTTTAGACCCAAAATTGGCTGAGTCGTCTGCAAAAGATCGCAATGATCAAATCTTTCGAAATTTGACCCATCTGCAACGGAATTCTTGGTCAAAACCACATTAAAACCTTTGCCCCATGTCTGAATACACTTTATATAAAATTTCAAATGTTCAGACAAAAAGTTGCCTGAGTCATTCGGTAAAGACCGAAGAGGTCAAATTTGTTTAACTTTAACCCCAATTTTGACCTGCTAACATTGATTGTTTTGATCTGAAATAAAATTAAAAAGTTTGATCCATGTTCAAGTAACCTACATCTAAAATTTCAATTGTTTATACCCAGAATTGGCGGAGAAGTTTGGTAGAGTTTTCAAAGGTTACATCATAAACACTGGCCCCCCTGACAGCCAAATTTCTGGCTGGAAACCGTTTAAAAAGATTTTCCCAAATCTCAATACCCTTGGGTAGAAATCTAGAGCCTGTAGACTGAAAATTGAAAGAGTAGTTTGGTAAAAAAAATGTATACACACAGTCAATTTCACTTTTATGGGTTATTTCTTAAATTCCTTATAATTTCGACCCAGACATTGGCACTTAGATATAAAGGGCTACTATTTGGTATCGTATCTAACAAGGGGCAGTAGGAAGTTAAGCAGCCGATGCCCGATTACATTATATTGGCATTTCTGTGGGTTATTGTTGTAAGAATTCAATTCAGTTTTCCTAGTCAGTTCGTGCCCAGATGTGGCAACTGTATTCCATTTTATGACGTACTCGGATCTTATACAAATAGATAATGTGCACCGACAGTGAGATACTTATTGAAGCTGTGGAATGATCGAACTATTTTTCCAGCAGCTTTGACAACAGATGTGATGTATGTGTTTCATTTAAGATCCAGAGGTAATGCCACTCCCAGAAGCTTATCAAGACATGGTGCTTCCCAAGACGAGATCCATTCATTTTAATTGGGGCCACATGAGGGTCAGAACGATTATGATAAAAAGAAAGAAGCTTTATTTATTACGTACAATTTCGAACTGCATTGAAACCCCGTGAAGTGAAAAAACACATAAAAATGTAGTTCCAATTACTTCATCCGAAATGCTAATGTTTTCTCCAAAATCATAAAAAAATACACGTTTATATGTACATATCAGGGAGTCCACGTTAGTAGCGATTAAGTTAACTCGGGTTAATTATAACTAGGGGCACACTTAGTACATTTAGAATAAGTTTAGGCCTAAAACGGAATTGTACTAAGAGACAGCGATGTGATTTTTTAAAAGGAAAAGTAAAGATAAAACGCTGTAGATATAACAGTTGAACGCTATGGGGGTATTATGACGAAGCACGTTTTCAAGTGGGAGAGAATTGAGGCTTCAATGAAACAAGACACGATAATCATGTCGTAGAATCTAAGGCAAATATAGTAATATATAATAAATATAGTATATATATATATATATATATATATATATATATATATATATATACACACGTTAATACTGGTACAGAATCTGGACAACCCTTTGAAAATAATATAAGTGCTGTACTTATATTATTTTCAAAACGTTGTACAGTTTTTGTACCATTAAAAGTTATATATATATATATATATATATATATATATATATATATATATATATATATATATATATATATATATATATATATTCTTAATACGTCTTTCCAAACAGTGACCAGCAGCTCCAATCTAAGGTAGTTTTCAATAAACAGGACACTTGGACGGGCCCAGGGATGTAGGAGAATTATATTTTTTCACCTGATTATTAATGATATAATTATATTCTCTGGATAACCATCACAAATGAAAATTTCTTTGACAATGAACTTGCACACACGCAACAACCAACCTTCTTCTCCTAAGGAATATGCCATTAACGAGCATTTGATTGAAAATCGATTTTCATGTGTTTCCTGCATTTTATCTCTCCATGTTATTTTAGAAATGTAATATTGGACCCCGCTACCTGAAAATTGTTGTATTTTAACATTCAAGGAGAATTATCTGAATTGAGACTCTGAAAAACATGTCAAACTAAAATTTTAAAAATCAAGAAACAATTTTTGTTGAACAGATATCGGAATATCGTCAAGTACATAGCGGGAAGATTTAGCATATGTAGCCATTTTTATAAATACAGTGCTAATAATGGGGAAATGCTGATAATAATGCTTTATTTATAAGAACAGCGGGCAAAAACAAATATGTTTTTGTAAAGGCACGTGTGATGATAATAATGAACCTATAAAACGTGCATCCAAATAAGCTGCATTTGTGTAGAGTTATCTCCCTTTCAATTACGAGTAAAATAGAAATAAAACATGCTTAACTGTTATTTGCTTTATCATGCAGCTTGCAAAACGAGTCAAAATCATTCCCATTCTCAACGTTGCACTCGCGTCCTCTCTAAGCAATTTGGAAGATGTCCACAAAAAGCCAAAAACTGAATACCGAAATGACATTTTTCTCGTTAATTTAAAATAATTATTATCACATAGGTTGTTCACTAAAATGATAACAGCAAACATATGTCGCAATCACGTAGTCGACAATATTTTAAACAAATACATTAATATTTATTCCAAAATCTGGTTCTTTGCGTTTAAATTACTCTTATTCATAACAAATTAGACAAGATGCCGCTTGGGCGTAAAGGGGTTATGATTTGGAGCCATATTTAGAGAAATACTATGGAGGGAGTTGAGCAGCAACATGTTTGTTCACGTTAGATTTAAATATCTGTATATAATTATATAAGCATAACAACAGGAAGACATTCTAAAGTTTAGTAGTTAAAGGAGGAGAAACAATTCGAGAAGTAGACTTTTTTTTACATCTAGCGACCTCTTCTGTAAAAGAATGGGGTATTGCTGCTTGTCTTGTAAGTGAGGGGTGTTTAAATCAAGTGACACAATTATTACGAATTCAACAAAGCACATTCAATTAAAATACTTGTAAAATAGGTTTGGTTGTTTTGTTTTACGGCATATCAACCCTTTACTTCTTATTTAATGCCGACTCCAGTTATTTTAAAATTAGTACGCATGTGATATTCAATTATTTTGTGTCAATTCTCCTAGAACTGTGTATCTTCAATCGCAACCTTGTAGTGTTTGGTTTGGTTGTTTTATAGCGGATGTTATCGTTTTTTTTTTGTTTTTGTTTTTTTGTTCCCTGCCCTGAAGAACATGAATAAGTCTTGCAAAAGGGGAGGAAAAAAGATTACAGTATAACTGTTTGGTGCGTTTTAAGTTAAGAAATAATTCAGGAAGTGGGGGAAATAGAAAGAGAAAGAGTAAGTGGGAAGTATCTAGTATCACCAGTGTAAAAGCGGCATATAAATGCAACATTCCGGCGATGGAACTGGGCTTGCAGCTTCGTTGATAGTGCGATTTATATTAGGTCATATAATCTTTTTGGATTCCGTTTAAGAATGTGATACTAATCGTGAATGCACCAGCCCATATGTGGCAATTATACAATATGTAGGGGTGAGTAATGACCTTGTAAAAATACAGGAGGTTTAACGTAGCCTATTATTTATCATAGTAATTAGTAGGTAAGAATATTCCGTGTAGAATTGTGATGAGAGAAATAAGTAGATATTAAAGAAAAAAGATTAAACTGAAAAATACAAAATCAAATGAGCTATACATGGTATGGATAAAGCAATAAATTAAACCGTTGTCTGATCATTGCATGTAAAGGTGAAAACATGAATTGTACATAAAAAGTTGTATAAAATTATTGGGCTAAACTAACAAGATTAAACCAAATGACAAATAAAAGCAGTTACAAATACATTTTATAAATCAGGACCGTTATAGAAACCTTGGATAAAACAGTAAAAGTCAAGTACGAAAAATACCGTCATAATAAATCTGGATTTCACAAAGCAGAAGAAAAAAGGCAATAAATCCAAACTGTTTTAGGAACATTGGTTAAGAGGTGGACTTCTACGAGGCAAAAATAAATAAGCTATTATCCGAACAGTATATAGATAATGAAAAGTATAAATAACTAGCCTGGGTTCCAGGCCTTGCCCTAGTGATTGGGGGTGTGTTTTGAGAAAAAAAGTGATAGAAGGCAGAGAGGCTCGAACCTGTGCGGCGAAGGCGGAAAAGAAAAGGAGAGAAAATCTGACAGCTACCGATGCTTCATGACGCGACCGGAAGTCTAAAGCGTTCAAATTCAGTGTAGTACATCGAAAACAACAGATGACTTTCTGAAATAGCGTCAGAAAATCGGACGCCTCCCTGTTTTAGTCAATTCTTCGATATTTATCGTCCACAGGGTCGCGCTTCAAAACGATACAAATCTCGTGATAATTCGTTACCTCTGTCGAAGGTGTTAGTCAGACATACAAACAAACAAACACACAAACATACATACATTTAAAGAGACAGGTGAGATTTATATTATAGATGACCCTACCTTTTAAGAATAAAGTATGTGAAACTAGGAGTAGAAACAGGTAATCACTCCAAAAACCATGTAGTATTATTGTATAAAAAGAAGATAGATTAAATACGAAATCAAAAGTGTAATGAAACCATTTGCTGAAACTAGTAATTGTTCAGACAACTACTAATAAAAACGTATTTTAGAAACATCGCATTCGATTAAAAGTAATAATAAAATTATAAATATTGTATATGATAGTGACATTTGTGGAAATCTGTTTAATAAAACTTGGAGAAAAATAATTAGAGATAAAATAAGAAATAATTCTGTTATAGCAGCATAAGATGAATCAATAAAGTAGGTATCATGTAATAAATAAAAGGTATGAAACTAAAGCGTAGATATAAATATTAGTATACTGTTATAGAAATATTTGATTAAACTGACAGTTATACATCTAAAAATATATTAAAACTATTACAAAAATAATTGTTGAAAAAATAATTAAATCAAGCAATAAATAAAATAAGTCTTTAAAAAAATAGATGATGAGATAAATAGGGATGTATTATAAATAAGAAACGTTGGATTATAATTACGAGTAGATATTGCGTAAATACAAAACTAAACTATTTGGGAACTGCCTTGACAGAGTACAAAATAAACTTCGTGGTTAGTGGGGGATGCCCTTTTCTCTTCCCTGCAACCTCTCTCCCACAGAAGAGACGTTGCGGCCTATCCTTGTTTTATCGTTATTTCCATGGCAGGTGCTCGTCTGAACTCCAATCTCTGGTTCCCCCTCGCCAATCTTTCACGAAAAACACCCTTCGAGCTGAATCCACTGTCAAAAATTTTCCCCACTCTTTATCTATGCCTTAATCAAAACTTAGATTCCATAAACAAAGCTTCTTAGAACTGCACGCCTGTGGAACTCTGTTCCGTCAGCCTGCTTCCCACCTGACTACAACCTGGATGTCTTCAAGTAAGACCTAAACAAATTCCTAATGAACCGCCACCTCAAGTAAACACTTCAATAAATCTCCACTAACGTACTGTACTTGCAATAACCCTTATCCATGAGTGGCTTCCGGGCCTTGATAAGTGGTGACCACAGTGTAAAAAACAAAAAAAAAAAAACTGATCAGGAAGTATAAAATTATAAACATCAAATTTAGAGTAATCTGGAATACGACCCCCCCCCCGCAAAAAAGATAAAATATCGTTCAATAGAAAAACTAGATTAAATGAAGATTTTATTTGATTTAGCAAAGTATCAAACTGGTTGTAAAGATAAAGTAATAGATGAAATTGTTTGAATAGCGTTTGATTAAACTTAGAAATAATTATTAAGTAGTAACTAAAACCTCTTAAGAAATATTGAGGAAAACCAAGAAGTCTAGTAAAAAATTTAGAACTCATTAAAACATTTGATAAAACTAAAAAGTAAATCCTTTTCCAAACGTTGGATAACATTAATATCGACGTATTCATAAATAAAATATATACGAAATAAAAATGTAATATAAAATTTGATTATATTATAAAATTCTTAAAGCATATTACATGGCAATAGAACGGGAAGAACAAGAAAAAAAAAACTATAAGAATATTTTATAACACTTGGAGGATTGAATCAGGTAACGAATGCATTTGTTGTAGAATCATTGCAAGAATCATGGGAATCTGATAAATAAAAGCTATTATGGAAATATAGAGTAACATTTAGAAGTAGAGATCAATTAATCAATGAATCCGTTTTAGTTATTTTATGTTTACCTTAGAAGGATTGGTTTAACATAAAATTGTAATCCATATAAACATTGAATGAAACTTAGTAGGTATTTACTATTAAATAAAGAAAAAATTCAAATAGATATCAGATACATAAATAGCATTGCCAGGGCCGCTGCGAGGAAGATAGGTGTTTTCTACTGTGCTAGAGAGGAAGATAGGTTTTTTCTACTGTGCTAGAGAGAAAGTAGTCTGTATCTCTCTAAAAAAAAAAAACATCATTGGCCAAAGTATGAAATATAGTTGTCACATTTGGGCTGGTGCATTTCCTGCTAGCCTCTCACTCCTGGACAGAGTTCAGAAGAGAGTCGCGAAACTTATAGATCCTGATCTAAGCTTCAACCTCTGTCCCATCGACGAAATGCTGCATCCTTTTGCCTGTTCTACAAGTATTTGAAAGGTGAATGCTCTGACGAACTGCAAGCAGTTGTACCCTTTCGATGTAAGTACCCTCGACAGACCCGACAAGCAACAAGATCCCACCGCTACAGAGTAGATATCCCTAGATGTGAGAAATCCTTCTACTCTAAGAGGTTCTTCCCCAGGACTGCAAAACTTTTGAAATCCTTTCTGGGATTCTACTTTCGCAAATGTACTGACATGCGGAAGTTTAAGCGTAATGTCAACAGGTATCTTGCTGCTCATCTCCTTACATAGTATCCATGTTACCTATATCCCCGATAGTAGCACCCTACATCGAAGTGGCAATGTGCCTTGTTGGGGGGGGGTGAAGATGGAATAAAAAAAGATCCTGTAATAAATATTTTTTTAAAAACTGTTATTGATGCGTATGGTTTAAAATAAATGCAAAAATTACGCCATAAATATTAGAATACTATCGAAATTCGGATGAATCATAAAAGTAGAGCTAAAGTAATAAATACAAGTCTGTTAAATAAAATTTAATTAAATAAGGATTAAAAACGCAAACAATAAATAAACATTGCTTATTGAATCAGGTGAATTATAGAAGTAAACGTACAGAAATAATTTTACACTGGTGTAAAAACAGATTAATTTAAGAAATGCATATTAATTAATAGTAGCCAGCAGTGTAACGAAACGGTGCGCTCTGATGGTACCAGGATGTCAACGAACGAAATCAGTTGCAGATGCGAGTTTGCGTCACAAGAAAATGTCAGAAGGATAAGCTAAGTGCGATGGACGTGTTCAAATGAGGGCGGGAAAGCGCTTGCTTAAGCTGGTGTGAGGTTAGATAGACTTCTAAAAAAGCGCTTGTTATACGGTAAAGCGTTGTAAAACACATATTTGTATGAAAAGACTTGAAATATATGAAATGTGTTATTTTAGAATTGCCACAAATAAATGCATTTCATTTGCATTTAAAAAAAACTGGCGAGTCGCATTTTTATTTTTGTCCTTTTTATTTTGGTTGTTCCTTTGTGACGAAGTCTCGGACAAAGTGCGAGTCTGAGTGTTTGAAATGTAACGAAACGATTAAAGTGCAACACCACATTACAACTGTTATAAATATTTTGAACCCAAGTAAGCCGTTAAAATTAATAAATCAAAGCCGTTATAAAAGCATTAGGAAATATAAAAAATTGAGTATGTAATAATCCAATATCAACAAGTCGTCGTAGAATTTCATGAAAGATTTTAACTGAATAAAAATTAAAAAAATAATATATTTAATTAACTATTAAATCATAAAATATGAATCATTGCGTGTCACAAGTTTTGCATTTTCCTTAATTCGGTGGCTGCAGTGGTAATTTTATGCCATCTATAGATTTGAGGTTTTAAACATTCATCTACTTCTTGAAATATCTGAATAAATGTTACTTCAAAAACAATGTCTCGTTAACAAACTCTAGCCAGGACAACACACCTTTTGTCTGGTCATCAGAAAAATTGTCAGGTTAGTCATTATTTTGACAGAATTGAATTCCATTTCTGTGAGAAATCGTTTTTCTTTTCTCATCACTGCATTTGTTTTATCCAGGTTTTACGAATATCCTTCAAATTTGATTGTCTGGTTACTTTAAAGAAGCTCATATTCCCGAGTTACATTATAATCAAATCAGACAAAAACTGCAGTGCTTTTAGGGTAAACAGCTAATTTTATAGAGGCTAATAATGGCTCTCCAATGATTGTCTTCTCACAAAATGCAGGTAATGATCCACACAGACAGTGCATATTCAATTTGTTAAATCAAACTACAGATGGGAATACATGCCAAATCAAACCGTCGCGCACAAATATCGTACTTATTTGTTTTCTTAAGTTCACTAATTTTTCATAATTTCTTAATGACATTTTAAGTTTTCCTACTAAGTCTTGTATTTTGTCTTGACTTCGTTGTTATATCTAGAAAGCTGGTTTCATGAGCGTTCTGTTTAATTAATGTTAAACTATCCAAGCATGCATTTAAACATAACCCCCGTACATTTGTCAACTATATTATTTTAGCAATTTATTGCACACGTATGTATTATTGTTTGCAATGCATTATATTTTAAAGAATTAAAAATCGCATCAAGATCCTACAATGGATCGTGCAATCTAAAATTTAAATATGATCCAAATTTATGCATCTGAAATTACTTTATACATCAGTTTTCAATATGTAACTTGAAGTATGGTTTAACCATAAATGTACGTCAGTTATATCTGTCAGTAAGTTTACATGTTATAGCTTGACAGAACTTGGTCAAATCAGAACAGACATTTCAAACAATATGCGCCTAAATATAAGGATGTGTAACTTTTGTTGTCCGTTAGAGTCAAGTGACGCCTTTTGTAAATTCAGCTGGTTCAGTGAAAATGACGTCATGCATGTTATTAAGCAAGTGTGATATGCCGAACATTAAGATTGTAAGGTATGGGTCGTATCGAAAAAAGCATTCGAGAATTCAATTTAAAATTGAAAAAGAATAACATCAGAAATACGATTATTCTGAAATTAAAATTCATTAAATAATAGAAACAAGAGTTAATACAAACGTAAAAGTTGTGTAATTTCTCCGTTAAACATAAACATCACGTTCTTTTATGAGTTGTAAAGACGAACATGCGTTTATCATTTTTACTGTTAAATATTAAAAAGTAACTGAGGTTAAATATTCATTCAAATATCCACAGACATTTGAAGAATGCCGATTGTATAGATAGACGTTAAAAAACGTTTAAAAATAAATATATATTATTTTTATTTCAACACTTTTAAGAAACTCGTTTCTTATCGTTGAGCACTTTTAGTTGAAACAAAAGGTCGGTCAATTAAGCTCTTATGGGCAAATTATCATATGAGGATTAGATCACTCTGACAGACGTTAAAAACATTTTAAAATATATATTTAAATTTCAACAGTATTTCACGCAGTTAACGGTGGCCGAATAGATGAGGGCCTTGATAATGAAGCCAGAGCTGTTAATCGTGAGATCCTGCACTGATGATTCTCAAAAGGATGAAACACTAGTGTCTATAGTTATTTATTAATTATTATAGTAAATAATTATGCACGCTTATATATATATATATATATATATATATATATATATATATATATATATATATATATATATATATATATATGCAAAAACCAAAGAAACAAGGAGAAAGGTAACATCATATTTGTATTTTTCGAATATTACAATTGTTTCGAAATCAACCAGGCAATGTTATATTTTATGTTATTTAAAGCTTATCGTGGTAAACATCGTATCAGGTAAGTTGAAAAAAAATACAGGGCTAATACGTATTCCATTCTGTTATAAACTGTATCAATCAGTCTATACACTCTCATCGTGCTTTTAATGAATCCATAACCGGTGTTGGAGAATTGTTTATGGGCCTGTACTTTCGCATATCAGTTCTAAATTACGGCGAGAATTGTTAACACTGGGCTATTTTGAAACCGGACAAGGTTCTGATTTAATGAAAGTTTTGGTTTATTAATTTAATTTATTACTTTTTGTATCTTTGTTGCTCAATCTAAAATAATTCGGTTGGATTTTAGCGTTCGATCTCCATTCAAAATCTTATATGAAAAGTTTTGTATTTTGTGTGTTTTTCGGTGTTACATATCGATTTTAATTTTAACCTGGTAGTTACTGCGATGTGATTATTTTCTGAATATTAACATCAATAAAATAAGATAAGATAAAATAAAATAAAATTAATATATATTACCTACCAATATCTTAGGATGCTGACTGTAGTATTTATTACTGAAAAACTTTTATTTTACACTTCTACAAAATAGCGTTTAATTGCTAATAAAAGTTGACGTATAAATTGCTTTAATCTTAACGATTTTCACTTAAATTTAATAAAAGTTATCCGAGTTAATTATCACAATTGGTTTTATTATTTATCATGCGATGTTTTGTTCGTATTTTCCTTAGAATTCTATTTCCGTGGTGCTAGTTTGTTACTTAGAATTTATTTCGAGGGATTATTTTGATTAGAATGGGTGAAATCTTCTTTTCCTTCTAGTTAAATTCAGAATTAGGATATTTATAGCGTAGTTATCGTTTTCAGTGTTTTTCTCCGATACCCTAATTAAGTAAACCCAGTTAAGGGTAGATAACTGTTAATTTCTAGTTTTTTTGTTTCTTAAACTTCAGAGGTTTTACTTTCTTGCATTATTATATTTGTCTGCAATTGTTTATTTCGTAATCACCATTGTTTTGTCCTTGTGTTTAGTTGCAAGGATAATTTTCAATTTTTTCTCATATTAATTTAAAAACATACACAATCTAAAAGTAATAAATGCATGAAAACAGTTACACATTTTCCCTATTGTATATATATATATATATATATATATATATAAAATACATATATATATTTATATATATGCATATATATGCTAGAGAATGGATCGAGAGAGAGAGAGGGGGAGGTCTGTAAATTATATTGTAGACACGTTGACCGGTATGGAGGGCCTGCTTATCGGATGTGCTTGTGAGTCACGCGATCAGGTTAGCTGGATTGTAGAGATTTGGTTTGGACTTAGAAGGCGACGGACGGCTTCATAGTCGTCTCCTATCCTTCATTGGCTGGGGGGAGACGCTGACGTTTGTAGAAATGAGACCAACAGAAACTACGCAAGTCAGAGATTCACTTTCCATCCTCCTGAGAGACATCTGGAAAGTGAAATAAACTATAAAACCAATTCATCGTTTTCGAATTATTGAATCTTCGTCCAAACAGGTACCAGTCTCCTTCTAAGACTACAGAAAAATCCAGATAGACCAACATCGACGACGCAGGAAAGTATGTCCAAATAATACATGTACCACACACGCACACACGCACACACGCACACAACGGCATATGAACGAATAGACTGAACAACGAGCCGATCACACGACGGTCCTCTCTTATTAGGGCGTGGAAAAAATCGAACCTGGAGTTTACCCTAGTGAAAAAAAATATAGACACAACGAAAAAAATATTAGACACTAGACATAAAGCTGAAAATATAAAGAAAATTAAAGAAAAAATCGCACCTGGAGGTTAACATAGTGAAGAAAAAATATAGACACAACGGAAAAAGAAGAAAAATAGACACATTAAAATTATATATAGTAGATTTATATGCTAAATTATGAAGAAATAAGAAAAAAAACAGATTGCTCGATCGACATACAGATAACGAATTGTTGATTTTGAAAAGTGAAAACACAGAATAAAGAAAAATATTGATGCAACCAATGTGTAAAACAGAAAGAAAAAAGAAACAGAAGAGAATAGAACACATGGACTTTAGTTACAGTGTGGGTGAAATTTCCTGTCAATTTAAAGAAAAACACATCTCTCAAAAATATTTGTTATGAATTAGAATGTTACACATTTACATACACGTAAAATGCTGCAATTTTAAAACTGTAAAACTTGGTCTACATTGTGAAAAAAAATAATGGACAGGTTCTGCCAATGTGACATTTTTTCTCTAATTATAAGGTGTCATTTTCTTAGGAATATTTTTTCTGGTGTGAAAAAAATGTTTTTTTATGTAAATGCTTGTAATGAGTATAATGTAATTTTAAGTGTATGCTTTTGGGATTAAGAAGAAAAACACAAGATTTCTCTGGGTGATGGGATTTCCGTTGATTTCGAGTAGGAACAACATGGAAAAATTGATGTGTGGAAGTCTCTATATTTTCACTAAGCTATATGCCTCGAAAACAGTCGCAAGTACCGAACTGGAAAAAAAAGTTTTCCAATATAGCAGGGAGGAGGATTTTTCTGTTCAACGTCGGGGAGCAAATGGAATTCCCCTGACGTGGCGTAAGTGGCAGAAGAGGAAATGGCAGAAGAGGCCATAATCATAATCACTCGGATAAGTAAAATTTGATTTTTTTCTTAAAAACCTTTAGAATTGGGTGACGTGGACACTTTTAGTTTTCATCGATTTGTTATTTTGTTGTTGAATATTTGTTTTGTGAAGGATTGTCTGGAAGTGAGTGGTTATGTTTTTTTGGAAACGACGATATATTTTAATTGTAAATGTCTATGTATTTTTTGTAAACGACTGTGATTGTTTTTATTTTTGATATTTTGTGAAATGGTAAAGGTGATGCAGTCGACCTCAGAATTAGATGACGTGGACAAAATTGTGTTTCCACGAAACTGTGTTTTATTATTTGGAATTTTATTATTGGTGAGATGAAACTTTGTGAATTCTTATAAGAATTTTTTTATGTAATTGATGTTTTCTCGAATCGTATTGTGCATGATTTTCTTGTTTTTGACATGTCTTGTGGGGTTTATTAAAATAATGATTAATTAAAAAGTAAGAACATGTTGTTAATTAATTAATAAAGATAGTAATAATAATAAAATTGGGAAAAAAGAGAAAGAAATAAGATTTAAGCAGTGTAAGAAATAAAAAAGACACTACTGAGTTATGAATAAGGGGCCAACTAGTTCTTAAAGTGTAAGAGTTAAAGGTTCAGTCGATATTTATTCTTATATATATATATATATATATATATATATATATATATATATATATATATATATATATATATATATAAAGTCTTCGATTACAGATCCAATGGTATTATGTGGACCTCAAAATTATACTTTATTTTTTTCTTATAAACGAGTACAATTTACAATAAAGGAAGAGATACCAATTAAAACCTCCTCAAATTATTTCTTCGTTTCTATATTTTAAAACTAAACATTAACTCGATGTGACTTTTAGCGTCCTTCAGCGTCAAGTTCGAATATCAGCTTATTGTAAAGAAACATAGGCTGAATTTGATGAAAACATTATCATTATTATTTTTATTTTTAAAAAAATTTCTGAATTAATCCATCGGGTAAATAATTCCTCGTAATATATATTTAGTATAGGATTGATTCTATAATAATACACGCGCTATCTTCATAGCTTAAAATGTCATATGTGTGCTTATTGTACGACCGACTAGTCTCTCTCTCTCTCTTTCTCTCTCTCTCTCTTAATATATATATACATATATATATACATATATATATATATATATATATATATGTTTCTGTACAAAACATATTTAAGAACATTGCCATACATATGAATTAGCTTTTTGTGAAATTTGCAAAAGATTGACTCAGCAGTGTCGGAACTTATAAGGAAGAAACTCATACACATACAAAGTTGGTTTTCTATAAATTTATAGAGATAAAAATTAATAGTTAAACATCCGAAAACATAAAACTAAAATACTTCAAATGATAACTTAAAACTCCAGCCAGGGAACTGTATCAACTGAACAATCTAAGATAAATAAATATATGCGATTTATGCACTTATTTACATGCTGATAATCTTAAGATCCAGCCCTTAGAACTAAACATAAGAACCTATCAAATATATACATATAGTATGAAAGAATGAATTAACAAATCGAATAAGAATCCAAATGACAAATATCGAAAATTAGTATATATAAATATATATATATGAATATATATATATATGTATGTGTGTATATTATATATATATATATATATATATATATATATATATAATGTCAGTAGAGTTTAGTTCCCTAGAAGTACATCAAATGAAACAACATGTGTCTACCAAAAAGTGTTCAATGAGTAAACAGAGCAGGTATATTAAATTTATTCATACAAACATTGATGGCTACATATGTGCATAAATGTTTCTGTAATCACGCGTGCTGGGGAGATTACATATTCAGGACACGAATAATCTTCGAAAACACATGGAGAGTATTCGAAGATTATTTGTGGCCTGAAGACGTAATCTACCCAGCACGGATGATTAGAGAAACATGTATGAATATCCATCAATGTTTGTATAAATAAATTATATATATATATATATATATATATATATATATATATATATATATATATATATATATATATATATATATACCTTTGTCAAGATAATTAGCCAAAGCTTCACTGTATAGGGAAAATATAACTCCCAATACACCACATTTATTAAACCCTTGGTAATAGGCCTATATATTCAATAAAAATAACAACTAACCCAACCATAAAGATATATCTTACCTATAAGCAAAAAATAAGTAAATGATTGAGTAACCCGAAAAACTGAAAAAAAAAGTGAAGAATAAATAAAAAAAGTATATATAAAATAAACTTAAAAAATAAATAAAAAACAAGAAAAATAAAAACACATGTTAATAGAAAGTCGCTAGCAGTAAATAAAGGGCGACCATAAAAACAACCTAGCATGTTTGTCTTTTTCGTTTGAAGAAGTGTTGTTCCAGAAGTGGGACTCCACTGATGCATATACACACATATGTAACCAATCATGTTTGTACAATAAACAGACTATTAATATCTAAGTGTAGAGATATATAACAGTTTATTGCACACACACACACACACACACACACACACACACACACACATATATATATATATATATATATATATATATATATATATATATATACAAGATAAAAGGCAGCAATGGAAAGAATGCAAAACTTATGTTAATGTGTGATTTTTAGGGGAAAATTTCTTTGTATACCCTTTCTTGAATCAGTGTAACCGAAGTTCATTAATCAAGTAAAATAAAGAAAAAAAGGTAACAATTTGTACAGCAAAAAAATGAAAATTAAAGATATAAGATACACAAACGAAAATAATCTTTTAGTGAAAATGTATATTTGTTTTATGGGAGCCATCTTGAAAATGTCAGATTCTGATAGAATCAGACAAATAAAAGGTTTAGTTTAGAGTTAGGGTAAGATGCTCTTGAGGATGTTTCTACATAATTCGGTTAAACGATCTACAAATAAATCGGAAGAAAATCATGTTCATGAAATCGTGAATTTGATAACAACATCATAAAAACATGTTGAAATTTGAAAAAAATGTAATGACATTTTCTAAAACAGAAAAAAAAGTAAAAACCAGATAGTCACGATAAAACTGGAAACAATCTTAAAACCTGAATAAAATTATTCATTTTAACAGGAAAGAAACACAAATTCGAAGAAATCATGACTAAACTAATTTAAATATCATAAAAACGAATATCGGGCACACGTAAGTGAATTAGATGGACATGCAGGAAAAGGCACAATTCATCTCTAAAGATCCAAAGACGTTAATAAGTTGCTAAAACAGAATATGGTGATCGTATGAGTGATATCTAAAAGAATGATTCGTAGTTTGTATGATTACAGCTAATTAGAAAACTACATCCTGCAACATAAACCAATCTCATATTATATATATATATATTATATATATATATATAGTTAGTAAGTTATAAAATATTACTAACTAGCTCTACCTACGTATTGAGCACTCTTGAAGTAAATACTTAAAGTTTACGCATAAATTTATACTTTCGTATATTGATTTATGTGAGTAAATGAAGTAGTTATATATATATATGAAATTTATTTATACAAACATTGATCGCTACATATGTTCATACTATAAAAATACTATATTATAAATACATTTCATATACCTGCTCTTTTTACTCATTGAGCACTATGGTAGACACATGCTGTTTCATTGGATGTACTTCTAGGAAACTAAACTCTACTGGCTAAATATATATATATATATATATATATATAATCTTTAATAAGTCTTAAAGAAGAACTTCACATTTAGTATCATAAATGTGGACCATGAATTAGTAATTGCCTTAGGACAGATAAAGTTTATTAATTGATCATTACAGTTTTGCATTGCTTTATTGTCCCCTGGCGATGACTAATATAAGACGTATTGTCTAGAATCATCATACAAGGTTCATTAAAGGTAAGAGGTAAACATTTTGGCGACAATATAAAAACAACAACATGCCTATATATACATATAAATATATATATATATACATATATATACATATATATATATATATATATATATAAAGTAGTAGCGTGCGCGCGTGTCTGTGTGTGTGTGTGTGTACAACTCCTAATGACCAAAGAACTATAAAGCCATTTGTGTGTACAAATCTCCTGGCCAAGAAATATTTACGCCTATGATAGGATACTTCTGCCAACGGAGATATTACATTTCATACGTTATTTCTAAAAACGACATCTACATTGAATGACATATCACATTAAATTAAATCTATTTAAATAATTAGCTCGATGATATTACTTATTCCACATAATATCATTGTTTTAACTGATCTAATAAAAATTGTTTAATTATTTAGTTTATTTAAATTTCAATTTATATTTGATTTAACTTATTTTATCTGAAATCTTAAATCGTTTAATTTTCAAACTAGAAAACCAAAGGGGTAATAACTGGGATAGTTTATTTGAACAATTGTTCTTTTTATCGGAGCACGTTATTAAATATTCTCTGTTATAGATTTGTTTTCATTTCGAAATATTCTTCTGCGCTGAATTATTATTTTTATTATTAATTCGGAGGAAATTTTCGCTTATTCTTTATTTTTAAGTTACCTTTTTTTATATGTTAGAGAAAAAGGTAAATATGAAGAATCACTCAACCCTCGAAAATTCCTTTAAAATTACCACTTTTTCAGGTTTTCGGAGACGCTCAAAACGAAAATAACATTTAAAATTACGGCAAACGAGTAGTTGCCAAGATATGAAACAAATGCTTGTTTCAAAAAGTGGCGGATCACTTTCCTATAATAATTTTACGTAAAATGAGCACCGACTTTGTGGCAACCATTTGGGGGGGGGACTTTCTTTCAAACTATCGGAAAATCTTTTAAAATTACCACTAACGTAAAAATTCCAGGCAACAAGTAGTTTATAGGATATGAAGAAATGCGTCCACTTATTTGCCGTAATTTTAAACGTTATTTTCGTGTTTAGCGCCCCCGAAAACTTACACAAGTGCTAATTCTAAAGGAATTTTCGAGGGTTGAGTGATTCTTTATATTTACCGAGAAAAATAATTAAAACTAATGTTCTCATTTACTTGCATCCCCACGATGGAAGAGTTAGTCAGACAGATGGCCAATTTTCCATGTTCGCAAAATCCATCATCCTTTTTTTGTTTATAAAATTTAATCGTTGTTGCCCAGGATTTATTGTAATAATTATACCATAGCAAGTGTGTTAATTGCCTACGAAACAGATTTTCTTTATAAATTATTTAATATATTAAATTAAAAATGGTCAATTTTTATGACGTGACACAGCGTCGTTTAACGCCTAAAAAATAAAGACCTGCCTTTCTGGGGCCTATTCGGTTTGAGCAGTCTTTTTAAATAATATGAAAGAAGAAATTTAGAAAAATTAACATTTTAGCGTGGGGGATAACTTTTCTATATAACTTTAACGGAAAATGACCACCCACTTTTTGGCCACAAAGCGTACATCCAGTCATATTATCTCTAGCATTTTTTCAAGTTTAGCAATCGAGGGCTGGGGGGAACACATAACAAATACATTTTTTTGTTTTCTTTGTGGTGGTGGGGGGCGGTAATTATATTTGAAATATGAAATAACGATAAGTTTTATCAATTTTTATGAGACCATTCTGTATTTTCACCTAACAAGTTTATAAACAGAACGAACCCCAAAATATGACAAATTCATTTGGTGGGGGAATTATATTAAAAATATAAAATGACGGAAAATGTCATTTAATTGTTTTTGGAATTAATTTTTATTAGATCTTTTTTTACATTTTTCTTTTGCAATTGCACGGGCATTCGCTGCTATCTTTATTGAAACCAATGTTGTAACGATTTATTTTTACTTTTTTGGTGGGGGGGGGGGCTTTCCAGTGCTCAATATCTGGAGATAGTTTCATCTCTTAGTAGTCCTTCTGCCGAAATATCTGGTGGAGAGGGTATCACATACTTATTCTTTGGGGGGGGGGCGATTACATTTACATGTTTTCATCCGCTCGTGTATTTTTTGTGGGGGTATCCACGTTGCCCATGATGAAAATGATTATTATACAGGTGTGTTTCAAACAGAACTTCATGGCAACCCAGCCAACATTGGGTACTCATGTTAGTATATATATACACACACACACACACACACACACACACACATATATATATATATATATATATACTGACGAACTTGAAAGGCTGAACTAAAGAATTTGGACAGCTCGATCAGAAGACCAGGAAACTCATGACCATGCACAAAGCCCTATACCCGAAGGACGATGTTGACTGAAATGTAAACGATGTTACGTGAAAAGTAAATACGGCGGGGTGGGACTGTTCTGTATAGAAGACTGTGTGAATGACATCAAAAAAAGAATTATAAAAATACATAATCCAAAAAGCTGAAAGAATAATCATGGCAGCGAGAGACACTGGAAACTCAGTAAAAAGAGAATACAGTGAGACAAAAGATGAGATATAAAACGAAAAATGGGAAGGGAAACAACTACACGGGGATTCATAAGGATGATAAAAGATGAGATTATCAAAAACATTTGGGCATGGATGAGAAAACATGTAAACTGAGAAACAGAACCCCTAATAATTGCAGCACAAGATAAATCGATAAGCAAAGCAAAGATCGACAAAACACAAGAAAACGGCAATGCAGACTTTGTCGACAAAGAGACGAATCGATAAACCATATAGTAAGTGAATATAGCAAATTAGCGCAAAAGGAATACAGGAATAGGAACGACCAAGTGGAAAAGGATATACACTGGGGATTGTGCAAAGAACTGCATTTCAGACGCAGAGACAAATAGTGTAAGCATACACCAGCTTCAGTACTTGAAAACGTATGAGGGTCCTCGCTTATAAAGTCCAAAAATCCACTTGAGGATAATCAGTATCGGGTAAAATGTGAGAACATATTTTAATTATTGTAATGGTGGAACTTGGGTAAGTCTTGATTATTTGAAAGGAGGGTTCAACTAAAACTTATTTAAAGTACATTTGATAACGATCATGTTATAGTAAGCTGGGAAGCAATCCCGCGATATTGTATTTCACGACTGGACAATTCTAGAAAATAAATTTTCTTATGGATATTTTATTTAGTAAACGAAATTATTACTAAACCCATGATTCGAGTTCACGCCTGTATATAAATTCTTCATACTTTAATATTTGCCTTTGGTTTGTTTTATGTTATAATGGATGCAAAGTCGTGTGGAAATATTCAATCCAGTTGGAAGCAGAGATTTTATCGACTTCTAACTTTTTTCTTTATTAAAAAGGGATCGAGTGATTATAAAGTATTGGTGGTCTTTGATATAATGTAGCATGCTTGATTGAACTGGATTTTTAATTGTGAAATCGATATCATCTAAGTAGCAAAACTCTTTTTATAAGACATGGAATAAGAGAATTGTAATTATAAATTAGTGAAAATTTGAAAATTCATATTCGCTAAGGCAAAGTTGCAAATCGACGATTATGTAAAAGTCATTGTGTGTGTGAGTTCCTCATTGGTTCCGAAACGATTGAGACGAACTTTCACACAAATGTTATGTATTGTTCTGGTATTGTTCTTGGATATATTATGTACCGAAATTTATTCGAGAAAAACCGAAAATCCAAAAAATCCGATCTTAAAAAAAAGCTATTTTCTCTTACAGATTTTAAAAAAACACAGGGTATATTTTACGTTATACGGGTGTAACTCTAGCCGATAAAGCGTAAAATATTCAATTAAAAATGATTTTTTTCAAAGTATAAAAGAAGTAAGACTATTTTTAATATTGTCAATCCAAAATATCAGCTAACCTGTTATTGTAAATAGTCATAAACGGAATTTGATGAACGACATTATCATTATTATGTTTAAAATATGTTTTGCGAATTAGTTTACCAGGCAAATTATTCCTCCTAAATTTATAATATTCAATAGAGGATTGATTTTATAATAATGCATACGCAATCTGCATAAATCAAAATATGTTTAAGCGTATTATACGACCGGGCAACACCGGGCGTATAGCTAGTAGTTCTATAATAAGAGAATAGAAGTGACGTTTTTCTGTTGGTTGCTTCATTTATTCCGACGTGTTCACCGCGCATAGAAATAGTAATTCTGCCTCTGAAAACAAAATCACTGATTTTCTGCTAGTACCGCGTATAATCTCTTTAGAAGTATATGAAGTCATGCGATATGCCAGGCCCTCTTAAAAGCTTCTATACCGGTTCAAATTCGTTATAATCGAACACTGCCATGTTTATATAATTAGGGAAAGGCGTACATTTCCATCAACTTTAATGTCAGATTTGCAAATTTTCCAACTGAACAATTCCAATACTAATGAATAATGACATTTATATTCGCATGCAAACTGTAAAGTTGAAAAATCCATTTTACATTTCAAACTATTGAAATTATAAAAGAATATTGCATGCGTGTTTTAAGCAAATAATAATGGCAGGTTTTTCGTGAACTTTTATCATGAACTGAACATAAATATGGAACATTGAATCAGTTCAATTCTCTTTTATTCATTTTGTTGGGGACTGTTACCCTCACCGTTATAGTTGTTGTTTCACCACGTTTCGAACAACTATTCCTCTGGCCTTCTTCAGATGGTTTACTGACACGGGATATGAATCCTGAGTCTCTTAACTGTATCCCAAGTAATTACTGCTTAGCAGACTTACAGTTGTCTCAACACGTTTTGGCCAATTAATCCTCTGGCCTGCTTTGGGTAGGTTTGAAACCACTAATACTCACCTGGAACAATAGAGACAAGCTAGGTGAGACAACAACAACTATGGAAAGTATTAATTACTGAAGATAGAGTTAAGAGACCTAACATCCTTATACCGTCGCGGTTAACCACTTGAGGAAGGCAAGAGGATTAGTTCGTCAAAACGTGATAAAAAAACAACGAGGAAGATAAGAATAGCAGTCCTCAAATAAATAAATGCATAAATTTATTTATGTCAAAAGATTCCAATAAATAATAAATATATAAGTTTCTTTCGCCTTATCTTTTTCTTCTTTTAGATAAGGTTAGATTTTTTTCCAACCACACCCGGGCCGAATGTTTCAAGAGATAAATACATTGATATGTGCTTAGAATTCTAAACGAATTTTGGAACGATCCTTAAGCTTGTTTCCTTGATGATCCTCATCTAACCCCCCTCCAACATGGTCACAGTTAAAAAGAAATGGCTCTCATCTTGGGAAAGCACTTTGTTTAGGTAAGCTTCCGTAGCTGACCGTCACTCTTGATCAGCAGTGGTACAAATACATAAACTTCGTTGAGAATTTCGCCAGAAAACACGGTTGGATCATTCTCTTGCTCCAGTGAATATCTCACTGTCAATGCAATCCCCTACCTGTATAAGAGGTAGGTACGTCTTATGATGAAGTACTGTTCCCACCTCCTGGCAGGAGCTGCTCACAGCACCCTATAATGCCTTGAAAGAGTTCAAAACCGGCTTGGAAACTGAGCAGTTGATGCTCGTTTGTTTTACACTACATTCTCCATATCACAGAAGATACGTTTTGTGCTCGTCTCCTCTCCTGTTATTCTTATGTCAAGCGCTTTTCTGGGCTTCAATTTATGGTCTCCCTTGCCGAACTTCAAAAAAAAAAATACGTGACTAACAGCAACTACTATCAACAATTTTCCCCATTCTTTATCTGAGTTTAAAACTAAACGTAGATTCAATGAACAAAGATTTGTTTCTTAGAACTGCCATGTTGTTGGACTCTGGTTGCCTAGCCTGCTTTCTAACAAAATACAATATAGTCATCTGCAAGTACAATCTAAATAAGTTCTTATTAGGCTAGCTACTTAATAAACAAACTCTACTCTCTTTCCACGACTAACAATTAATACGCTGTTGTGTCGGTGCTCACCATCAACCCATTAACACTTATTTTCGAATGGCTTTTGGACCTTGACAGAGGATGACTCCCCATTAAAATAAAAATCTACTTCATCGGCACAGTAATTAGGCATCTAAGTTCGAACACATAACACAAATATTACAGCAATACAAGAATATGCGGAAGAATAAGGACAAATTTACGATTCAACAAGATCATACATATCTACACTCAGACATGGAACCGTACACAATAGGGGAAAAGAATATAAAAAGAAACAAGCAAATAAGTTTTCCTACTTTAAAATTGTTGTAGATTGTTGAAAATTCAGTATGTAATTGCTGCAAATCTTATGAGATGACTGCCCTATTTTTATGATTCTAGCTATAAACGAACTACAAGTGTACGGATTGGAATGCTCTTTACCAAAGCCTAAGCGTCACAGCCTATGGATTTCTAAAAATACAGTCTTGACGTAAGAACAATTTAGAAGAACGATATGCATGAAAATTGTGTTTAAAACTTGGAAAAACCGCTAAAGAAACGTATGGAATGCTTCAGACTGCTTTTGAACCATCTTGCATGAATAAAACATCGGTTTTTGAGTAAGATATGACATTAAAAAAGAGGGGACTCTGTGAGGGATGAAAATTAGTGTGGAAGGAGTAAGGGTATCAGAACAGTGACCAAACATAGTTCCATGTATAAGGGCCGTCGTGTTTCTATAGAGACAATAAATGTACAGTTCGGAACTTTACATACAATTATTCGCGAGGACCGAAAATTGGGGAAGATATGCGCGAAGTTTGTCCCAAAGGTGCTCACAGAAGATCAGAAAGAAAGATGTCATGACACCAGGAAAATGATCGAGGCAATCAATTCCGATCTCGTAGTTCTTGATGCCCTCGTGACCTGAGATGAAATTTTGATCTAATGCTATGACCCAGAGACGAAAAGACACATATCGACACATATCCAAGGTGGTCAGAGGGAGCCAATCCACCTAGGAACTAATGATGATCAATGGCTTCCTACTTGACAGACAGCCAACAAAGAATACTATGTATTACTATGTTGCGGTTTTAAAAACGTTCGGGAAGAGATTTCGTTAGGAGACGCAAGCGCTGTTAAAATCAGGACAATGCACCAATCCAGAACTCCATCTTTGTCACAGACTATTTGATCATAATGAGCACCGAAATAGTTATTCACTATCGCTATAGTCCAGCCCTTGTCCCCTGTGACTTTTTGTTATTCCCTAAGCTCAGCGAAAACATAAAAAACCGCCGTTGCGAGACAATTGAGGAGATGAAATAGGCTGTTACCAGAGCCATTGACATATTGACATAGCAATTCTATGTGGCCTTCCAAGTGAGGTGATTATGACAAAGGTGACTACAGTTTCATGAATATACTATCGATTAAATTGCCCCTAGGAAAAAACATTGAACGCCTCTTGTAAGTGTCGTTTGCTATGGAAAAAAACGTTCAGTATTGCTATATTAATAATACATTTATTTTCAGTATCAAACCTCATGTTAAGTGTTAAAAATAGAAATATTTACACACACACACACATATATATATATATATATATATATATATATATATATATATACACAATTAGAAAAACATTTTGCAGACACATTCTTTCTTTTACAGATATAGAGACATATTAAACAAAACATGAAGGGGCGACAGGGCGTGTCGGTTGCATGAACTAGACTAGCGGCCAAAAATCTGGGATCGTTTAGTTTTTTTTTTTTCAATTCTTCCAGGAGATTCGGGGGGGATTGCAACTAAACGTACACACATTTAAGATATCTCTAATGTTGATACACTGTATTAATTATACTTCATTATAAAGGATTGGAAAAATTTATGAGTATTTCAATTTTTAAAAAAAATTATAGTGGGTAAAACCGTGGTACAAAGCAAAGAAAATAATTTATTGTTACCTGTGTAGTCAGTTTTACCACTTTTCCAAGTACAAAAATGAAGAATAATTCGATTACGTCACTTTGTAGTCATTGCAGCCGGTTCCGCCATCATTTTTACACCTAAAATTGACGCTTCCGTAAAAAAATCAATTATTTAACTTCATGAGAGAAATAATTCAATACAGAAGGTAGCTAATGACGTGAAGCTGTCAAAAAGTACCGTTGGTAGAGTTATAAAGAATACTGACAAACGTCTACCATCGAGGAAAAATAGCAGACCTCGGATAACTTCTAGACAAGATCGATTGATTAAGAAGATAGCATTGAACGAAAGGTTCTAGGCATCTGCCAGTATTTCTCGTGAACAACACGCCTATCATGAAATCGAAGCGTCTTGTAAAACAGTATAAAGACGCTTAAATTTAATTGGTCTGTTTGCGAGATCACCTGCTAAGAAACCATTGATAAACAAGCAAACAAGAAAGATTAAGCTTTGCTCAAGAGCATGTGTTGTGGACAGATTATCAGTGGTGAAATGTATATTTCTTATGGAAGTAAGTTTAATACATATGGATCTTACGGAAAGAGATTTATAAGGAGGTTTGTGAAGCGAAAGATTTAATAAAAATGCACAGCGAAAACGGTTAAATTTGGTGGGAGTAGCGTAATGGTATTTGGAATGCTTTCTTGAAGAGGAACGATTGATAAACAGCAGAGTGTATGGAACAATATACTAAAGAACTTAAGAGATCATGTTATCCCAATATTTAAAAATTCTGAGTGTAAAACCCCTATTTTGATGCAGGATGACACCCTCTGCCAAAAGACAATGCATGTAATGGCATTTTTGAATGAACAAAATGTGGATGTTTTGGATTGTCCTCCTCAAAGCCCGGACATAAACCCCAGTGAAAACCTATGACCTACTTTGTGGAGTTGTGTGAGTGCAATAAACTCTATCAATACTGAAGATTTGTGGCTAAAACATAAAGAAGAATGGGCTAAAGTTTCACGTGATGAATGTTGCCATCTCATTCAATTTTGCGGTAGAAGGTACGCTGTAGTAATAGAAAATAAATGCTGGTTCACTATATATCAAATATATGTCCACCAATTTTTATATTTTGATGTTTCAATGTTAGTATTTTTAAATTTATTTTCTTTGTCCCACGGTTGTGTCCACTTTTTTTTTTTTTAAATTGAAATGCTAACTTTTCTCTATCCTTTATAATGAAGTCTCATTAATATAGTGTATCAATATAAGAGATATGTTAAATATGTGTAAGTTTAGTTGTAATCCCCCGCCTAATTTTCTGGAGAAATTGAAACAAACACAAAACTGTCCTAGATTTTTGGCCGCTAGTATATGTAAGTTACCCAATATTGTGTTTATTCTAAGTTTTTCAGAATAAACATCTGATGAGTATGTGACTAAATACGCAGCAATAACATCATTTTGCATACTTCCTAGTCGCAATACGAAACCATATTTTAGCGGATACTTTTTGAAAAGCAATAAATGACCAACTGTAAATACTGAATATTTTGGGAAGTCGTAAATGTAACGTGCATCCAGGAGATAAGCGCCCGCGTGTTTGCGTGTTGTGTGGGTACGTGGGAGAGACGGATGAGGGGAAAAAGACTTACCTCGAGACCAGCTCAGCGTTACCGACCAAAAATAGAAAAGAGGGACCAAGATGGCGACCGCCGTCTTTTGTAAAGTATGATGTCTCGCAAAGTCACACGAATTCTCGGAATATGCAAATTTAGCCGGCCCAGAACGACGATAAAAGCGGGTGAGGGGAAAGACGTGGGGTAGTGACGATTGAGTTGGCTGGGGAATCGTGTGGCTGTTGCTTCTTGTGCCGTGTTGAGGATATCTTACCGTGTTAAAGAGAGAGTCGGGCGCCATCTTTAATTTTTCCTTTAAGGTGTGTGTCTGTGTGTGTACATTTCCCTACGCACTAAATCTGTCAGTTTTTAGTCTACAGATTCGAAATTTGATATACAGGGTACTGAGATTTGGGAAAATCAATATGATTGGGTTTCAGCCAGAAATTTAGCGATTAAGGGGCCAAAGTTCAACGATTTGACAATTGAGAACTCTTCCAAACTCCTCCAACAATTTTGAGTCCAACACTTGAACTTTTAGATATAGGTTCCTTGAACATGGAGCTAACTTAATATCTTAATTTGAGCCCAAAACAATAAATTGCAAGGGATCATAATAGTGGTCAATTAAAAAAAATTGACCGCTTTTCTTTTGCTCAACATACACCTCCAAATACCCGGGCAACGCAGGGCTGAAATGCTAGTATATATATATTTAAAATTGTACAGAAGGTCAGAAAAATATTGGTACTGCACACAACTTTTATAACCAAACGGTCTCTCAAAGATTCTTGTGCTAAATTTCGCTGCTTGACTGCATAAAAGGAGGCCGCGAGGAGAAGGCAGACAGATGGTAAGGATAATTCTTTAAAACGGTCAAGGGCATCCTTGGAGACAGTTACAAGAATCTTTGGAAACGGTTACAGAAGTTCTTAATCCAATACAGCCCATTGCGTTTAGTGTCACTTAGCTGTCTGTCCTTTTATTATTACTTATCATCCGGGTTTTTATACGGCGATGTTTCAAATGGAATGCTTCCTATTTCGCAAATACATCAGAAGGGATCGCAAATTGCTTTGTTATGATAATAAAACTTTTGCATTCATGACCTGAAAGTTGTATTCTCTATTGCAGATATCGGCGGTATGAGACTCTACAAAATAAACCCCATGTCATAGACGTGTATCAGAAGCATGGATACATGAGTGAATCTCTAGCAAAAGTGCATTGAGGCTATGTAGAAAAAAATCTGGAGAATAAACGATCGCTCATCTTAATAGTACGATTCTCGTCAATGTAGTTTTTACATTTATCAGTTTAAATATAGGAGACTTTAAATTTGTGATGACCCCCGCATGACAAAGCGGAGTCCGGCCTCCCTCGCACAACTAATTGCTCATAGCTGGCAAAAGTTCATTCAGAATAATTTTGACGTTTTAACGGTACCACTCCTGTGTTTGTAGACCTTTTAGAGTTAAAAGTAAGACATTTACTGTTGGAATTACCCCATCATCATCATCATCATCATCATCATCATCATCATCATCATCATCATCATCGTCATCATCGTCGTCATCGTCATCATCATCATCATCATCATCATCATCATCATCTTGGTTGTTATATTTCCAGCGATTCGGCCAATGTAATCTCTGATATTATTCAGGTGTACCAGTTTGACATTCACCACATACTAATCGAAAATCGGATTTTTTAAAAAAAGTTTGCAACACATACGAATGTTTAATTGTAATATTTATTTTATCGATGAGGGTACATAGTTGTCATTCCATTAGTCATTATCCGTCCTATCATGGATCTTATCAGCCTGTTCTCTCTAAGTGTGAAATAGAATTTTCGTCTGTGTTAGAATTTATTTAATCGATATAAATTAAAAAAAAAAAAACTTCCGACAGTGTTATATATGTCTCACGTAAGAGTTATATTCTAAACCTTAGGTGTTTAAATTACGAGTTGTTTCATATGAAAATTAATGCGGGATGTACTGCTGGATATAAAAGAAGATTAAGAGCAAATGATCGGCTACAGTTATAGATTATTCCAATAGATAACGCGGACATCCCATCGATTTACTATTACTGTATTACTTCAAGACCATTTATTTTTTACACATGTCATCGTTTCTTTAATTTTTATGGCTAACCAAGTATAACTTTATATGATTATCCATGTAATAAAAACACTAACATTGGACATAACATGATTTTATTAAAATCATTTTATAGCGACAAAGTAAATACCATTACACACGGGTCTTTAATAAATGACCATCCCATTAAAACCCCTTCATGTGCAGCAAACAATAGCACAAACACTTTTTCAGTTCAAAATTCTCACTCTACACTTCATCTAAAGATCTTGAAGATTATTCACGTTCTGTGGAGAAGGCCTTCTCTTTGTAAACATAGTGAATGTGTGTTAGATTTGAGAGTGATTAAATTAAAGGATCTTCGAAAATATAATAACGTTGCTTTATTTTAATTTCATGGCTGCCCTTTTATTTAACTATATTTTAATCCAGTACTTATTTTTCAATTTTTCTATTTTTTTAATCCATCACTACAGCTTTGATAAAACGACGGCGAAACAGGTCAGCTGATTCCCCCCTTTATTTTTCTTTCCTCTTCTTTCCTCTTTTTAAACATGTTTTACGCATTTCACTTTCAATTATGAGTAATAAACTAGGGAAAGAAAAATTATTTCATATACGTGCTGTAAATCACCTCTCCTAGGAAAGGCACCCTCATTTGTTTCGGAATACCACTCCAAGCATAGGTAAAATATTCTTTTGCTCGAGATAGCAAATGATACATAAATATAAAAATTTCTCTATGCAAATAATAACAGGTAAGTTCAAGATTAACTTCAATTTTTTCATTGTTTTATACGGTCCCGAGAAACAGCGGTTAGCCCTGCTAGTGAATAATAAAAGTAAAAGCAAAGTAACCAAGTAAGTTTAAAGAGGAAAATACAAGAGTGCTCAATACCGAAGTAAGGAAGAGTATACTTTATATTTGTTTTAACATAAGCAGTGATATATTGCTACACTAGTTACTAGCTATTAAAGACCTCCTCAGGTGATATCTTCGTATTAGCTATGTCGCTTGAAGAAGTCTCTGGTTACTAGTAACTAGCTGATCGAAACATGTGTATATATATATATATATATATATATATATATATATATATATATATATATATATATATATATATATATATATGAAATGGGTTAAGAAATTCCAATGAGAGAAAGATGTATTTTTAAATGAGAAGGGTCACCAACAATGGGTATTTATTAATATTATTTTACTATTCCGTGTTTCGTTTTTTCATTAAAAAGTATGTTTAGATTATTATAATAATGTTTTTAAATTATTGAAATCGTTTCTAACGCATTTCAGACCTTCTGTGAAGCATTCTCTTCACAAAGTATTTAAAATGTAAGATATTTAAAATGTACTCAAGATGTGTTTTAAATCTAAAACAATTTTCCTAGTAAATTTGAAATGTTTCCGAGTGGTAAAATGTGTGTAAATAATTCTATTTTTCATTCATTTGTTCAATTTTTATTACTGGTTCGTTGGAGTGGACTGTGGTCACTGCTGTCTTATGTCTTTCTGTCTCTCTCGCTGTCTGTCTGTCTGTCTCTCTCTCTCTCTATTCTTGTGTTTCTACTTGTCTTTCTTTGTTTTTTCTTACTTGAGTGGAGGTGAGGAGCCGATTGGTACTTAGTCAACTGGGTGCATAGGGTAGGGTGTGTGTGTGTGGGTGTGTGGGGGTGTGAGACTGTGTGTGTGTTTTCTTGTATTGGTCTGTATAATGTGTGTTCTGTTTTATAGTATTATAAAGTTATTTGCTTCCCTAGGAAGGCAACTGTGATCCAAGGTCGTTTCTAATGTGTGTGTATGTGTGTGTGAGGAGGGGGACCAGCTTCTCTGAAACCAGGGTAGGGGTGTTTTCATTCAATTTTGATATTTATTTTTTGGATTCTTAGATTTGAGTATTGTGATTTTCGTTTCAGTCTTAGACTGTTCGGGCATTCTTAATATTATGTTTGTTTAGATAAAGAGGTGTATTTATAAATATATGTAGGGAATTTTTTAATGTTTCTATTTATTTGTTTCCCCATGTGGGTATCGCCAGATCGAGAGGCGATTCTTAGTGTGGGGAAGATCTCGTTCCCCAGAGGGGAGGAGGCGCTTGGAGGGTAAAGGTATGGGAGGTAGGATGATAGTGGTGCACTTTAAAAATATTATCTTTCATCTAGCAATTAATGATATAGATATAAAATTTTCAATGATCTTTTTAAAAAGTGCAACAGAATGTACATTGCATACAATAAATCGATGGTAATTTTTATATTCAATTTAAATTAAATTTTTATACCTTACTTTGTAAAATTTATAAAAATTCACTTTGAAGATAAATAACTTTCAAATTAAATCTTGTACCTTTATTTTTAAAGCCTATAGTAAAAATATTTTGTTTAACAATTTTTATCCCTTAGATGAAATGCTTTTCTAACTTGTATATATATATATATATATATATATATATATATATATATATATAGCGTGTCCAGGGGTGATGAAAAAAATCCAATAAAGTGCTCGATCGTAGATGTGAGAGCTGAAGATACAATATTTATTATGACACTATATATACATATTTCAAGGTCGTACCATTGGTTTCGATACACCGAAAACAGTAATAATATACTGTGGAAAATCGGTATAATCTCTTCGGCGACAAAGTTTCAGATTTTTCTTTGTCGCCGAAGAGATTATACCGATTTTCCACAGTATATTATTACTGTTTTCGGTGTATCGAAACCAATGGTACGACCTTGAAATATGTATATATAGTGTCATAATAAATATTGTATATATATATATATATATATATATATATATATATATATATATATATATAAGTGTAGAATGAGTTCAAGATCGACAGATTATATTTCTTTTAAACTGAAAAGTTTCTCTCATTTTTGTCCATAAATTTTACTAGGTCTAGAACATCGTGAAATACGTTTCACACATAATTTCCTCTGAAAATTATGAAAAGTATATGAAAGCAATTGTCGATAGACCGTAGTATTCATAAAGAAATAAACACACATGTATATAAAGGATATATTTTGAGTTGAAATCTCTTCCTCATGATTCTTACTAATCTTCTAATAAATATTCTGAAATTATTTTTTAACGTCTGTTGTATATAGCAGCAATTGATAGAGCATTGTTGATCAAGGTTATGCTGATTTTACTTTCTTCGAGTTTGTACATGGTCCAATGGGAGACACCGTTGCTTGTTTTGTTTGTAAAACATGAAACTAATATTCTGTCTTCCTATCAATAACTCAACATTGAAAGGAATATATTTATTCATACGAAAACCTATTGTGTTAGCAACCTCATGAGATTTACTTTACTGTAGAATTGAAATGGAAAACTTTCATCAGACTTACCGTTAAGATAACTCAAAAGGGTTGGATGATTCTAATGCTTCAATACTTTTGGACTATTTACGAATCTCTGTACTTGTTTAAGAGTCAGTGACGTATTTAAATCAAGTACTGAATTGTGTATGCGCCGATCAAATCATATAGTATTTATTTGAAAGAATACAAAATATACTACGCAATCCCGTGTAGTGATATTTTTCTTATCGACAGAAAAAGTAAATTTACTATTCATTCTTACATCTATCCTTAAAAATATGGCATGTGCTCGACTGAGCACTAATCTTCGAATCTATCTGTAAACCATTCACGAAAAAGCTCATTTTCCAACTACTACTGCGAAGAACTTTGCTTTTTATGCATATGAAAATCTGTTGCGAAAATTGTGGGAACGCGGGCTTACCTCTTAAACAGTCTTAGTGTGCGGTTTGCCGACGCAGCGTCATGATGCTGAAAAGGGCCCAAGATGGCGAATGCGACCTCATATAAAATGCAGTCTCGCAGAATCTCGTGTGCTCTCGCGCACGTATGCAAATTTGGAGGGCTCTCTCTTTTCTAAAAAGAGGCCACTGAAGCAAATGGAACAGAGGTGAAAACAAATCTACAGAAAGAACTGACGGACGAAGCTGCTGCAAGGAGCTGAGGTTTTGTGTACTCTTTTTTCTTTGCAACAACAATATCCAGACATAATTTTATTGTACATCGTTACTTCTCACTAAGTTCCTACTCTTGGTAGATATTAGCAAAAAACTACTTTCCTGAGAACTACAACATGATCACCTTATACTTAAAATAAAGATAAATACTCGAAGAAATGCACTTCTAAGTAATCAGATTTTTCCAATATTCCATCGTTTTTCAATTAGCTTCAATGAGCATAGTAAGTACCTAAAGGGTAATTCGGAATATCAATGGATAACACATTTGGGATACTAGGCGCTGTATGTATAGGAAAGTAGGCACCTCCTCGCAATATTTGCAACAACCTTACATCGTCATCTTCACTAACAGGGATATACTTGCCACTGAGTACTGCTTTTGATTTGCATACTTCTTCTTCGGAGTAAGCTGGTTAAACCCGCATTTGGGTTAATATCGCCTTTCGTATTTTTGTTTTTATTCAGCTTATAGTAATTTCTATTATAAAACTGATAATCTCATTTATCATTATGCGCGAATAGTTTTTGTTCTTAATGACTAATTTGGATCTAACACGTTATTTATTAACGCTGCTTCATGCATAGATAACGTTCTGGTCGTCTGTGTTTACCCCATCCTATATTCCATATTTGCGATGGACGCCTTCAGACGTGGAATTAAAATACACGTAAATATATTTTAATACATTCAGAGTTTATAGACATTATTACAGAGCCAATTCTTTATTGATTATTACATTGTACGTTACATATAATGCTGATTTCAAAATGTTAATTAAATGACTTGGTTGCCATAAAATAGAATCAAAACCAAAACATTTAGCGTTCTAGCCGCCTTTGCAACCGTTTTAGCAGTCGACAGATAGATAAGAAATATATATAATTAAACTACTTCAAGCTATGAATGAATTTGTGCATGCTCCAAAGTAAAACAAATATATCTGCTAGTTGAAATTAATTATGCATTTTAACTTGCCGATATATTTCTGTACGCGCTTTTCATTTATTTAAACAAAGATTTTACTCATTATAAACCCTCCTCACTTTATAATATAACTATTTCCTATTAAATTTTATGTTATTTGATCAATAGTTTAAGAGTTTATCGGTTAAATATTTTCATACACAGCTATAGTCTACTGTTTTTATATAGATGTGCCGGCATATAACATCAGAAGAAGCTCATGAGGAGGAGCTTTAAATATTTAAAACTATAATTTTTCGGATGATTGTAAAGGAAAATGCTAAAAAAAATATTTTTACTTTCTATATTTTTATTTGCATTTTAAGAAAATAGAGTAAGACATAAAATGTTTTCATGCAAGAATATCAAACTATCCAAACGTGGTACTCTGGGTCTGAACACTTTCAATTATGAAAATATATAAATTGATATTTTGCAAAAGGCTGTCATATTGTAAAAATTAAGGGTCAGTGGTTATATTCCGTCTATCATACGCTGAATAAAAGTAATTAACAGACACCAAAATATATTTATTCTATGCGACCATCCTACTTAAAGTGTTTTCAATGAAATTCAGTTTCACATTTTACAGGAATTACAGTCCGTCGGTAATCGAATAGATGGATGATGCAAATCATGTAACCTTCAGCTCAGCCCTAAAGTAAAATTATTTCAAACTCTTAATCAATGCTTAGACTTTTGACTACACTTCTACAGAATTGGATATACAGGCTAAATCACATACCGAACAGGCCTTCGATTCATTTGAAAAGACCTGGAAGTAAATAATAACCGCTCTAAGCATTCTTTGACTTACGGTTGTCGATGTGTGACCTCGTAATATCACTGTCTCAAAGCATTGTACAGAAGACTAATATCAATGAACCCTCATCGAATAGATGATGCTATGTCACAGGGTATGTATTAAGGACTCTGACGTAAAGAAATAAAGAAAGGGACGATTGTTCACAATCCTGGCGTAAAGAAATATAGCAAACTACTTGGAACCCGTTTTGTTTTACTTCATAATAGACGCTTGCGTGCAATAAAGAACAGGAATCAATTTATACAATGTTTGACAATGAGAAAAAATTACACTTTCATGAGACCCTTTGATGGCTTCTAAAGGTGTACCACTACACCCAGTGTAAATTATTTCACATGTATAATTTTCGTATACGAATGGTATTTTGCAGATAGAATTTTCTAGTTAAATCAACTTCTTGCGTTATTTGTTTATAAATGTTCTTGTAGAAGCGCCTCTTCGTATTAAGAATACTATTGTTACATTATATAAGGATATGTCATATATATATATATATATATATATATATATATATATATATATTACATTATATAAGGATATGTCATATATATATATGTTATATTATATAAGGATATGTCATATATATATATATAATATATCCTTATATAATGTAACATATATATATATATATATATATATATATATATATATATATATATATATATATATATATACACATCTAGGCGATTCTGTTTATGATCAGCTGTAATAAGAAACAAACGAATCAAATGACAGGACAGCTTTGTAAAACAACTAAATCTTCCTGAATTCTCCAGTGTTATCTTTACATGGCAAAAAAAGTCCATAACGTTCGACTTATGGTAATTGACATAGTTCATTTTTGCATGAATAAGCTGTTCTAACGATGTATGCATTTATTCTATAGAACTATAGATTTATACTTTAAAATGCACTTTACACCAAACAGTCTCCAAGTAATAAAATTATTAGTGCGACACTGTTTTGCATTTTGATTAATTATCTCCTATAAATTTAGAAAGTTATTGTTTTTTACCCAGTACATTTGTTCTATTACGAAAACTATTTTTATTCAAAAAGGTTATTCCGTACTAGAGATACAATTGTTTCTATTTTAGTGCCTTGCTACACATGTTTGCATCTTCTGAAAAATAAATTTCGGAGCATTTCCTCTTGAGGTAATTCTAGGAAAAACGTTAAAATTAAACACCAGCATGACATCAATACAAAAGCTTCTTCATGCGCAAGCCTGAAGTTTTAACGGGAAATTCGATTTTAAACATTTAAATCTTGATCCTGACATATCAACTAAAATAATGTTCGTAAAACTTTAACCGGCCAATTCAAAAGAAAAGCCATTTCAAATTCGTAAATACTGTTTTAAAATTAAACGTGGTATAACAACGTAAATAGCAGTTTCAAACTCATGCGATGACGATAAAAGAAAATTTTTGTTTAAAATTAATCGTAGCATAATAAAACTCCTTTTTCAAATATTAGCTTACATACACAAGTGCAATTCTATTACGGAATAAAGTGTGATGACCATATGAAAATGCAATTTAAAAATTTTTTTTTTTTTAATTCAATTTTCACCCCAAACAAGGCAAAGTGCCACTTTGAAGCAGGGGGCTACTATTAGGGAATAAATTAGCGGGGTCATTATGAAGGGAGAAGAGTAGAAAGATGTTTGTTAACATTACACTTGAACTTCTGCATATCATTGCAGTTGGGAAAGCAGAATCCCGGAAGGGAGTTCCAAAGACCCGCAGTTCTGGGGAAGAAACTATTGGAGTAAAAGGCTTTCTTGCACCTAGGGATCTCCACTGTAAAGGGATGAGACTTAGTAGCTTGTCGGGTTTGTCGGGGGTAGTTACGTCGGGGAGGTACAAGTGTTTGCAGTTCGTCAGAGCATTCACCATTAAAGTATTTGTAGAAACGGCAGAGGGATGCAACATCTCGTCGATGGGACAGAGGTTGAAGCATAGATGACAGTTCAGGACCTATAAGGTTTGCGACTCTTTTTTGAACCCTGTCCAGGAGCGAGAGACAAGCAGCAGATGCACCAGCCCAGATGTGACAACAGTACTCCATACATGGGCGAATGGTTGCCTTATAGAGGTATAGGATACTGGCAGACGTAAGTAGTTTTCTAGCACGGTAGAGGGAGCCAACCTTCCTTGCAGCAGCCTTGGCAATGCTCTCAATGTATCTATTCCAGTTCATATTCCCTGTAAACGTTAGGCCGAGGAGTTTAAAAGAAGTACTTTCAGGCAATGTGTTCTTGGCCATTGCTATTGGTGGTAGAGAAGGTTTCTTGTAGTTATTGAAGGAAACAAGCTTTCAAAGATAGGCGTGACATCACAACAAACTTAATATTTAAAACTATGGCTTCGCATACCAAGGGGACACGCTATTAAAAAACTTAAGCCTAGCATGGTGTAAAAATCTATGTTAAAACTAAACACAACAAACTAACATATATGATATTTCAAACTTAAGTGTTTTCTATAAACGAAAAATGTAATTTCAAACTTAAGCGTTCAATCAGAACTATCACAGAGCATATCTGAGCTACCTCAATAACAAATATATATTCTCCTTCTTCTAAACAGTTTGGAATTGAAACGACTGATTGATGCAAAGCACACATTGTAACACGTGCTTGAAATTTTTTTCGGTCTATATTCGCCAAGATCTTTGAGTCTGTTATTAATTAATCACTAGTCTACCATCTTATAAATGCTAAGCTTATTTATGACTAAGAGTAAGAATTTAGGTTAGTCCGTTTTACTGCAGATATTCTGTAGCATCTGGACGCACTAGGTAATGGACGAGAAGCTATAATTGTAGCCTTTCATATATCTAGACCCTTTGACAAGGTCTTGTATGAAGGGTTTCACACGGATTTTAATAATATGATATTTCTGGATAAATACTCCAGATACTCAGATCATTCCTAAAGAGGAATTGAAAGCTGTGCTCGATTGCTGGACGTCTTAACAGGGTAATATTAATGCAGATGTACTTCCTGCGTCGATCATTGGACTTTTATTATTTCGGCTATTTGTAAATGACATTGCTGGAAAAATTGTGTCTTAGGTGCATTACACCACACCTCATATTAAACATGGATGAAAAACAAATGCGTATCCATCCAATTGCAAAAACTCCAAAACGTCAGAAGTTAAATTGGACCGATAGTGGGTTGTAATATTTAAGTATATTGAGACTAAGCTGCATTTAACAACTAAGAACTTATCAACCACGGATTTCTTTGAAAATAACACACGACCTGAGAGGCCATCATTTAAACTCTAAGGTCTAACATTCACAGGAAATATGAATTTGAACAAATACATTCAGGAAATTACCAGAGCTGCTGTAACGACCGTAGGTTCCGTAGACCGTGCTATAAAATTACTCAGCCGAAAGAGTATCCTGTATTTTTGCAAAACAACAACAAGTGTTACAAGAACAGGTCCCCTTTTCGTGTAAGCAAGTAAAAATGTGATAGGATAGACCGAGAATTCGAACCTGGTTTGGAATTACGATTCATAAGAAGCCCATTGTGGTTTTAATATAAAATAGCAGATATGTTTGTTTGAAAAGGAATTCGATTGTTTAGAAACGTTATTGTTAAAAGGAATTTGAAGATTCAATTCTGTTTATGGAAATTGAATTGAAACAAAGTCAGTCAGAAAAACGAACAATAGCAAATTTAAACATTAAAAATAGGTTAGTCGAAAAATAGGTTAGAAGAATTTGGGTTGCAGATATTTTTGAAAAGTGCACGTGAGTTCAGGACCACGTGAGTCGAGCACATGCTTGGATATGGGGGAACAAGACTTTTGAAGCATGTCCAGGCAATGGGATCGAGCTGCATGTTTTTGGCCATGCGCTGACGTCATGGCTAAGAGATGAGTTCTCAATATAGTTGCTAGTTTTGAGATAGAAACAGGCAGAGGAGAGCAGAACGGAGAACAGAGGAAATAAGAGAGAGTCAAGTCGGACGAATTCCCCTTTGGAGGCGAAGGGTTAGAAGTTGAAATCATGTAGGACTTTGCATTTCTGGATGTCTTCATTGACCGGTCGGAGAAATAAAGGAGCATCATCATTTTGTAACTTCGTCTTGTGCTGTGTCATTCTCAACAAACAAAGGTATTGTGAATCATTCATACGAACATTAATATATTCATTTCTGAAGCTTCTTGCCTCAAAAGGTTGTACACCAATCACCCCAGATGTCACACAAAGACAGCAACCAGTCCATGATCAAGATAGACCAAGCGTCTTTCCTCCAGCCCGTCTGACAGATCCCAAAAGAAACAGGAGGGGGATTAAAACCCAGCCATGGTCTGTCGAGTAAAAGAAGATCCTTCTGCACTGCTACCACTACTCAAGGTTCGAGAAATGGGGACGCAGCTCAGGAAAGATACTAACCGAGGCTATAAAAACATCAAACCTCCCAGCAGAGAAAAAGCGCACACCTTTACATAACCTGCGATCCCTCCTTTCACAGATGAGAAGATATATCCCACAAGAGAACGTAGATGTGAGGCTTTGAAGACTGCAGAAAAAGACTACCAGAAAGTAGAGGATGAGGAAACAAAACTTCGACAGGAGGTGGTATGGGAAAAGGAAGAGAGGTGGACACTTATATGGGCAACGGATTATGCTAAACAAAAGCATAAAAGACAAAAAGAAAGAACAGCAACCTGGAGGGGGATCTTTTTTCATTTTTACCCTGGAAACGCAAGCATCCCTCCAGGAAAAATTACATCACAACGATATAACAGCCTGAAATTGTTCGCCACAAGAGAACTAGACTACATGTCTTCAAAAATAACAGCCGTTTTGGTGAACAACAGATGTCCCCTGGAAAACCCAATAAAAATTCACACAATAGACTTACTCCAACAACAACCACTAATTTTACCATCAGAACCCATCCAAATATCCTAGCACATGCCCAGCTCTCCTGGAACTCCTGCGCCACTGGAGTCTCTGCATGACATGACACCTGCCTTCACAAACTCTCTGCTGGAAACCCCACAAACACCAACACAGGAATCTACATCGCCTACCAGGATACCACTACCTGCATCACCGCCACAATCACATAGACACCCACCACTATCATTTGTACTCCCAGAAGCAGATGATGAACAGTTAGCTTTGGAGGAGGAGCTCAGCAACACAATTGAGGAGGTGAGGTGTATGAGAATGAAGGACAGACCACGTTTGTCCAAGATCCAAGCAGCTGAAAGAGCAAAGACTGTTATAGCCAAAGTTAACATCGCTCTCAAGAGGCTAATTCCAACAACAGTAATGCTCACAGAACTCAACCATATCACATCTGCAGCTGGCCTCTATATTGACAGAAAAATTAACCTTCGAACATTCAGTCACAATCATTGAATAGGGCCCAGATTCTCTAGACAAACACCTCATTGGAAGACCAAGCTGCAAAAACAGGTGAACCTCTGCAGGAAAGAACTAAGCCAAATAAAACAGTTCCTTGCAAATCCCTCGGTACAGGGTCGACTTAAGATCACCATCAAAAAACTCTGTACCAAATACCACCATGAGAAAATTGAGGGATTACATAATACAGCTAAGGAGTTGGAAGGAAAAATACCAGCAATTTCCAGAGAATTAAAAACCAGGAGAACAAGATCAACTCCCAGATTCAAAATAGGCAGTTTAAAACAAACCAAAGGACTTTTTACAGGCAGCTGATATGGGACACCATTACTGTAGATAGTCCACCTGCAGAGGAAGCCCTGGAAATTACTGGAGACCTCTATTTGAAACAGACGGCAAATGTAATCAAGAGACCCAGTGGATTGAAGAACTTATTAGGCTCAATAAAACCAAGCCTCAGATGCCAGAACCAGTCATAACTCCTGGTATGATAAGAAAACTGGCACAATTATCCAACCACAAAGCACCTGGCATCGACAATGTCCAAAACTTTTGGCTGAAGCAATTGACTGCACTCCACCCCACTACAGTGATTGCTTCAGCAGGATGCTAAGAGATCAAAAAGCAACACCATCCTGGCTGACAGAGGGGGACACTAGTCTCATACTCAAAACCAAGGAGACACAACGGTCAAATAAATACAGGCCAATATGCTGCCTTACAACTACCTACAAGCTTTTCACTGGTCTGATAGCCGATGGTATATATGACCATCTATCCTCTGGGACCTGCCTTGAAAAAGAGCAGACAGGGTGCAAATGAAAATGCCTCGGTACCAAAGACCAGCTATTAATCAACAATGTCGTCCTGGAAGACTGTAGGAAGAGACACAAAAACCTGAGCATGGCATCGATTGATTACCAAAAAGCATTTGACAGTGTGCCACACTCATGGCTACTTCGGTGCCTTGAGTTATACAAAGTCCACCCGGTAATTAGACAAACAATGGCTGCTCACCTTCAGATGTGGAAAACTACAATATCATTAAATCACAATGGAGGAAAAACCATCATCCCTGAAGTAAAAATCAAAAGGGGAATATTCCAAGGTGATAGCTTATCTCCCTTACTCTTCTGTATGGCAATTGACCCACTAAGCAAGCTCCTGAATAAAAATCCGAGCGCCTACAATTTGAGTCAAGGACGCCATCGAGATCCAAGCAAGAGAATAAACCATCTGCTCTTCATGGATGATCTTAAGCTCTATGCTAGCTCTGGCACCGATCTGCACCAGCTTCTGCAGGTAGTACACACATATTCCTGTGACATCGGAAGGAGGTTTGGCCTGGATAAATTTGCCAAATGTACACTCAGAGCTGGGAAGAAGACCCAAACAGAAAATATGTAGCTTTATGAAAACATCGACATCAGGGATCTAGAAGAGCATGACCCTTACAAGTACCTTGGCATTGAGGAAAACGAGAAATACAACATGCAAAGATGAGGGAGAATTTTAGTAAAGAATATGTACGCCGGGTGAGGAAAATATGCAAAATCCAGCTCACCAATAAAAATAAAATTACTGCCATAAACCAACTTGCTATGCCAGTAATAACATACAGCTTTGGTATCATTGACTGGTCACAAAATACATCAAGCGGCTAGATTTAAAGACACGGAAGCTACTAACGCTTCATAAAATAATATACAGAAATCAGTGTCTACCAAGCCTGTATTTGCCCAGGGGAGAAAGAGGTCTGGGACTCTCAGAGATTAATCATCAACATAGGGCAACTATTGTGAGCACCAGTCAGTATCTGAGAAGCTCCCAGAATGACACCCTCTCAATAGTATATGAACATCAAGAGATAAGAGCAAGCACAACAACATCAGTCACCCAGCTGGCCAAGCATTTTGGTCAGAGATGTCTCTCAGATGAGGACGAAACACCAAACAAGTGTGCCACAGAAATAGCAAGAAAGAGCCGGCAGAAATATACCGAGACCTTTCAACAGATGAACCTTAAAGAATGGGAACAACATCAGCGTGCAAAGTATTTTCTGGGGGAACTCTCTCAGGAATACATAGATAAAGAAGGTTCTTTGGACTGGCTCAAAAGAGGATCCCTCCACCACGACCAGGAAAGGGTCATAGCTGCCCAAGACCATGGATTGATGACCAATGCATTCAAGAACATGGCAGGGATCAGTAATTACAATAAATGCAGGTTCTGCCATACAGAATTGGAAAGTGTTGGTCATCTGATATCAAGTTGCAAAGTTCTTCTAGGGGACGGCTACTATACAGCGATACATGATGGAGTATGCAAGTATCTCCACTGGACCATCTGTAAAAAATTAAACATCCAGTGTAGCAGCAAGTTCTGGGATCATCAACCTGAGAGAACAGTTGGAAATGACTTATATACCATACATTACGACCATGTAATCCCTACAGCCACCTACCTTGAAAATGCTGCTTTGAAACCTGACATAGTTATATGGAATAAGTCAGAGAGAGTTGCAATCTTGATTGAAGTGAGTGTTCCTAATAATGGCGGTCTTAACAGAGCTGAAAGAGAGAGACAGACTAAATACCAAGGTCTCATGTATGATATGAAAAGAAACTGGAACCTAAAGGGGATATCGATCATACCAGTTATCATAGGTGCCACAGGACTTATGAAGAAGAACCTGAAGTCCTACCTAACAAATATTCCTGGTGAACCAAGTGCAAAAGAGATTCAGCCAATTGCACTTAAGGGAACAGCGAGGATACTAAAAAGAGCTCTCGGTTGGTTTCAATAAAAAAGCGGGGCAATGTTGGCAGCTGGTTTGGTTGCCTCATACCCAGCATTACAATCTTCAAAGGAAGAAAAAAAAGATTGTATACGCCCCATCATCTAATTAATGTGTCTCCCTCACTATCAAGAACTGATAACTCATCTCTCTCCTAATATATGTGTTAAAAGGGAACATTCACATAACTGTATAGATGTGTCTCTCGTCTATCTCTCTCCCTCATCCAATTGTATTACATGCCCCTGTCCCTCTTTAAAATGTACCCGATATATTCTCCCCAATATGAACACTCAAATATATACTATTCCTCCCTCTAATATGAACACTCAGTATGAAACATTATTTTGTGAAAAAATAAAAGTGATGCAGCCACCCTCTGAATTTGATGACGTGGACAATTTTGGGTTTCCACGAATTTGTGTTTAGCTATTTGGAATTTAATTATTGGTGAGATGAGACTTTGTAAGTGCCGATAAGATATTTTATTATTATTATAATTTTTATATAAGTCATGTTTTCTCAAATCAGTATTGTACAGGTTTTTCTTGTTTTTTGACATGTATTTTTTCGCAGAATAGAGGAGTGAACTTTGCCTTGTGGGGTTTATTAAAATAATGATTAATTTAAAAGTAAGGACATGATGTTAATTAATTAATTTAATAATAATAATAATAATAATAATAATAATAATAATAATAATAATAATAATAATAATAGGGAAAGGAGAAAGAAATAAGATTTAAGCACTGTAAGAAATAGAAAAAAAACAATACTGGGTTATGAATAAGGGACCAAATAGTCCTTAAGTTTTGGAAGACTCAAAGGTTTAGTCGGTATTTATTCTAATTTTCGAAATGGTCATGAATTTTCTCCGTATGCGTAATTCGTGTATTTCTGTTTTATTAAATGCTAGCTTTTTTTTTCTCGTACATAAATGTTGATTTATCTACCGAGTTGATTGTAAAAATAGATTACGAATTGTACTCATTTTTAGTTATTTTGAGGGGAATCTATCACCATACTTTCCCTTAAACACGTCTGTTGGACTTTTATTAAGTACAATACTTAAGAGTTTTTTTTTTTTAATGAAGAGTAGAATACGCATTGTGGATGCGTTATCGGCAGCTCCTGTTACTCTCGCTTCTTCTTATTTGTCCCTCAGTCCTCATTTTTTAATGAGTGATTTTTCTGACAAAGGGAGAAGAAAAAGCTGTTTTCTAGGTTGGCAGTATTTTGTGCGAACAGTTGGCTGAGATGGCGGAAATTTTCTGTTTCTATGTCTATCATTGTAGCCATGTCACTAGTAAGGGTGCTGGAGGTAAACGTTTTGTCTGTGCTGACGTTATACGCCTGATAGTCAGGGACCCGAACCTTGGATTAACCACTAAGGAGGCTGTCCTATCAGCAGGTGCAACGTACTGGGGCTGCTGTATTGCCATTTGGTGAATGGATTCTGGACCATGCAGTAGCTTCTGGTAGGGCCTCTCGATGCCATACTAGTGGGTAATTGTTACGGTTTTACCTTATCATTAGGTACAAAAAAAAATTATTTTTCTCTCTTAATTTCCCTTCTCTGTCCTGCTCTAAGTAAATCTGACGACCTAGTCCACAAATTTCAAAATTTCATCATGACAAGTTTCAAGAAAAAATACACGATTAAATCCGGTTCTCCAACTTCAAACGTAGACCCCTACTACCATGTCTCCTTCTCCCACATCAGGGGTCTACGTTCTAACCTTCCAGAGGTTGAAACCCAATTACAGGAGACTAAACCAGACCTTTTATTTTTAAGTGAAACTGGCATTGGACAGGCTATTTCCCTAGTAGAGTTCGCAATTAAAGGATACTCTAACTTAACCTCTAAATCTGACCCCCAAGATCGCCATGGGCATGGAATATGTGCCTATATTAAAGATAGCTTTCCATGTCGTAGGGGCATCTCCAGGGAAGATACTAACTTACCCTATATGTGCTTCCGGGTTGCTTTAGCTCACACTACGGCATTTTTATTTACTCTCTATCGCCCCCACAACAGCGGAGTTACTATATTTAAAAGCATATCTGAGGAAGTTGACCAAGTCCTATCTGCTTATCCTTCAGCTAACATTCACGTATGTGGAGATTTCAATGTTCACAACGTCGAATGGTTGACCCACTCAAACAAGACCGATTATGAGGGGAGGATCTGTCATGATTTCTCCATTGCCTATGACCTCACTCAGATTGTTCAGGAACCCACCCGTGTGCCCGACAATGACGGCAAGTATGCGAGCCTACTAGACCTTTTTCTCACAACTTGCCCTGAACTATGTTCAGTTTCTGTTCTGTCGCCTCTTGGATCTTCCGACCACTCTGTTGTATCAATTAAGATAAAAATGAAATGTAATAAGTCCCCAGACGTACCTCTCCATCGTACAGTATATCGATACACTAAGGCTGACTGGGATAGCTTCCGTCATTTATAACTGATCTACCTCTGCATTCCATATTTAAAAAGGATGTGTCCTCTATAGTATTAGACCTGACGGAATGGTTAATTGTAGGTATTGATCGTTTCATACCCTCGAAAAAGTTTCAGCAAAAACCTAACAGCCAGCCATGGTTCTCTCCAGAATGTGCTGCTGCAATTGCGCACAGAAATCACTTTTTCCACTGTTTCAAACATAATAGATGTATGGAAACTAAAGCCGCTTTCAGGACTGCCAGCAACCATTGTAAGAAAGTAATAAAGAGCGCAAGATGGTTGTATGCTCAATCTGCTAAGTCCAAAGTAGCTGAGCAGCGGCTTGGTTCCCACCAGTTTTGGCCAATATCAAACAGAATTCTGAACAGAAGTGTGCGCTCCATTCCAACTATCATCAATGGACCTGAGGTAATCTCGTCAGCATCAGACAAAGCCAAACTCTTTGTCAAGAACTTTGCAGCTAATTCTACCTTTTGAGATCAAGGCCGCCAACCCCCAATATTTCCTCCTGTATCTGAAAACACGCTATGTGATATACGTATATCTGTACGTGATGTTGCCAAGCTAATCAAAAACCTTGATTCCAGTAAAGCAACTGGCCCGGACGGTATTCCAATTATAGTACTCAAAAAACTTCAACCTGAACTAGCACCCATACTTACAAAACTATTTAAACGTTGTCTTAAGGAGAATAGTTTCCCATCTCCCTGGAAAATTTCATCTGTATGCCCTGTATTTAAGAATTCAGGTGATCGCTCATCCCCCTCTCAGTACAGGCCAATAAGTCTCCTGTGCGTCATGAGTAAGTTGCTGGAATCTGTGTTAAATACAGAAGTAATCAACCATCTCAACAAAAATAACCTTCTTAGTGACACTCAATATGGTTTCCGTTCTGCTAGATCTACAGCAGATGTGCTTACAGTTATATCTCATAGGATTAGCAAATCTCTCGACGGAGGCAACCTTTCTAGGGCAATTTCTCTTGACATATCTAAGGCCTTTGATAGGGTATGGCATAAAGGTTTACTTCATAAGATCTCTAGGTATGGTATAGCTGGAAATGTCTTCTCAATTATTAAATCATTTCTTTCTGATAGGTTCATAAGAGTAGTAGTTGAGGGGCAAAAATCAGAAGCTAACAGTATTAATGCCGGTGTCCCTCAGGGGTCCATCCTGGGTCCAACTCTTTTCCTGATCTACATTAATGATCTTCCAAATCACATCCTTACATTATTTGTAGACATTTATGCTGACGACACTACCATTTATGGTAGCACATCTAAGACAGTAAACGACCAAGTTCTCTCCAATTCTCTCTCCTCTGATCTTGAGCATGTAGTACAATGGGGAAAGGAGTGGCTGGTTACTTTTAATGCATCTAAAACCAAGATTCTCTCTTTACATCATCACCATTCTGATCCACATCTGGCATCAATTGAAATGAATGGCTCTCGTCTTCAGGAGGCCTCAAGTTTTGACAAGCTTCTGGGATTGACCATTACTCCTGATATTAAATTGAACACGTACATCAAATCTGTTGCCAAGGCCGCTGGAAAAATGGTGGGATCTTTCTATCCATTCAGTAGATATCTCACTGCTGATGCAATTCTCTATCTATATAAGAGCCAGGTACGTCCAAGGATGGAATACTGTTGCCACATCTGGGCAGGAGCTGTTAGAAAGGACTTGTCCTGCTTTGATAGAGTTCAAAATAGACTTCGTAGCCTCGTAGGAGATGTCCTTTTCTCTTCCTTGCAACCTATATCTCACAGAAGAGATGTTGCGAGTTTGTCTCTGATGTATCGTTATTTTCACGGAAAGTGTTCGACTAAACTTCAATCTATGGTCCCCCCTCGCAAAGCTTTCACAAGAAACACTCGTCTAGCTGTAAACACTATCAATAATTCCCCCCACTCTTTATCTGTGCCTAAACCTAAACGTAGATTCCATGAACAAAGTTTTTTTATTAGAACTGCACGCCTGTGGAATTGTCTTCCGTTTTCCTGCTTTCCGGCTGACTACAATATGGTTGTCTTCAAGTCTAACGTAAATAAGTTCTTGATGAGCCGTTCCATATAAGTTTTCAAATTTACCAAATTTTCATTACTAATGATTACTATATTGACCAATTTCTACTGTACACTCTTTAACCCTTATCCTTGAGTGACCTCTTGTCCTTGATACTGAGTTGATACCTATGAAAAAAAAAAGTCCAATGTGAACAAGTTCTAATTGAATCGTCCCCCTAATAATCCAAGTTACAAAATTCCCACTGTTTACTATGCTAAAATCACAATGACTAATGTATACCTATTAACCCTTATCATCGAGTGGCCTCTGGGCCTTGATAAGTGGTGACACCCTTGTAAAAAAAAAAAAAATCGGCGGGAGATATAGGAAACTGCTCTTGTAATGTTATAAGAAAAATCGTTTATCTTGTAGGAGTCAGGTGATTATGGAAACGGGTTATAGCTGTGAAGAGAGATTATCGTGATCTCTGCATGATCCTAAGATGCGAGATGGTGGTCACAGGGGGATTTACCTTCGAGGGCGCAAGGATTCACTTCTTAGTAAATGTGGGTAGTAGAAAATGTATGTCTTCGCCATACATTTTGATAATAAGGGGGAAAGGAATGTTAGGAAATGGATCGAGAAATAGATGTGTGTAAATTCTATTGTAGACACGTTTTACCAGAAGTGAGTGTCAGCTGATCAGATTTTCATGTTAGCTGGAATCAGTGAGTTGGATTTGGGACGTAGACAAGAGTAAACGGCTTAACTGGTCGTCCCCTCCTCTTCACCGTGGGAGGGGGACGAGCTGACGTGTGTGAAAATAAAACCTTGACCACGCAAGCAAAAAATTCTTCTGCGATCAATCTGGAAGGTGAATAAAAACTATAAAACCAATTCATGGAGGAGAGTGAATCTTTCCAGTCTCCCCTCCAAGAACAAGATGAATTCCAAGTGGAAGATCAACGACGCATGAAGAAGCTATGTCCAAAATACATGTACCACATACACACGCAACTGCATATGAACTATTAGACATGAACATATCACAAATAGACAGAACATTAGACGATCACACTCGTGAATGGAGTAATGTTGCCACACGTGGGATTGTGCATTTACAACTAGTTTACTTAAATAGAGGCTAAAAATAAGTGTGAAATCTAATAAGTTATCCACATACGATTGCCACAATTTCGCATCTCTGTGTCTGTTTTACCAATATTTTAATGTTCTTTTATGAACTTACATCACTTGTGCCATCTCGACGTATATACTCCCGACTAATCCATTAAGCTTCTATACCTTGCTCCTACATTGATGAGATACATTGATGCCGAAAGGTCTTCTATAATAGTTTCATCCTTTGGACTAGTAGACTTTTGGATTTCCTCGCTGTATTCAACTTCTATGATTCTAACACGCAGAAGTTTAAATGTGATATAAAAAACTTCCAGCAGTCTCCTTGTGAAAACTATCTCAAATAGTAATCACTTGTGTTCCAAGTTGCAGTGGGCCTTGTTGCAGGTACAAAAACATGAGAAAACGTACATAGAGGGTACCACATGAGTAACTGCCTGGCGAAGAAATAACTTCGTACTTTTATTATAAAATATCGTTTTTGTAATTAGAGTACTTTATTAATTCTTGTTGTTATTGCATAGTTAAAAGAAAAACGTTTTCTTTTGATTAATGCAACTATGAAAAGTAATGTCAAGTAAAACAAAATTAATTTATTCAAAGAAAATGTCATTTTTAAAATAGTTAAGTGGCGTATGCGCCAGCTTATATATATTTATTTGGTTTTACATTTTATGTGCAAAGCTTTATATATATATATATATATATATATATATATATATATATATATATAATATTCAAAAAAAGAATCAGTTCAAATTCCCCCCAAAATATGAATTTAACTCACCGCAAAATTAGAACCTACATGATCCGACTTTAAAAATGTTTAGAATTACAAAAGAGAATTCATTTATATAAAGAGGAGAGTGCAAAAAAAGCCTTAACTAACATTCTTAAATAGAAATAGAGTCAGCACTTCCATAAACCGATTTCTCCAAAGTCTTCAATTTTAAAAGAGAATCTTACTCTATAAGAATGAAAAGAGAAAACCTCATCTATACTTTTGTAATGGAAAACGGGGGTCCTACGCTGCTTACCACGTAGCTGTTTCGGATATTTATATATATATATATATATATATATATATATATATATATATATATATATATATATATTAGCTTTTTTTTAATGAGAGATCATTATTTCAAATGTAATCGTGACCTACCCACGAAGCCTAAGTGTGACATACCAAATGAAAACAATATTTCAAACTGTATTATGATATATACACGGTGATCCCCCCCCCAAAAAAAAAATAGAGGGCATTCAATTGTTTTCCTGAGCATTTTACAGTCAACGGAGAAAAAAAAAGGCCAAAGGCCCTAGTGTTTTAATATTATGTTTTGAATATAATAAACTAGTTATGACCAAAGTTTCATTTCATTCGAACAGAACACTAAGAAACGGGGCCTAATTAGAGTTGGGACCTGTTTTGGGTGGTCACCTAGTTTAAAGCGAATACCTTTTCAAAACTTTAGCGTGTCATATAAATATACATTTTATTTTAAAATTTTGAGTGACAGGCCAATGAAAATACTATTGAAAATATTAGCGTGACATACAAAGAAAAATCTTTTAACCTTGGGCATGACATAGCAAGGGAAATGCTATTTCATACTTAAGCGTGTTAGACCACTAAAAGTGATATTCCAATAATTAACGGGCCATACGAATGTAAGCACCATTGCAGACATTAACGTGACATGCTAACAAAAACATAGTTTAAACGTAAGCGTGGCAAACTAATAGAAACATTTAAAAATTAATATTGATAATAATGAAGAGTGCATTTTCACACTTAAGCTTGAAATAATAACGACACTTCTACTGGGCGTAGGATGGACTTCATTTCGTCCATTATTTATATAGTTGCGCTTTGTTCCCTTCTTTAATTACAATGTCGCTGTACGTCTCTCTCTCTATCTATCTATCTTTCTCTTTCTTCCCCTCTCTCTCTTTCTTTCTCTCTGCCTTTCTCTTTCATTCTCTTTGTACATATATATGTATTTTTAACTATATAGCTTTCTGTCTTTCTCCAAGACACAATCTATAATCAAAATGAAAAGAAACGGAAATAGCCAATTTCAGTATGCACCATCGATTCAAAAAAGCGCCAAAACAGAATTGGTTCTATTGATGACGGCGTTAATTAAGGCCAGGACATTGTTGCAAATAGATGAGTCACCTCTTGATATCACATTCGAAAGTTACCAACAGCGACTCATTAAAGAAATCACGTAATTTAGATATTCGTATCTTCGGGCTTATTAATTTCGATCTTGTCTTTAAGAGCGAAGGTTACTTCTAATCAGTGCATCGGAAATTTCTTTTATCTTTGATTTCGCCTTTCGCTTCATTAATATTTCTTATAGTTACCGAAGGCTAATGGTTAACTTTTACTTTTGGTTGGTTGTTTGGTTGGTTTTGTTTTACGGCATATCAACCCCTTTCAGGTTATTTAATGCCGAATCCAGTGATTTTGAAGAAAACATTTTTAATAGAATACATTTGCTTTTTTTTTTTCAAGTCGGTTTCTATTTCTATTTAACCCATAGTTGGGACCCTAACAGGTACTACCACTTCGGGTCAGAATGGACCTGCGAGCAATAGAAATTAAGGGATGGCTCCACACTCCCCCAAAGCCCGCAAGCTGGGGCCTCACCGTCGGATATAGTTTAAGGTCATATCCACGACCCGGTTAACTTTTACAAACAATTTCTATTACGATAAATCTCTATTATTATTATTATTATTATTATTATGATTATTATGATTATTATTATCTTTATTATTATTATTATTATTATGATTATTATTATTATTATGATTATTATTATGATTATTATTATGATTATTATGATTATTATTATGATTATTATTATGATTATTATTAGTATTATTATGATTATTATTATTATTATTATTATTATTATTATTATGATTATGATTATTATTATTATTATGATTATTATTATTATTATTATGATTATTATTATTATTATTATTATTATGATTATTATTTTTATTATTATTATTATTATGATTATTATTATAATTATTGTTGTTATTATTATTATTAATATTATTATCTATAAATTAATACGATAGTGTGTGTGTTACTTTGTGTGTCACGCTTACATCTTTTTTCTTTCGAGTGGTTGTCGTTTAATAATTGATGTGTGCTTTCATTTCTTGTAATAAATAATTTTACCAAGAATTCTTCATAAATTTTGGTTTCGTTTTCGATTATAGACGATGCCACTCAACTATATTTTATTTTTGAAATCACTACTTTATATTGTTTTTAACGGTCATGCTTAGTTTATTAAATAGGGAAAAATAAATAACTCACCTATTTTTATTGTTCTACACGCTACTGTATTAATATATAGACTTGCTTAGATAAATATTGTTTTACAGTTTTAACAAAAGGGATAAAATTATATGGTGGTGTCTTCATTCATGCTGAACGCCCACATACTGGCCAGCAACACTATCTTACATATGAAAGATGCCGCTGTTCAATTTCCACAGGTCCCGCTAGTTGTTATATAGCCAATGTTTCTACTCACTTTGAGTGCTTACAGGAAGCACCGTCAGAGATTTCTCTCTAACAACAACCATTTGCCTTTCATAGAGTCTGGGTGACAGCAAGTTCCCCTTACTGTCTAATACCCTCCAATATTTTTGAAAACTAATGAAAATGTTTTTTGAGAGGTGGTAATCGCAACAGCCGCTAACTGTTGACTTTTTGCTAGCAATGATTAATGAACTGGAATTTGATGGCGACAAGTAAACCGAAGGTCGTAGTCCTTTTATTTTGTATTCATCCAGTTTATGTCTAGCTAGGTTCTTCCATCCTGCTTAATACTTCATAGCTATTTGGTGTGTTGCCGGTCTATGCCGACATTATCATTTGGCCGCGGAGGAGGCGTAATTTAACATACAATTTAGCTATTTTGGTTTTGTTACCTTTATTAACATTATTGTTACTTCAAACCACCTGCCGCTATGTCATGTTTTTCTTTTTTTTTGTCACTTTTGTGCTTGTATTTAACTCTTTCATTTATAAATAAACGATGTTGACCGGAAGTTTTCATCGTTTACACAACATGACGCAGGTGAGGAAAGTAAACGGTCGTATATTACAATTATTCTTTCTATGATAAGGAGTTTCTATAATAAGGAGTAATTGTATTATACGACCGTTTACAGCCGTCACCTATTTCTTCTGTTCATTAAAAGCATTTTCACCTCATATAATTAAAAGATGTATTGTAATAAATGTTTTATTTGAATAATCGTATTCATACAATACTAGCAGGACCCGTGGAAATTCCACGGTAGTTAAAATCTTGTAAAACACATCAATAAGAAATTCCTTATTGTTATATTACAAAAATGAACGTATGGAAGCAAGTAGAACAAACAAAGGACTGTAGTTAAAACTTTTATTGATGGCCAATGCGATCGTAACTGATGCTGTTGATATTGTCAGGAAGTGCTGGTGATGATTGAGGCGGTGACAGGGACGTTGATCAGCTGCTTGGAGTGAGAATAGTGGTCAGTCAGCAGGTTCTGGGGAGTCAGACTGTGAATTTAAAACAAACTGTGTGACATTGTTGACATCGATTTTGTGAAAGTTCTGATGACCCCAAGTTGTTTAATATTTCAGGACATCTTGTATTACATGTATAGGTAAGGAATATGTCTGGCTTTCCATATTTACAGAAAACTGCCATTGCATCTTGATACAGTTGTTGAAGATTCCTAGGACTTCCTGTAAATGAAGATGGTAGAATAACTGGTACACCAGAATCGCCATCTTCATTCCTTGCTAAATGATCCATTAAGCCAGAATATTGAGCAGTTCTTGGTTGACTTTGATAATATTTAATGAAGTTAAATAAGCAGCAGTCAACTTTTACATATGCAATAGACTTTTCTATTTATTTAAAATTTTATTCAATGAAGATTTGGAAATTCACAAATATTTTTTAAGTCGAATTAGTGATATAGATTTCAATTAATGCATCACAACTTCCTGATAATATAAATAGAACACTTTGAATTTTCTGTACAAAAGTTTTTTCCATAAAAACATTGTAATCTGTTATAATATTCAGACTCGTGTATATTACATGCATAGAAAATGAAGTGTTTCTGTAAATCTTACGAAATACAGTTAAATTTTGATTTTTCGATAATCAAAATGATGTGAGGTAGGTTAAACAAACTGTACACTACTTTTTCATCAAATTATGAATTTTAAATATAAGGAAAGCAATTTAAAAAATTTTTTTTCCAAAATCATATTTACATCCAAGTTAATTTTTAGATTCCATAGCTGTTCCTGATTGTTTTCATAACACTTCACGGTAAACAATATTCTTAGTATATGTTACACCACGCTTTCTGACCTGATTATCATCTCTATGCAGTTGCATTACCTTAAATTTCACACTGTCTTTAGATCGAGCTCTTGAACATGCCACATACAGCTGACCATGAGAAAATACAGGTTGTTGAAGATATATACCAACCTTATCCAAAGTTTGGCCTTGTGCTTTATTGATGGTCAGTGAATATGCTAATCGTATTGCAAACTGTATCTGATGAAATGCAAACGGAACATTTGTATCACTTGGCTTTAACTTAATTCTTGGAATGATAACTGTGGAACCTCTATTAGATCCATTAATTAAAATAGCAATGATGCTGTTTTGATGACATTCTTTTATTTTCATCCTAGTTGCATTACAAAGTCCTTGATTTATGGATAAATTTCGCAGTCGCATTACTATTGCCCCTATTTTCACATTAAGTCGGTGAGGTAACATTCCAGATGGAGTTAATGAATTTATGAACTCGATAGGATAATTTTGAAGTTCAGCATCATCATCGGAGATGTAATCTGCACTTAAATATGTATTTATGCCTCCGGGAAGATTATTTAGACTTTCTACATTTACTGTTAAACATTCTGTATTTTTTAGAGTCATGATGATTCAATTTTCCATTTCTTGAGGGCTGCAATCAAATATTTCTGAGATTAGAGAACCATTACATACCGAATAGTCAGGAATATATATGGCATCTACAGGAACATCATTAAGACTGCTCGTTAGTGTACCATTACAAAGATGAAGGAGCCATCTAGAAAACTCCTGTTCATTTATGTTAGTTCTGACGTTTTGTGTTAGTTGTAATTGACTGAAATGATGCCACAATGGGCATCTTTTAAGACAGGTGTCTATAATAGATGTAGGTGATCCATGTGGCACTACTGGCAAAATTTGCCTGAAGTCACCTCCAAGTATGAGAAATTTTCCACCAAATATTTTATCGTTACCCATTATATCTTGTAAACATCTATCTATAGCAAGCAGTGCATGATTAGGTATCATAGAGGCTTCGTCTATGATAAATACCTTTACCTTTCTCAAAAAAGAAGCATGCTCTGATACAGGAGAAACGTTACAGACACCGGTTTCTGTCAGAGGTACAGGTAGTTTGAATATACTGTGGAGTGTTTTCCCTGAAGTTAGTAGCATTGCAGCAATGCCGCAGTGGCAGTTACAGTACTGCTGGAGGTGAAGTAATCATATAACATGTTGAATAAAAAGGTTTTTCCTGATCCGGCTGGGGCATCTAAATAGAAGCAATTGTTGTGTGGGGCTTCTTTTTCAGTTGCCATGACAGCCTTGATTATAGTATTAAAGACCTCTAATTGTTCATTGTTTAACAATTCAGCATTAGGCCCGTTTGTTTTCGAGTCATATTATCTATTGGAGGATCACCTGTTGGTTCAGGTAAACCCATTGCCTGGCAAGAAGAACCATGCTCATTAAATATTGCTTTTATCAAATGAATAACTTGGGGGATATGTATACTGGCCCCCACCCTTTGCGGCCTGGGCGACAAGATCAAAGTGTAGTATCTGTTCCGACAGATACTACACTTAAGATAATTTGTACCAGTCAATGGAGGGGAAGCCCTCTATACTGGAACAATTATTATTTTTGGTAACCAGAGTGCCCCCTTTTTGCCTACTTTTAGGGGAGCTGGTTTTTACCTCACATTAAAAACGGCCTTGTGCCTAATTTGCTCAGTGGGGGAGCAAATAAATACCATCTGTTCCGACAGATACTGCAAGCTATGACTAGCTATGACTAGCAAAGACCAGATGTGGGGGCAACCCCACATGCCTGACCTTTAACCAGCTCCCATTTCCCACCTCTCGGGAGCTGGTCCCCTTTTTCCCTTCCCCCTCCCTTCACTCCTCACATTAAAAATCGGCCTTGTGCCTAATTTGCTCGGTGGGGGAGCAAATAAATACCATCTGTTCCGACAGATACTGCACTTAAGATAATTTGTACCAGTCAATGGAGGGGAAACCCTCTATACTGGGACAATTATTATTTTTGGTAACCAGAGTGCCCCCTTTTTGCCTACTTTTAGGGGAGCTGGTTTTTACCTCACATTAAAAACGGCCTTGTGCCTAATTTGCTCAGTGGGGGAGCAAATAAATACCATCTGTTCCGACAGATACTGCAAGCTATGACTAGCTATGACTAGCAAAGACCAGATGTGGGGGCAACCCCACATGCCTGACCATTTACCAGCTCCCATTTCCCACCTCTCGGGAGCTGTTCCCCTTTTTCCCTTCCCCCTCCCTTCACTTCTCACATTAAAAATCGGCCTTGTGCCTAATTTGCTTGGTGGGGGAGCAAATAAATACCATCTGTTCCGACAGATACTGCAAGCTATGACTAGCTATGACTAGCTATGACTAGCAAAGACCAGATGTGGGGGCAACCCCACATGCCTGACCTTTAACCAGCTCCCATTTCCCACCTCTCGGGAGCTGGACCCCTTTTCCCTTCCCCCTCCCTTCACTCCTCACATTAAAAATTGGCCTTGTGCCTAATTTTCTCGGTTGGGGAGCAAATAAATACCATCTGTTCCGACAGATACTGCAAGCAAAGACCATATGTGGGGGTAACCCCACATATCTACCTTGGTCAATGTAGGAGCAACTCTTCATACCAACAGTTCCTATCCAACTCCCATTTCCCACCCATCGGGAGTTGGTCCCCATTTTCCTCCCCCCTCCCTCTCTCTCTCCACATTAAAAAACGACCTTGTGCCTAATTTGCTCAGTGGGGAAGCAAATAAATACAAATTGGGGGATATGTAATATATATCGACCAATCCACTACACTTTACCGTAAAATTCGGCTAAAACAATTGTTGACGAATTGCCTCCTTTGAATCGATATCGTCTGCTTGTGACAATTGAAGCGAACACCTTATTAGGTATTAAATGCTAAAACATTTTAATACAGCTGGCTAATTGGCTATAAAGTAAGTTATTCCGATCTTTGATCTAACAGTTTAATTTTAAAAAAAGAGCGTAACATTTTCTTGTATGTTTTTTTATATTTAGAAAAATGTAAGCATCATGCTGAAATAATAAAAATGCCATTCTTAATAAGGGGAGAGGGTTTGACTATTCTAAATCCTCACCTAAATAACCATTTAATGAAAAAAATGTTTAATATGTTCTTGTATCTTTTTTATAATTTTTGTTAAATAAGAAAAATCAATAAACTTTGATAACACTATTGTAAGAATCATGCTGAAAGCCATTCTTAATATGGGGAGGGGGGTTAATTATTGTGAAACTTTGCCTTACAATGTAAAAAAAATAAGGGAAAAATATATGTATGAACAATAAATATTTCTTCAGTTAAATAAATTATAGTGTAAATCTTTAAATAAGGAAAAAATATTTATTTAAACCATAATTATTGAAACAGTATTTTACTGCATAAAAAAAACGGTTATGGGGAGAAGGGTTAACTATTTTGAACCTTCACCTAAATAGCGATTTAATGAAAAAAAATTTAATGGTGTTGTATCATTTTTTTGTATAATTTGTTTTAAAATAAAAAAAATAAAAACTTTGATACCGCTATTGTAATAATCATGCCGAAAGCCATTCTTAATATGGGGAGGGAGTTGTATCTTTTTTATAAATTTTGTTAATTGAGAAAAATCAATAAACTTTGATAACACTATTGTAAGAATCATGCTGAAAGCCATTCTTAATATGGGGAGGGGGTTAACTATTCTGAAACTTTACCTAACAATGTAAAAAAATAAGGGAAAAATATATGCATGAACAATAAATATTTCTTCGGTTAAAAAAATTATAGTGTAAATTTTAAATAAAGAATAAATATTTATTTAAACCATAATTATTGAAATAGTATTTTACTGCATAAAAAAACGGTTATGGGGAGAAGGGTTAACTATTTTGAACCTTCACCTAAATAGCGATTTAATGAAAAAAAAAATTCAATGGTCTTGTATCTTTTTTTTGTATAATTTGTTTTAAAATAATAATAATAATAAAAAAAAAACTTTGATACCGCTATTGAAAGAATCATGCTGAAAGCCATTCTTAATATCGGGGAGGGGGGTTAACTATTCTGAAACTTCACCTAACAATGTAATAAAAATAATGGAAAAAAATATATGCATGAACAATAAATATTTCTTCAGTTAAATAAAATATACTGAAAATCTTTAAATAGGAAATAAATGTTTCTTTAAATAAATTGTAAGTAACGAAACTAAGTGTTTTATTTCATATTAAAAAATTGTCGTGTCCATTTTTTATAGTATTTAAATATGTGTGCTCTGTCGGTGATGATGAATGCCTGTAAAAGAAGCAAATAAAACAGACAAAACAAATAATAACTATGTAAACAACGTGAAGATGTATAAATGTTACAAAATTACTCGATTCGGCATTAAATAACACGAAAAAAGATTGATATGCCGTAAAACAAAAGCAAAACAGAACAAGACGTAAAATATGTTTTGACTATGTTACTCAGTGTATTTGCGAATGGTGACTTTGGTTATTTATGTAATAAAGTCATTCTTGACTTTTGTAACATTTATTTCGAAACATATTTTTTATTGTGTAAATAAAAAGTAAATAAAAAACATAAAGTGGCACAGTAAACAACAAAAACGAACTCGTAACGTTAAATGTAAAAAATATATTTATTACTGAATAAAATAGAATAAACGTTCCTACAATAATAAACAGAAGGCATCGTTAAAAATGTAAGTAAAATACTATTTAAACTGTGAAACGATACCTTCTATGCATAATTGCCTTTAAAATAATCCGGAACCATAAATAGACAGTTATTATTATTATTTTTTTTTGTTCGGGAACTTTTGGGAAATAAAAGGGGTTACTGATTTTTAACTGATAAAGATTAAACAATAAATGGAGATAATTCGCATTAATTAATGTTTGCGATGATGATGACGCGTTTCATTAATTAATGTTTGCGATGATGATGACGTGACACCGTACGTACAAGCAAATTAATATATAGAATCTACTTTAAAAAAGGCGAAATCCATGAAAGTTAACTTTACAAAGGTCAATATGGCAACCCTGGATTATAGTATGACATTGACTTTGACCTTTCTTTGATACATTTGTGAATATTGTTATAATGAATGTGATCATTTGTATTAATTTCGACGTGCAGCGACTCTTCATCGGAGAAAAGCGTTAGTGAAACGTTACGTAAAATAGGCACCATTCAAAGGAAATAAGACGAAAAAGTACGTGTCTGTTGAGAAGAGCTGAAATAAAGAAATACTTTCAAGATTTTTTCTTACAATATGATTTTAGTATCTGTATGGAACAATAGAGTAGAATATTACTTTCTGAGTATTTATTAACACGCATCCCATTTAAATTAAAATGAGCACTAGTTCACGCATTCATGTAGCGATGCTAGTGTTTGAACAGCTTAGACAACCACGGCTCTCCAAAATCTAGAGCCATGGTAATCTCGGGAAAACAAGTAAAGACGGTAGTTTTCTGTTGCTTTCCGTCTGATTTGGGAGTGTACCCCTCCCACGTGAGTTAAACGCGCCCCCAAATACCAATCTGGAAATTTCTACTACTCGGCGTGGTACATGCAGCGCCTGGCCTTCAAAAATGTTCACTCATCTGATACTGGCAAGGTTATCGTTGCTTAACTTCAGTGATCTGGCGAGAACTAGTGTGTCACCGTGACTGTACTGTATGAGGAAGTGTAAATATATTTGTTGCGTGTTATTGTTTTTTTTTCTGTCCAAAATCTGATTTTAATCCAGAAAAATATCAGCTTTATCAAAACGTTTTTTTTCAATTAAATATATTGCCTTTTTCGTGAGAATTTCCAAGAGCTCTGCTAGAAATTAATTATTGCAACACACTTATTGTAATAACCTCAATTGCTAAGACGTATTGTGTTGTCCCACGAATTCGCTAAAATTTATAATAGACGTGTTTGAATATTTAGTTATTTCGTCTATATTTATTGATGATATTATGACTGAACAATTCCATTTGATTTATATTTTACTTGATTATTAATCAGTATTAATATTACTGTAATGTTATAAACAATAATGTAAGTGTAATTATCGAAGTCACGTAAGTGTGAATGCAGAAGACCAAAGGGAAATGGTAAGATTTAAGATTAATTAAAAGAAAATGTTCTGTGTATGTTTCCTTTTCTTGGCAGAACATGAAAAACTTTAAAGATTTAAAAGTACGCCCTTTAAATTATAAACATTGAGAGAGGTAGCTTAAAATATAAGGACAGATCGCCGTCGATAGAGATAGAAATCTCATTTTGTCTCTTTACCGTCTATTTTATTTACAATTAAACTAAACTTTACCTTTTTAAAAATAGATAATTTTACCTTTCACGAATCGACAGCTGAGTAAGATTTTCATTGCGATAAAAGTGTAATCTATTTCTCTCTTCCTCTCTCTTTCTCTTTCTCTCTTTCTCAATCTCTTTTTAATTTTATTATACCTTGTATAGTTTCAGCGTTTTAAATTATATTGAAAACAGTCCATACCATTCGAGAGAAACTCCTCTCTCTTTATCTCTCTTTTTCTCTTTCTGCATTACCTACTCTCTATTTGTTCTTCTCCCCCCCCCGCTAATATCTATTCTTTCATAAAGATGTGTCGTCTTTACGACGCAAATAAAATGTACTTGTAATCGCTATTGCGGAAATAAAAAGTCTTTCCCTCTCTAAATCTCATCTATATCTCATGTATATTTTTCGCTGTCTTGGATTTTCATCTTCTTTCTGTTCGCCTTAGTAATGTTACGAACTACTTTATTTCAGAAGTTTAGTTATTTTAACATGATACATTTTATAACGTTATGTATTTGATAAGAAGACAAAGATTTTTAATTAATTGAATTTTATTCTGTTTTCCTAAGCTGGTAACTAATAACCAGCTTTTTATTGAATTAAAAAGAAAAGTTTAATGCATTTAACTTACACGATAAATGTGATGAAACAAGTTATTTTTGGAAATAAATATTTTTATACCGTTTTTACTATACAAACAAGCAAAAGTTTAGATGTTATGTGTACACACATCTCGCTACTTAAAATCCCTTGTTAGACGTGATCTGAAGTAATAACTCTTTATGAACATGTTGCAGTACGAGTTGTCTGCGACGAAAAGAGTAAAAAAAATAGCAATGGAAAAGTATGTCAATTATTATAAAAAGCCATATTTGTGAATGGGTACCAGAAAAAGATGCAGCATTTTAACAGTAATAGTGATGCAATGTTAGAAATTATTCTGAACTCAACATTTTCATATTATTTAATTAGTTATTACCAAATATTGCAAGGAAGCTAGAAGAATACACACACGTTAATTTCCCTAGTGATTTTATGGATAAAGATTATTGCTAAACATGATTATTATTATTATTATTATTATTATTATTATTATTATTATTAGCTCACATGGAGCTTTCACACAGGTCATCAAATATGCGAATTAAAACCTGGAAGCTGAGTGACAACAAGTTTCCTCAGACGTCCAGCACGCTCCACCCCCTTCGATAGCATTTACAAGTAAATTTGCGTTATCGCAGAAGCTTATCACCATTGATTTCTCCCTGGCAGCAGCCATTGGTCCGTACTGGAATTTGAGTGGCACTAAGCCTCCCCAAGGTCCCAGTTCTCTTCGTGCGTGTCCAGCGGAGGTCTGGCCAGCGTTCTCTCCTCGGTCTTTCACTCCTCCTTGATCCTTTTCGGCTATTTGGTTTCACACTTTGTTTTTGTTGGGGGGGGGGTGATGGAGCAATAGGAGGGGATGCATAATGCCAATATAGAGCTTGTAGTTTCAGTGTTCTTCTTTCTCTGTAGATCTTCTTCATGTTTTGTCCTCTGCAGCAGTTTCTCTGGCTCACGTATGTGGGTCATTTGTATTATTCTCCATATTCAAGAGTTTTCCTTAATATTTCATCCATTTTCCTTATTCGTATTCGGTAACTTTGCAGCCATTCCTATGATTCCAATATCTCCCATTCTTTTTTCAATTTTTTTCGGGATTGTCCCTAGTTATCCTGCTATTATAGGCATTATTTTTATTTTCTTCATTTTGGAAATCCCTTTTAACTCTCTGACTATCTCTGTGTATTTGCTCCGTTTCTACTTTTCTTTCATACTAACTCTGTGGTCAGCTGAGAGAGAAAATTCTACGATTTGACAGTTTTCACCACGAAAACAATTCTCTTGTAAATTGTCGACAGTTTATTCGTATACAGATATTTTTTAAATGAAGTGAAAAGTTTTTTGCCTTTGTTTTGTGCTGCTAACTTTATACACTATTTAAACGAGAGAGATGTTTTTTTCCTTTTTGTTTTACTTGGACTAGAAGAAAGATATCTTTTCATTGAGTGAAATTTTCTAAAATATTCTATTTTTAACTGTTGTTTCTAAAGTGAAAAACTTTTTTCTTCCGCGTGGGACAACTCCGCCCCACACATACACATATAGAAAAAGAAAAAAAAACAGACATTTTGGTTAACTGCCAGCCAATTCCAGAATATTTATTCTTTTGCAACTGTATTGTATCATAGTACATTGATTTTGCTTTTATTTAGCAAGTAACATATTTTGTCGTCCCCCATATTCGGTCATCCAAGAAGCAAGGGATAAATTGCACCCTCTTCATACACCCACACTCACGGAAAGGACATTTTTTTTTTCATTTTTATTATTATTTTATCTCTCTTCTCCAGTCAAAAGCGAAAATAATTTTTTTCTAGCGTTTGGAAAAAAGACATTTAATGAATGGAGAACGTTAAATCAGTATTAATACAGCTAATCAAGGCTTAGATGGACCAGCAGCAGAAAGCTAAGGAAACTTTAATAGAACGTGATAAACAGCCCCAGTTACAATTTAAACAATAAAAAATATTCGATAGAACGTAACACTGGGACGACAGTTTTGCTTTTTCCCAAAGTACAATATGGAAGGCTATAGAAATGTTAAACTACCAACCGGGGGTAGATGGGACGTTTGACGCTTTCTATTGGAAACATGATGACCTATTCACTTGGATGGTCAAGAGTTGAGCAACACTAAGAAAGTTCGCCTACTTTTGAGGAAGTTAGGGACCACAGAACATAGCAAGTTTGTGGATTATATTCTCCCCAGGAAGACAAGTGAGTTGGAATTTTTGGAAGCGGTCAAAACTCTTATCCAAACTCTTCAGGCGGATTTCTACGCTCTTTCATAGAAAATGAAAGTGCTTGAAACTGCAAAAAAACGACAACGACGATTATCTAACATTCGAGTCCGTTATAAATAAACACTGCGATGACTTCCGTCTATCTGACTTATCGGCAGATGACTTCAAGTGCTTAATTTTTTTAGCAGGGGCTAGTCTTGTCGGATTGTCAACCGGGTAGTCTGAGTAAGGAACAACTTTGGACACGTCGAGGAGTCAGGCGCAACATTGATTATAGGGACGACCTTCAGACCGAAAAAATACTTACCCCGATAAAGGAAAGCTGAAAATAAGAAAACTCAGGATAAACCGAATAAGTAACACCAAGTCACAAGACCCGGATCCCCTAGAAGTCCGTGCTATCGCTGCGGTGGGAAACATTAGTCGAGTCAATGTTTTTACAAAGATAAGTACTGCAACGAATGTGGAAGGAAGGGCCGCAAAGCGACACAGTGCAAGACGAACAAGGTCAAGAATTGCGCCCGACAGATTAGATTCGACTTGGATCGGGATAAGAACCGGCGCTAATATGTCACATTTAACATCGCATATAAAACTGTGCATCTACAATTTGATTCCGGATCAGACCTGACCATTAACCTTAAGACCTGGAAAAAGGCTAAGAGAAACAAACTATGCGGAAGACGAACAAATCATCTCGAGCTGTGACAGACGATAAAGTGGAATTTGAGGGAGAGCTCACACTCCCGGTGACCTTAAATGGTGTTACTAAAAAGGTGAAAGTCTATGTACATATGACATCCGCAAACCTGTTCGGTACTGATTGGATGGAGCAATTCAAATTGTGGGACCAACTTATGAATAAACTCTCATAGGGTAGAAGACTCGTCTCCGGAGGAGCAACACCTGAAGGACGAGTTAAAAGGTGAATTTCCAGATGTATTCTCACCAGGACTAGGAAAATGTACAAAAACTACAGCAAGATTCGAACTAAAAGAAAACACTCTGTCCCATTCGCAGCAACACAGAAATCGAGAAAGGGTGCATCAACGGAATCTAACAAAGGAGGCAACAAAACTGAAACTGCAAAGCCGGAAGCAAAAAAAAAACGCGCCAAAAGAATGTCCCAAGCCAAAGCAACCTAAGGAGGCTGACAAAAGTAATTAAAACAAATTAGCGATGCGGATAGCCTATCTAGGCTGATACTATTGAAAAAGGATCCGTTTGAGGATACCATCATTGCCAGTCTTCGGGCGGGCGGGAAATAAAAACGATGATTTTTAGCCTTGAGTCATAGATACGATGTTTGCGCAGAAAGTGAGATCCGTTTTTGACAAGCTCTTACCCAAAGAGTCAAGGCCACTAGTGACCACTTATGTACCCAGTAAACGTTTCATACCAGATTAAAGAATATTTTTCAAAAGTTATAAAAACAACACATCATTCTAGGAGGTTTGTACAATGGTATATATCATCCAAGGACCAACATATACCCACAAACGTCACCAGAACAAACTAAGAAGATGTCGATCAGTTGAAACCATTGGAAGATTAACCAATAGACACTGTCTTCGAAAATCTTTATCTTGAACCTCCTCAACCAACACCTGAACAGCGGCGGTCGTTCCGTAAGAGAAAGTTTACCGAGCGATTAGTGGTAAACACCAAAAAGAAGAGGTACCGACAGCTTTTACGAACAAAAAAAAACTTGGGAGGGGGTATTGAAGACGCCCCTCCATGAGGTTAATGGACTATCTGATGACGTCACTTCCTCTGGTGACGTAACTTTCCGTATCGAGTACGATACCTGGAGTCAGAGATTGGCACTCGACCAAGTAGGTAGGGTGCACACGCCCAACCGTTGAGGACTGGTATTATTCAACTGGCTTTGCCTGTAATATATGTAAATGCCTGTTCGTTTCTAAAAATCATGTGTTCCTTTCGTTTATTACCATTTAACCCCATAACAATGTGTCATGGAATAATGCTTCATAGCAAAATATCTATTTAATTAGCTTATTTTTAAACATTCATTTTAATTAATTCCCTATCAGTATTTTTGGTTTTCTAATGGGATGATAATCTTTTATTAACTATTATGTTTACTAATATTCATGCAGGTATTCTACATGATTTATACGTGCGTACTATTTGCGTAAAAAGGTTATAGTAAACACAGACCTCTTTCCATATATTTATTAACGTATGCGTATATATATATTTTTAAAACTATGGCATACTAAACTCCTCTATACTTTTCCGTCTACAGACATGAAATATAATGTGTAGGGTAGTCGAACCTATGCGAAACATTATATTTGCATCTTAGTCTGGGAAAATCTGTGCAAAGAAATGGAATTTTCCAGGTAAAGGGCGAACGACTGCATTACGAATATACATGCGTAACGTAATAGCTATTTATTCATGTTTTCATTTTTAGCCTTGAAGCACACATGTCTTCATAGCTCAGGCATTAACGTCAAGGAAAAACTAAACTGTAAGCTAAACGTTTTGGTTTCGATTCTCGGTGATGGCCCAAGAGTAATTTTTTTAACGTTTTAATCATTACTATATACTGGGTCCAATATAATATAATAATGGGTACACAATCTGCATTAATTTAAATATCATATTTAAGCGGACTGCTTGTAATAATTAAGTATCTTAGTATTATTACTCATTAAGAGTTCTTATAGAGGTGATCATCAGAAATTATTTATGAAACAATAGCTTGTGTTTCCTGGAGTCCGCGTAATAACAAGTCTCCTCTAGCTATCCAGTATTTAACACCTGTTTCAATAAATTATACAAACGAATTTATTTTATCGCAACAGTGTTTTTTTAGTTTATTTCTCGCTTGAGATGATCATTAATTTTACCTTTAATGTGGGTGAAATAAGCTTCCACACCCATTTAGTAGAAATCTTATTGCTTACTACCTTCGGGTTTTCTATCCTCGTTGTCACTTAACTATTAATTCGTATGAAGTATTTTTCCACCCGACTACAATATGGTTGTCTTCAAGTCCAATGTAAACAAGTTCTTGATGAGCCGTTCCACTTTAGTTAACAAATTTACCGAATTTCCATTACTACCGATTACTGTATTGTCTAATTGACTACTGTACACTCTTAACCCTTATCCCCGAGTGATCTCTGGACCTTGATAAGTGGTTATGCCTATGTAAAACAAAAACGTGGGTTGCTTAAAATTATCGGGTTTCAGCTTTCTTGTATCTGTATGATGTTCCTCTATCTTTTTGTTTTACTTCTTTTGCAGTTTATATATATATATATATATATATATATATATATATATATATATATATATATATATATATATATATATATATTAGTGTCGGTAAGCGAATGTATTTTATCATTTTCAGCAGTTTTCAATTTTGTCATTCGTTGTATTTTTGCAGCCATGTTCCTGATTGCAATCCTTTCCCTTTCCAATTCGACGTTTTTTTAGATTGTTTCAAGTGCTCCTACTATTATTCCTGTTGTCTTGATTTTCTCAAAGTTTTACATTCCTTTCAGCTTTCTGGCCAGTTCCGCGCTTATGCTTTGCTTCTCCCTGCTGTTGATATTAAACCTGCTGGAGCGGAGAAATCGACGAGCTGGCAAAACTTTTTGTAATCTATTATGATATTTGCTCATTTTACTTTTATGGGCCTATTTCTTTATAAATCAATGCTCATAGGATTTTGTGATATTCGTTCCTAAATACATCTGCCCATTTGTACCATTTATCTAGTGTTCAAGATGCAGTGTTCGCCTTACCCCAAGTATACTGCTTCCCCACTTTATCATATTCATTTGTATGTTTGTTTTGAGCTAGTTTGCTAAATCCACTTATGTGGTTTATATTATTATTATTATTATTATTATTAGTAGTAGTAGTAGTAGTAGTAGTAGTAGTACTGGTGAAAATTTCACGGTATAATAGAATTATCAGTGGAATATTAGTTCAGATCTGACCTTTAATTAAAATAAACATTTTCGTGGACAAATATGGAGAACAACTGGAGATGATACAAGAAATAGAACTACAGCGAAACATTTAGATATGTTAATTTTATTAAAGTGACTTGGAAATCAATAATAATTATGTCACTATCTTTTCTACATAACCTGATGATTTGGTATGTTAGTAATAAGAGTTGATAGCAACATGTTACATCTAAACATTATGCAAACTTTTCATAGTGGTAAGAAAATGGGGTTCAATTTGCAATGACCTTTAATGATGGAATGGATTAGTCAGTAATTTGATTTGTGAGATTTGGTTAAAGAGATAAAATGGTAGCAGATTATAGCAGATTAAAACGGTTGGCAGATTACATTTTCCCTTAAATTTTCATCAATTGTATTGCTGCATTGAATTTGTTTTTATTTTAGTCATAATCGATATTTAGAAACCTGTTTTTAGTGTACGTTTTTCCTTTTTTTCTTTTTGACTATTAGTTTTTCTGACATTAACTCGTATATCAGAAAGCCTAAGGACTTTAACAATGCAACATATAGTTGGCTATGGCTAAACGCAGGTTGCTGTAGAAACAAACCAGCGTTTTCGAATGTCTGACCTTGAGATTTATTTATAGTCGATGCATATGATAACCGAACTGGAAACTGACTTCTTTGTAAAACGAAAGGCAATTTAGGGTTTCTTGGGGCAAATTGTATTCGTGGAATAAGAAAATGCTTTTCTAGTAATGCACCGCTTATTAAAGTCGCTTCAATTGAATGTTCATGCATATTTCTTACTTCTAATCTTGTAAAATTTCGCAGTCCATTTTTATGGATATAATACTGGGAAGCATCACTATGCATCCAGGTTTAAAAAACAATTCATGAGCAAGCATTCCAGATCGCGCCAATGAATTAAAAAATTTTGGTTGATAACGCATAGTTTCCACATTGACATCAGTCTGTTTTTTATGTGCTATAATATATGGGGCGATCACCACGAAGTTAATGTAAACCCTCTTCATTGATCAACAGGCAGTCAGAATATTTTGGTGAAAGAATTACCCTTTTTCTTTTATTATGTTGTGATATAGTTTTATAAATGCCATCAACCAGTTAACCATCAAGGCATGATATTTGTGGTACTTCTATATCAGCATTATAAGACTGGCCTGGATATTCGACAAGATTTGATGTTCCATTACCAAGATTCAGTAATCATGAGGCAATTCAATTTCATTTGGGGTTGCTCTTATGTTTTGATACAAACTATACTGTTTAAACTGAAGCGCAGGAGAAGAATTCTTAATGAAAATTTCAATTATTTCCTCACGATTTCCTCTTAATAATATGGGTAGAATTTCTCTGACAGCTTCCCCGAAAAGCATTACGTTTCCTCCCAATCCATTATTATTATTGCTTATGTCTTTCAAAGTCTTTTTCAATTGCAACCAAAGCAAATGAAGGGATCATATGTTTACAAATTCCGTCCAAATTCCTGAGTTCGACAGAAATATTCCCGAGTTCGAAAAGAGACAGCTGAAGAAGTTTGAAGGTTATACCGACCGAAACGTTGTGAAAATCACACTCAAAATGAGAACAGTAGTCTGATTAATAATAATACAAATAACCAATCCTCATCTCAAAAATTCAGAAACGTCAAACTGTGGATATTTTTCAATTTTAAAAGTAAAGTAGAAGTAAAACTTGTCAAGGCACCACAACATACTTGATAGTTATTTTTTCGGAGATATGAGATAATGAAATTAAACATATAAATTGGTGCATCCACATAAAAACAGGACTATTTTGGCACTTTTACCCTTCTCTTCATTGTATGGGATTCAGTTGCAAGGTCATTCACCAGTCTCTTTTCATCAGTCGGTGTGCTTATCTCTGGGTAATTTAAGACAGCGTCATATCCCATTTGCTGTATTTCAACAGGTCCTAGTGAACCAATTATTAAACAACTAGCACCATTCTAAATCAGGACTGTATTTATGGATTGCAAAGCCAGATTTTCAATCGGATTCTTCCATCATAGAGTTTCTCATGAATTAAGAGAATTTATAGGGTTAGACTAGGCACATATTGCAGCAAACAGTACCCGGAAGTTGCGAAGACATTTGAAATGCAGTAGCTTCATTCAAAGCTTGAATCAAATATTTCATCATTTTGAAGAAGACCAAGTTTTATGCATGCTTCTTTAAATGTAGGCATAAGTTCACCTTGTACAATTAGTAATTCTTCAAAGTCAAGAAAATCAATAACAACATTTAGAAATTAAATTTTCTACATCTTTAGATTTCACAGTGTTCATTCGATTAATGATATTCTTTCTTTTGGATGTCCATGTTTTGGTATGTTTATTGAATACATAATGCAGAGCAATGTCAGAGTACAAACATCTTTGCATTAACATCATACTTATTCAACTTAAACAGTGCTCTAAGAGTAATATATATATATATATATATATATATATGTATATATATATATATATATGTGTGTGTGTGTGTGTGCAGCTCGTTGTGCATTACTACTATGAAAGTAAACTTTATGCTGATTTCCATGGTCAACTGCAAGGCTATACACTGTGTGAAACATATGGAATCTTAACTCTAATAATCGACACAGCCTCTGGAGGTCAAGCATATCTAATTATGTATTTCATAATGGATGTATTCATTCTATTAATTATTTGATTCTATACTTTAACTTTCATTACTTTAACCGAAGCACAGTCATGTCCGTTATACATGTATTTAAGTAAATATTAAATACTATGCACATATGCACATTGATATGGGTGCGGTGATTATTTAGCAAGTAAGCAAACAAAGGTACAACATAACAATTATCTATTTCCAATTCTACAGTAAGTCCATTCCTACGTCTCCTATATTCTGCGTATCCATTCATAGTCACAGTTTTCATTTCTGAACGCTTTTGGATAATGTCTTAGGCACACACCATCATTTATACACGAGGAGGAAAGGTTTTTAGTCCCACAGAGTCTATGAATCATAATTTACTTAACCAGATTATGTAAAACTTGGGCGTCATTGGTATCAGAAATTGAAGCACTAACTAATTTATTGATATCACTTTTGTTCCTCTATTTATCTTCATTTCTTAAAACTACCAACATGTCTCAGTGAGGAAGACCTCTTTTCTGAATTTCTATAACATAGACTCATGCCACTGGAATACCAAAAATGTTTTTGTCCTTTATATCACTCAAAAGTTCTTTCAGTTGCAAGTCGCACACTCTGGCAATAAAGTCAGATCTATTTTCGGGGGTTTCATTTTCATATAAATTGTTTATGATTTCCGGGCATTTAGGCTTCCAGTGTTATGTATCTTATGAAAAAGTCAGATTTACCATATTTTTCCACTATTGATATTGCGTCATTAAAGTTTTGGTGCATATTGCCGGGGGTTACCACTAAATGAGGGGGAATTATTACTAGCACTTCTGGTTGGATTTTTTATCTATTCTTCTGTCTAAATAGTCGATTTCATTATAATGTTCGACACGTAATTGGGATTTGTTATTCCGGAGATATTTAAATCTTCAACCCTCAACTCCTACATAAGCATCCACTAAGTATTATTGAAATAATTTTCTAGCCCGATGAATTAGGCCGAAACCACCATCTAAAATTTGCCATAAATCTAAAATTGTTGCATTGTGAGATGATTACGAACTCTTGTTCTATATTCATGTAGTACAATGGAGAAAGGAGTGGCTGGTTACTTTTAATGCATCTAAAACCAAGCTCCTCTCTTTACATCATCAACATTCTGATCCACATCTGGCATCAATTGAAATGAATGGCTCTCGTCTTCAGGAGGCCTCAAGTTTTGACAAGCTTCTGGGATTGACCATTACTCCTGATCTTAAATGGAACACGTACATCAAATCTGTTGCCAAGGCCGCTGGAAAAATGGTGGGATCTTTCTATCGATCCAGTAGATATCTCACTGCTGATGCAATTCTCTATCTATATAAGAGCCAGGTACGTCCAAGGATGGAATACTGTTGCCACATCTGGGCAGGAGCTGCTAGAAAGGACTTGTCCTGCCTTGATAGAGTTCAAAATAGATTCGTAGCCTCGTAGGAGATGTCCTTTTCTCTTCCTTGCAACCTCTATCTCACAGAAGAGATGTTGCGAGTTTGTCTCTGATGTATCGTTATTTTCATGGAAAGTGTTCAACTGAGCTTCAATCTATGGTCCCCCCTCGCCAAACTTTCACAAGAAACACTCGTCTAGCTGTAAACACTATCAATAATTCCCCCCACTCTTTATCTTGTTCCTAAACCTAAACGTAGATTCCATGAACAAAGCTTTTTTATCAGAACTGCACGCCTGTGGAATTGTCTTCCGTTTTCCTGCTTTCCGGCTGACTACAATATGGTTGTCTTCAAGTCTAACGTAAATAAGTTCTTGATGAGCCGTTCCATATAAGTTATAAAATTTAACAAATTTACATTACTAATGATTATTATATTGTCCAATTTCTACTGTACACTCTTTAACCGTTATCCTTGAGTTGCCTCTTTGACCTTGATAATGAGTTGATACCTATGAAAAAAAAGTCCAATGTGAACAAGTTCTAATTGAATCGTCCCCCTAAGTAATCCAAGTTTCAAAATTCCCACTGTTTACTATGCTAAAATCACAATGTATACCTATTAACCCTTATCCTTGAGTGGCCTCTGGGCCTTGATAAGTGGTGACACCCTTGTAAAAAAAGAAAAAATTCCTTTGCATGTTGCTATTCAGTGTCATTCAAATTCGCTGTGCGGAAAAAGAATTAGATCGATCTTTGGATCTAAATGGCATGAGATGTAGGATGTTTTTTTTCAGACAGGATATTCCTTGAATAAACTACAATGTCCTTATTTTCTGGTGGGGCAACATTCTCTCCAATAAATATCATAGCTATTTCATTGCAAGTGAGAAAATTGAATCCCTATATGTCTTTACCTGAAATGAAGCTCACACCTAAGCATAGTTTATTTTCTCATATCTATTTTAGACTGTTTTCTTTTCAATTTAATCTATGTTCCTATACAAATTTACATAAGAGCTTATTTCCTGCACAACCTCATTTATAGTAGATATTGTCTGAGTAAAACATTTAAAGTTTTGTTTAGCGTGTATTCTGTATTGCACAGCTTCATTTGATTCTATGATGTACAATTAACGGGCCCATGATCAGGATGCAATGTTGTAGTTTTATATGTTTGGCATTGAATGCAAAAGCAATATGGACTGAAGGACTAGGTAAGTTTACACCGAATGATGCAAAAGAAAATGCCCAGTTGTAATTTCTAATATTTTTTTATAAATGAAACAGATTCATGGTCAGTACCATCAAATGAACTTTTTTAATTTTTTGTATTTGGTAGCAATGCTGGTAACTATGTCTTACCATTATGGCAACACTTTCAATTCTCATTTCTTAAACTTAATGCTCCACAGTATCCACATAATACATATATTTGACCGATATCAAGTTGTTATACCACAGTGTCAGAATCACTATTCAACCTAGGCATACGTCGCATCTGGTGTATATGTTGCATCTCTTGACATCTATTATCTCTCTCCATTGCACTCTTGCTTTGTTCTTCTGTTTTGAAATCCTCTTTTGTGCTTCATCTAAGTGTGTGTTACGTTGCTGTTCGTCAAGATTACTTCTTCTCATTTTACTTTGCTGTCTCGTCCTTTCCTTGGTCTGTTGACATTGTTTTTCCCCTGTTTCTTTACCGATAAGTTCGCATGTTTGCACGGATGTTTTTCATTATTTGATCTATAATAAATTAAAAAAAAGATGCTATTTTAGAGACTAATGTGAATGTATTCCTCAAAGTAAGTACAATAGAATAATGTTATTTTGTACAATCTGTTTTGGTTATTCAGCAACATTTTTGGTTACGTGCACTTCTTAAGTAAAATATAGAAATTCAATGTAAGAAATACATTACATTTTTCATTTGGATAATATTTATAATAATATCAACTAGAATATATGTATATATATATATATATATATATATATATATATATATATATATATATATATATATGATTGTTGAGCTGGATTAAATCCGACGATATGAAATAAAATGGAGGTGGAAGGACCTGGATACTCAACGTTTCGCCCGATTTATGCGGGCTTCTTCAAGAGGGATGACCATCCCTCTTGAAGAAGCCCGCATAAATCGGGCGAAACGTTGAGTATCCAGGTCCTTCCACCTCCATTTTATTTCATATATATATATATATATATATATATATATATATTCGTGTGTGTTTGTGTGTGTATGTAAAAAATATATAAATATAAATATATATATACTAGCAAAATAATTTCCGAATTTAATTTTGAACAATACATTCATAAATTAACAGATACCAATTCACTTACATATTTTTCATTTGCTATTTAAGGTAAATTCAATAAGAAAATCTTGATTTAATTCCATTCCAAGATATAAATATATCTTGAGAGATAGTCCAAAATTCTAAATCATATATTTAGTAAATATTATCTATCTAAATATACACTCTACCAAAAAAACAGATATACAATTTTACTTTAATTAAGAATGCATATGATAAATGTTTTGTTTTTGAAAGATTTTTGTATCAATGCTCATACAATACAAATAAAAGAAAGGGTTTCTTTTAAAATTAATTAAACAAAAATAAAATGAATGGGAAAACCTGCCCAGAACGCTGTTTTACGGTTATGTGTGTTAGTGTTAGATGGTAATATGGTTAAAAGTTGACTTAGTAGTTATCGATCTATCTGTCTGTTTATCTATTCAATGTCTATCTATCCATTGCTATTGTCAGAATAGTTTATATTGAAAGTTATCTATCTTTTTTAGAAAATAAATTGGTCTGGAATTTAACGATGGGGTCTAGCTGAAGATGTTTACATAAATAAGCTAAGTTCAAAATAAACAAATGAGCTTCAACAGTTTCGCACCTGATAGAGGTTACACGTTAGGAGAGGTGTGCTTATGATGATGACATAATGGAAGGGAGAGGTCAAAGAGGTCGAGAAGATCAGATTGAAGAGTTCGAGTTTGGTCACGAAAGTGAGCAACATGCTTCAAAGCTGGGAAGCGGGGCTGGTAGGAACAAGTATGTAGACACATCAAGCAGACTCCCTGTGAAAACCACTGAGACACTGAAATAAATTTATATCTTTTATATAAAATCGTCGTTGTTTCTGTGGTTTCACAAAAGAAGAAAAACAGGTGCCTCAATCGGTTAGGGTGTTGATCGTTTCATCACACAGCCCAGCAATGAAGATTGAAGAACTCTGGAGAAAGAAAAGTTATGAAGCATGCATTCTTTTCCTTATAAAATATGATGCCTTTACGTGAATACAAACTGCAGTTTATCCACTGGCTATACTACACAACATGACTCAATACGTTTATATGAACACCACCACACAATACAACATGACTCAGTGTATACGTCGATATAATCCCCCTGGCTATACAACAGCAGTTTATGATAATATAATCATTATTAGCCCCTTCTAATGGACATTCGAATATAAATTTACATTTACTATTAGATTTTAGGAAATTAAAATACAGTTACTTGTGTAGATCTTGAACTGGACGTATCTAAGCGTCTTCCCGGCTTTGCCCGGAACATGACGTTAACGTGTAAATATAATCTGACGTGTAAATATAATCTGACGCAAGACACTGATCAGCCAATCACAATGAGCTACTAGGAGCACATGACTTCCGGATAATTATTGGAAGAGGAATAAAAATAAGAAAAGAAAAGAAACAAGACTATGCATGGAAGGCAAAGAAACTATCAGATTTATCAATGTTAAACAAACATCTACAGACACCTGAGAAGTAGTATTATTTCGTCAAAATAAGAAATTAATCAAATCCAAAAATAATTGAATTACCTGTGGGTTTAGAAGCATTTTTGGAGGTGCCAAACATTTTTTAACAATTTTCTCTGACAGAAAAAGAGAATATTTATGTCTGTTGAACCATCTAAAAGCCTTTGCTTGCAATTTTCTTTGAAAACAAAGGAAAACAAGACAAAAAGATACATGCAATTTTTTTTACTTCTTTTAGCCTTTAAAATACCAAATAACTCATTTGTTTTGTAAATGAAAAATAAATCCTCTGTTATTCATCAAAAATTAAACAAAGGAATTAATCTCCTCTCCGCTGTATACAAAAATATGATTGCTATGAGATGCTATTAAATGAATAATAATACAAAATCATAGTAGGTGTTTTTGCTCTCCGTTTTTTTTCCTACCATTCCCACTAATTTTACTATTTTTTCTGTTTCGTACGGTTGTTAAGATTTAATCATTCACAAAACTCAGCATGATCCAGCAGTTGACAACCTGTTCGACCCAAAGCGATTGAATACGCTTGATTCAGAATCTGCACAGTATAACATACTGACGTTAAATTTGAACTCAACCTCAGATCAAAAGTCTCAAACTCAAATCCAACTGTTGTCTTCTCTCTGCACTTTCCACACTGATGCTCAAAATAAAGAAGACAGGTCTTTTATAGAGAGGCCCAACCACATCTCATTTGCATACCCCTCCCCCTCTCATCACATCACGTGATTTTTCAGTCCATAAATACCAGGGGGCGACTATTTTTATTTTCTCTTTTTTTCTTTTTTCCTAACACGAGCCGCACGATGTATGAGGTAAGGTTCTTTACTTTAAACCACACATACGGAAAGAACTTTTGATATTATCACATACTAGAATCTAAAGAAAACCAAAACAAGAATTAGCTTTCTGTTAACCACAGATAAACAGGGCAATCAGGAGTAAGATGTACAACAAATCCTTCGTAAGTTAAAGCATTAGGTAGCGTAAATGGGGTTTAATTTACTTGCAAAGAAAAAACAGCAACGTAAATAATAGATTACACTAATTACATTTTTATATGAAGTGGAACACATGTATAGACGAGCTATTAAGTGATGGGTTTGTGTCGTAATATTTAGAAAACGAAAAACAAATAAAATAATCGTAGGAATCGCTATGAAGCGGACAAGTTTGAAAGAAATGAGTAAAAAGTCAAGTTCGCTTCCGGCTAATGTTGTGCCAATTAAAGCCCTGCTTGTAATTAGCTTCGTTTTTTAGTCAATGTTCATTTTCTCAATCTTCAGTTTTTCCTCATTTGCGGGTTCGAAATAGACACAAACATGTAGAGGGAACGTGAAGGAAATAGAAAGAAAGGGAACAAGAGAGGTTTTGGGCAAGATACATACATAGAAACACAGAAAGTTAGATACGAGGAATATATATATATATATATATATATATATATATACATACATACACACACATGTATATATATATATATAAAGAGAGAGAGAGAGAGAGAGAGAGGTTGACACACAAGCATAAACAAACACACACCCACATATATATATATATATATATATACGTATATATAGAGATAAATAGAGAGATATAAAGAGAGAAGGGAATATATAGATAGGAGGTAGACAGATACACACACATACACACACACAAACACATATATATAACCATCCACATACAATACTTTTTTTGTTATATCACAGCTCATCAGTGCGGCTACACTGACAACTATCTCACGCCCGTACGCCAGTCAACTCTTTGAATCATTACGCCATTTGGCAGCTGCTGTGAAGGCAGTGAATTAATGATGTTTTGACATCGTCCGAATAGCTAAACTCTCAATGTTTACACAAAGAGCATCGCTTAATACACCATTGCTATATCGTGTATTGTTTCCACAAGATCACTAGACTTGATGGCAGGGAGACAAAACCTGCTGATAGAGTTTTAAATAATCTGAAATAATCGCAAGACCAGACTTAATTCGAAATATTTCTCATATGTCATACCTCCCCTCTTTTGGAAATATGGTACGATTATTAATATCCTCCGTATAAAATAATCCTTATACACTGTGAGATATACTTTATGTATGAAACCAAAAGGGGAAGATATAACATGCGAAATATTTGGAATCAAGTCTCCCCTTGCAAGCAAGGCTAGAGATTGTGGGGAAATATAAGATATTATGTAATGCATATGCAGAACTAGGAAAACAATGAATATGAAGTATTGGTAAAGGTGCAGTATATTTCCTCCCACGAAAAATATTTTAAAATTTTCACTATAATAGGTTTTCGAGTGTGCTAAAAACTAAAACACCAGTAAAATCCCAAGGAAACGTATAGCTTCAAAGATATAAAAGATACAAAATGGCGCTCATTTTTCTATAATAATTTAACGTAAAATTAACATCCATTTTGCAGTCATGGTTACCATGAAGTGGGTGTTCGTTTTACGTAAAATAAATATAGAAAAGTGATCGCTCACTTCTTGAAACAGTAATTTGCTACGATATGGGAAAAAGTAACATAACTGACTACACAATTCAGGTCATTAGCTTTCCAACGCGCCTTCCTTTGTTAAATTTTGCCAGGATTTTGAACTTAAAAGAAGTGATATGTCTATATTTAGAAAATATCTATACTCGTCGCCAAATTGAATATTGAAATGCTCATATCTTTGGTTCTATGGCCCGGAACTATATGAACATTTGCAGACTTTTTTAAGATTCTAATACTGTTCTATGATTATAAATTTATGGCAATTGGTTAAAAAGAGCCTTTATATCAAACACCATTAAAATATGCACAAATTCGGATACATTTATATATATGCAGTTTCCTAGCAAGCTAGCTTTAGTTTTGCTGCTTTGAGGTGAATTTCGCTTCGAATATTTTGTTTGGCTGTCTCCCCTGTTCCCTTGCTAGTAATATATATATATATATATATATATATATATATATATATATATATATATATATATATAATAATTATTATTAAATACCTACAGACACCAGTGTTTCATCCTTTCAGGAATCTTCAGTACAGAGTATCACGATTGACACCAGTCGATAGATTCGAACTCCGCGACAGATGCAATCTCTGGCTTCATTAGTAAAGACAGCGTACAATCGCCTACCGCTAACCGCGTGAAATAACCTTTAAATTTAAACATTTTATTTTTAGTTTATTTTAACGTCAGTCAGAGTGGTTTAATATGACGATCTGCGCATAAGAGCAAAACTGACCGACTTAATCCAAGTGAGAGTGCTCAACGATTTAAACGAGTTTCTTAAAAGGGTTGACATAATATATATATATATATATATATATATATATATATATATATATATAGTAAGATTCTTTATCAAATCTCTATTACTAACGATTACCACGATATAATTCCATTGATTATTGTACACGCAATAACCCTTATCCCCGAGTGGCTTCCGGGCCCTGATAATTGGTGACAACAATGTAATATATATATATATATATATATATATATATATATATATATGCGTAGAGTAATTGCGTAAGAGAAGAATATAAAAAGGGGGAAGGATAACAATGTATAGAAATGCAAGCCAATATAGCTAGATGTATGCATTGCTATATATATATATATATATATATATATATATATATATATATATATATTAAAAAGATAAGTGATAGACGTCACGATATTTTAGAATAAAATTAACATTATCTTATTTTAAAACAAGTAATACGAGAAAAAGTTACGACAATGCTTTGTTTCTTGAAGTTTCAAAGATAGGCCCTTCTCCTCAGAGGAAAAATCGTTTAAAATGATAGAGTAAAATATCGAGATATAGAGGTCAATATAGAGATGTACAGGCGGATAGACTGATAGCGTGAAAGAAGGAGCAATAGAAAAATAGAAAGAAAAATCGATAAAGAGACAGAGGAGATGTTGATAGAGCGAAGGAAAAGAGAGAGAGAGAGAGAGAGAGAGAGAGAGAGAGGGGGGTAATATTAGACAACCAAGGAACCTGCTCGAATCTCAGAATAAATTTTAGAAGTAAAAAAAGGGCGAAATAGAAATAAACAACGAGTAACTTGACGACGTGCAAGGAGAAGATAGCGGTACATTTGCAGAAAAGGGAAAGGGTTTACTGGGAAGTAAAGTGGTGGTCAATTATCTCTTGTCAGGAGACATGAAAGTTAATTACACTAACATTAAACGCAATAAAACACAGCCACACCAGTACTGATTGGCCATATCAAAGGACAGATCGGATTTTAATGAGGTGCCACATTACACTATGAATGAAACCAAGTAGAAAAGCGGTGACAAAAGCAGTTTATTAATCTTCATAAACAAGGAGTCCCTTTGTTTAAAGCATATTAACTTTTTTGCGTTGTTTAATGCTGAAACAAAATCGCTATCAAAACGGTCTGTTAATTGGTCAGCTTTGTCTGTGTTACTCAATTGTAGACATTCCTTCTGGAACATTGGAGCGTTTCTATCTATCTATCTATCTATCTATCTATCTATTTCTATCTATCTATGTCTTTTTTTTTGTGTGTATTGATATTCATATTAAACCCCTCTTTTTATTTATTTTAAAAGAAAATACAAATTTATTACATATGACTTGTGGAATTGTATTAATCTGCAAAAAATCTAGGTAATTTTCATAGTCTTTTAAACATTCATTTTAATTAATTTCGTATTAGTTTTTTTTTTCAGTTTTCTTATGGGATGATAATTAACTATTACGCGTAATTATATTAACTATTACGTGTTATTATATTCATGCAGATATTCTACATTATTTATACTTGCGTAATATTTACGTAAAAACGTTATAGTAAAAACAAACTTTTTGGTATATATATTCGTGTATGCGTTAATATATTATTATTAATATATTACTGGAAATCTTTTCTTAATCATTAAATCATTTCTCTCTGATAGGTTCATAAGAGTAGTGGTTGATGGGCAGAAATCATACGTAGATTCCATGAGCAAAGCTTCTTTCTTAGAACTGGACGCTAGTGGAACTCTCTGCCGCTAGCCTGTTTCCCACCTTACTACAACTTGGACGTATTCAATCCAATATAAACAAACTCATGACAACCCCCCTTCAGTGAGACACTCTATCAACCCCCCCAATACTAATGATTACTACAATACTATCTCATTGATTCCGGTACACGCAATAACATTTATCTCTGAGTGGCATTCGGGCCTTGATAAGTGTTGACCCCCATGTAATATATATATATATATATATATATATATATATATATATATATATATATATATATTTAAATTACCTACCAAATTTTTCTGTAAGTTTTTGGTCTACAGACATGAAATTTAATACATAGAGTATTCGAATCTATGCGAAATATTATATTTTTGTTTTAGCCGAGGAAATCGGTGCGAAAATGTGAATATGGAAAAAAATGGATATGCCAGGTGAAGGTCGAAGACATCATTACGAATATGCATTCGTAACGTAATATCTATTATGAATGAAAGCAAGCAAAAAAGCGGTGACAAAATCAGTTTTTTAATCTTCATAAATAAGTGGTTCCTCTTTCTGCTTAAAGCATATCGAAATATATAAAGCATATCGAGAAAATCACAATTGACCAAATGCGGGAACCCTGACCAAAAACGTCAAAATGACGTCCATTTATGTAACCAAGTTTTTGGATATTATAATGAAAACTATATGAGCATTGCTGTAATTGCGAAGAAAAAAGACTCGTAGTAATTTCGACAAGCATTCATTCTTCAACGGAGAAAATAGTCAGCAACACATTACGTAAAAAGGGAATATTCGAAAAGAACAGGGCAAAACATTGTCCGCCAAGATGTTCTTGACTTAAGAAGTGAATTACCGATTTTTATTACAATGTAATTTTTTATATTTAGTGAGATATTTAACACAATCTTACTTTCTGAGTATTAATTACTACTTATTAATTTATCTTATTTGTTTCAGTTCTATATTTCCATATATAATAGTTTGATTGCAGAAATTCCCCTCTGGACCAAAGTACTGTCAGTTTGTTAGAACAGATGACACATACAAATTAATTATGTCTGGACTATTAGGCACTATCTTATGTAACTTTAGAACGGCATTTTAGACGCAATTCGTCATTATGATAACACCCTACATATATTCTTAGGAGTAATATCATCACAACCGCATCCATCTTTAGAAGAAGTAGTTGCTTTTTTTCTCTCTAAATGTCAATCCCTCTTACCGCCCTCAGTAAACACTGGGAGGGAATATGCACATGATACATATATTGTGCTTGCACCCGTCGTAACTGGATCATAAATTAATAGGCATATTTTAATCTTCTTCCTTTTTTAACTCAAAAATAATAAATCCCCACAAACTAATTTCGTTCATTCTGATTGGCTGAGCTCTGACCATTTCTACATTCTGCTAAACATGCTAAAGAACACTAATGTACCATTCAATTATGGAGTCGCAATGATACCTACTTTTCCCTCTGAGTTAATTGCTACTTTCATTTTCTTAAATTTCACGGCGTCAACAAAATCTAGATCCGTTTTTTTCCTATTTTTCTCTCTTTCTCTCTATCGCTCGCTTTTTATATTTCTTTTAGACCGATGAAAACAAAAATATTATGCGACGATGCCGAATAAAAAACAACAAATATTTCACGGCATTAATAATATATACAACTATTTTTATTTCCTCTCTTTCTCACTCTCTCTCTCTTTATCTCTCTCTCTCTCTCTCTCTCTCTCTCTAGCCTTATACATTTCCTCTTTACGCCGAAAAAAACAAACATTTTACGGCGCCATCACAATCTACAACAGTTTTTATTTCCCCTCTCTCTTTCCCTCTATCTTCTCCCCTCTCTCTGTCTCTGTATATAATCTTTAGAACTGTCCCTCTCTCTCTCACTCCCTCACTCTTTCGCTCGCTCTTTTCCCACTCCAAATCAGCAAAAATATCATCTAACTACTTTAAATTCCGTCTTTACTTACGTATTCACAGATTGTCGTAAACAACAACTATAAAATATGAGAATAACAGTCCCCAAATAAACAGATACATAACTATTTTCTGTATTTAGTAACTGTGAGACTAACCGTAGCCCTCGGCGCAAGAGGGTCCGTGTGTGCCTGGCGTGTGGGGTGGTGGCTGATCCTGTGGTCGGGGCAGCGGACGAAAGAGTTTCAAGATGGCGCCTGCCTGCTTTTATTAGAGACGGAATCTCGCAGGATCGCGCGAGATCTCGCGGGGATGCAAATTAGCTAGGCCATCTTGAGGAATAAAAATCGGTCCATTGGAGGTGCGAGGCAGTCGGGTTCTGACGTTCGTGGCGATCAGTACAGTGACCGTTGGGTTCCGTTTCTATTCGTGAAGTCAGCTGAGCTTTGTTAGTTACCTTCGCGCCGTGGCTGTCATTGGTTGTTGGTTCGCTGTGTGTTGCCGTGGTTCTTCAGTGAAACGCTTCGTCGCCCACGACGAGACTCCCCGTCTCCTACACAAGATACTCATACAAGCTATTTCGGCCCCCCCCACTCCGAACTTGGTTTTCTTTTCTTCAATGGCGGATAGGTTCGATCTAAAGTTGATACCGGAATTCGACGGATCCGTCCCGGTACTCAGCTGGGTTGAGAAGGTCGTGTTACATTGTCAGTTGTCCGGCGTGAAAAATGTCGAGCGCGTGATTCCTCTGCGGCTGACCGGCGGGGCCTTCGCTGTATATCAGCAACTCAGCGCTGAGGAGAATTGTGACTACTCGAGTATCAAGGCGGCGTTGTACAGGGCGTTCGCCACTGACCCCGCCACTGCATGGGAGCAGTTTGAGACGAGGTCTATACGCTTGGGCGAAACTGTGGACGTGTATCTCGCCGAACTTAAGAAGCTGACGGTGTTGTTCGGCGGTCTTCCCGAGAGGGCCCTAGCCTACAAATTCCTGTCAGGACTCCCCGCTGGAGCAAAGCAGCTCCTGCGAGCAACATCTACCATATCCTCACTACCGCTGAATGACCTAGTGGACAGAGCCAGGACAATAATGAAGGATGACTCGACGGTGCAGGAACCGATAGTCGCCGTCGCACAGGCCCCACCAAGTAGCGAAGGACCGTCTCAGGGACCCAGCCCGCTAGGTGATGTCATCTGCTATAGATGCAACGGGCGGGGCCACATGGCAAGAAATTGTAGAAGGCGGTCGACGGCTGTTCGCTGCTACCGCTGTAACAAGACTGGGCACATGGCCCGAGACTGTGCGGGAAACGGGGACGGGGACAAGGTGCCAGTGCCGACCTCTTCCCCGAACAGAAAATAAACAAGGCGCTCCCTGTCATTCAGGTCCGAGTTAATGACACGTTATGTTCAGCCCTCCTTGATTCCGGTTGCTCTCGCACCATAGTGTGTGCGGACTTCTGTCGGGCGTGGAAAAAGAAGAACGTCAGGATAACTACCATTACTGGAAAAATACGAATGTGTTGCGGCGTGGGTGTGGTACATATTCGTACAAGAACTGGGAACTCAGCCAACGTTGAAGCGCTGGTGACACGCGAAAAGCCGCTGAGTTTCGACCTGTTGCTAGGCTACGATGCCATCAAAGCCCTGGGCGGCGTGCGCATAACGCGCGCTGGCGTTGTAGAGTTTCAGGATAGGCCCCCAGTGTGCGCAGCCCTAAGAGTCGACCAGCCGGACTTCAGTGCAGAATTCGACGACCAACAGAAGGCGTGGACCGCCACTTGGAGGTGGTCAGAAGACAAGGAACCGGCCAAACTACAAAACAAAGTGGCAGAATACCGTATGCCCGACCAGATAAGGCCTGCATACGAAAGCGAGCTCCGTGAATGGATTAAGAACGGTTGGCTGATTCCATACCCCTACGACAAACTTGGACCCCCCAGGGGCCTGATACCGCTGATGACAGTTGCCCAACCTAACAAGTCAAAGGTGAGGCCGGTAATGGACTACCGCGAGTTGAATGCGCATGTTGATGCGTTCACAGCGGACGCCGACGTCTGTGCCAGCAAGCTGCGAGAGTGGCGCCGGCAGGGGTCCAATGTGTCCCTACTGGACTTGAGAAAAGCATACTTGCAGGTCCGGATCGGCGAGGCGATGTGGCCTTTCCAGACAGTGATGTTTTCTGGGAAGAGATACTGTCTTACGCGACTCGGATTTGGGTTAAACGTAGCACCCCAGATAATGAAGGCTATCGTCAATGCCGTGTTGTCACAAGAAGAATGGATCAGAAAGGGAACATCGGCGTATATTGACGATATATACGTGAACGAAGATATCGTGTCATCTTCGCGCGTAAGATCCAAACTTGCCGAGTTTGGTCTAAACTGCAAGGACTCTGAGCGGCTTGCGGATGGCGCCCGCGTATTGGGCTTGAGCGTTCAAGAGGAGCGAGGGATCCTGAAGTGGAGGCGTGGAACCGCAGTTCCCGACGTACCCGACGTTTACACAAGACGTGCCGTGTTCTCCCTGTGCGGGAAACTTGTGGGGCACCTTCCAGTATGCGGATGGGTTCGTGCGGCGACAGGCGTCATACAAAGGAGGGCAAATGCGGTCACCAAAGGCTGGGACGATGAGATAACCGACGAACTATTTGTCCGAATGTTAAAGGAGACCGTCGCTAGTGTGAAAAAGAATGACCCCGCCACAGGGGACTGGTGCGTGCAGGGAGACGAACTGAGCGTGTGGGTGGACGCAAGTTCTCTAGCGATCGGTGTAGTTTTGGAGAAAGATGGGGCCGTAGTTGAGGATGCCTGCTGGCTGCGACCGGCGAATGATGCTGCCCATATCAACCTGGCAGAACTCGACGCTGTAATAAAGGGCATTAACCTGGCACTTCAATGGGAAGTGAAGAAACTGCGTGTGCACACTGACTCACTTTGCGTGCACCACTGGGTGTCGGACACACTCACGAGCAAGGCCAGGGCACGCACCAAGGCAGCCAGCGAAATGCTGATAAGACGGAGGCTGGAGACTGTGAAAAAACTGGTGACGGAGTACAACCTGTCCGTAGACGTAGTGCTCGTCACCTCGGACTACAACCTCGCCGACAAGCTCACTCGGGTACCACGGAGATGGTATGAGGCTATGAAGAAAGAAGCTAAGCCATTGCCTCTGTGTGCTGCCTCCGTCGAGGAGGACGACATCAGGAAGATACATCACGACAGTGGGCACCCCGGAGTACAACGGACCTACTACTTTGTGAAGTTGGCTAGACCATCAATACCAAAAAGCGCAGTAAAAGCAGTGGTCAGGGAGTGCCAAACGTGCCAGTCCATCGACCCCGCCCCAGCCAGATGGCGGAAAGGACAGCTGGGAGTGGACGCGACTTGGAGTCGGTTGGGTATGGATATAACCTACTACGGCAGCCAACACTTCCTCACGCTGATAGACTGCGGGCCAACGAGGTTCGCGATTTGCCGCCAATTAGCGAGGCAGGATTCCACCAGTGTCATCCACGAATTGGAATCCATATTCTACGAAAGGGGGCCGCCTGAGGAGATCCTCACGGATAACGACACGGCGTTCTGCAGCAGGGAGTTTAGGCATTTTATGGACAACTGGGGGATCCGCCTTCGACACCGATGCGCGTATGTGCCGAGCGGCAACGGTATAGCGGAGCGGTGCCACCGAACCGTGAAGAGGATCGCGGCCAGGAAGAAGTGTACGATCGTGGAGGCGGTTTACAGATACAACACAACGCCTAAGGACGCCGTGACTGGCGGCAGTGCGCCCGCTGATGCGATTCATCACTACTACATGCGCGTCAAGGACGTTGAAGTGTGTCTACCCGACCAACGAGAACCCCAGGGTACGTACCAAGTGGGAGACACCGTCTGGGTGAAGCCACCCGGCGGCCGGTGCACCAGCAGCTTTTGGAGGGGGCGGGTCACCGGCGTCATCAGTGAACAGACCATACTAGTCGATGATACTCCGCGCCACGTAAGGGATGTCCGGCCCGCTCTAAGCGCTGACCAATCGGCGAGCAGTGGAAGTAGCGAGTCATCCGACGATGAGCGATGGATCCAACCCGTGCCCCACGAACCTGGTGACTCAACTGCGAGCAGTGGAAGGAGCGAGTCATCCGACGATGAGCGATGGATCCAACCTGTGCCCCACGAACCTGATGACTCAACTGCGAGCTCTAATGCTGATGCTGATGCTTCCGATGACACTTCTGAGAGCTCCAATGAGGAAGTCCCGGCAATACCCCTCCGCAGGAGTGCTCGAATCAAACGGCCACGTCCGCCGTGTCACGTATGTGATCTGGAGACCAGGGGGAGTGTGAGACTAACCGTAGCCCTCGGCGCAAGAGGGTCCGTGTGTGCCTGGCGTGTGGGGTGGTGGCTGATCCTGTGGTCGGGGCAGCGGACGAAAGAGTTTCAAGATGGCGCCTGCCTGCTTTTATTAGAGACGGAATCTCGCAGGATCGCGCGAGATCTCGCGGGGATGCAAATTAGCTAGGCCATCTTGAGGAATAAAAATCGGTCCATTGGAGGTTCGAGGCAGTCGGGTTCTGACGTTCGTGGCGATCAGTACAGTGACCGTTGGGTTCCGTTTCTATTCGTGCAGTCAGCTGAGCTTTGTTAGTTACCTTCGCGCCGTGGCTGTCATTGGTTGTTGGTGCGCTGTGTGTTGCCGTGGTTCTTCAGTGAAACGCTTCGTCGCCCACGACGAGACTCCCCGTCTCCTACACAAGATACTCATACAGTAACTTACGAATATTTGTCTATAATGAAGAACAGACTGAGCCACAGAAACGCGGAGCCGGGTGCGGATGGTTTAAAATACAATAGACACTATTTTCATAGGAATATAAATAAACACATATTTTCCACGTGTTATTGGTACTTCTTAAAATATACGTTCTGCGCTATTTAAAACATATCAGATTTATTAAAACATATTTCTGATTCAATATCTTTCTTTCCTGTGACATTTCCACGGTTCTGATAGGTCGAAATTTTCTTCCATTACTAAAACTATAGAATAAATTAATAGTTTGTAAATACGATAAAAGTTTTAATAAAGTTTACAGAAAAATTATTATTGTAAACTCTATGCAATAAATAAATAATTTATTAATTGATGCAACTGAGTTGTGTTAAAATCTTTGTCAACCCTTAATAAGCTATTTAACATGTTTGAATGAATAAACATGTTTTGTATCTAGTAAGATTCTTAAAATATTATTTAAAATTCTTTAAAATTTACCCATTTTCTATTGAAAAAAAAATTACAATACATATTTTTATTGCATTTTCATCTCAAATAAGTCACAGTATCACCTTGGAGCAATAAAGGTCCAAAGAGAGACCTCAGAGACACAATTATATTCATATGATATTGTTTTGACGTACAACCATCGAACACAACCTGGATTCGTCTTTTATTTTAGGATTATCGTTAACAAATTATGGTATTCAGATTTTACTGTTAGTTCGTCCCAAACAGGACGCAGTGCCATTTGGACATAAGTGTCTTCCGGATCTACATCGAAAATAGGTTATGAGTTGAGCACCAAGTTGTCGGTTTACATTAAACTTGAGTGTCTAAATGTCAGTAGTGTCCCAGAACAAGTGACCTGCTAAGGAATTCCAAAATTTAGTTGTTCAAGAAATTAAAAGATTTTCTGGCATTTTTACAATGTAATGGTGAGATTTTCTTCATGTCAGATTTTTCGAGAATATTTTACAATGTAATGAAAGTAACTTATTTATGTATTGAATAGATTTTACAATAATAATTTTTCTGTATACTTTATTAAAACTTTTATCGCATGTACAAACTATTAACTTATTCTATTCGGGGATATTTTTACAATGTAATGGTGAGATTTTGCTTCTTGTCGTATGATTCGAGGATATTTAGGCCGAGTTCTTTGGAGTAAAATAAAAAAACAACAAAACAATGACACATACACCTTAAATTAACATTTAAAGGTATACAAGATCGCAGCATGAAACGATTATTTTTCAAATTACTCTATCATTAAATAGCGTGATAATGTTTGGAATGCTATAAACCAAAATAACCAAAACAAACTCCATTAATTTATAATTGATGAATTTTAAAATTAAAAGTATAAAAACTTTTAAAAAATTACTGTATTTTGTATTAAATAATCCAATAAAAGTTTGATATTCTGTGAATAAAAACAAATAAAGTAAATCACACTTTGAATAATACCATCAATAAAAGAAACTAGCATTAAAATGTAAATTAATAAAAGAAAATATTGCATATCTCTTATAGAACCTGTATCTCCCGCGAATTTAATATCTTCTAAGGAAAAACCATTCTGGAACGTTTCATTTTTTACGAGGAAATACAAATGTTATTATTTCGTTTTTGAGCAAGCGAAGGTTTCCCAAACAGGGAAAAATATTTTCTAATATCCAAGATTTATTTATAGTAAAAAGAAATATAAACTTATGTAAAATATTTACTCAAAAGTAGATAAGATTTTTTAAAAATATACCATTCAGATTTCCTTCAATTATTTGTTTTTATATTTTCTTTTCCCATTCCGTTTGTTTCTGCTTTGCTTCCTGCTTTATTAAATCTTCCATGCAGCCAATATATATATATATATATATATATATATATATATATATATATATATATATATATATATATGTGTGTCACTTATATTTTTATATGTAATTCAACTATTGCGATAGTAATTACATATAAATAAATGGCATAAAGTCTTCTTTGACATAATTAATAGTGCAATACCATAGCTATATTTATTTTTTATTAAGGATATGGTGTTAATAAAAGGAACAAATATTTAAGTATTTATTCATTTTTAAAATGGTGGTCTTATATTGGTAAAATCTTGTGTATAATTATATCACATCTCGATATTGTCATACAAGTGTTTACCAGTTCATCAAGAACCATCTGAAACAATTGGGCTTTATCAATGCGTGTAGAATATTTTTCTAAAATTTCACAGCACACGAATAGAACGTTTTTTAACACAGCGGTATACATTTTTATATATTTATCTACAACATCTATATATTATTTACATATTAATATGCTAATTCGTTTCAACCATTATCATCCTGATATTCCTTTTAATGAAACTGGGATATTCCAAATGGCTAATAAACATTTGAGTGTTAATAAAACAAAAACGTTGTGTGTCACTGGTTAGGAAAACCCTAGCCACATTCTGATTTGATGAGCAAAACCTTGCTCACTAATAAAAACTTTAAAAAAGATTGCGGTTTAACCTTTCTATAAAAATGTATCTCCTGGGTTAAATTTTTATGTACACATTAAAGTTTATTCATAAAAACCTATAAAACAGTTTAAAAACTTAAATTCTTTATAGGACGATTTGTGTAAATTTTATATGAACGTTATAATTTCTTTTTTGCGTGTGTGACCTTAATAAAAGAATTCGTAATAAATATTTACTTCCTATTCTTTTTTTATAGTGTAACCTATTTCAAACTAATATAAAGTATTGCGCAGTAAATCACATCAAATTAAAACATATAATCATTTGGATGTTTGTGTATCTATGTTACTGCGCTATCTTTTTATAGTATTTACAAGTTAAATTTAATTTTTACGACAACTTTGTTCATTAAATAATACGATGAAAGTACAAAACCGCAACGAAACACCCTCTGTCCATCATGTTAAGAATGACTTTCTAAATAACATTATTATTTCAGTGCGGTAACATAGATGCTTAAGTACTACCATTTTTGATACTTATGCACTTGTGTTACGGTGCTGAAATAATAACACTATTAACATGAGAGAGGAGGGTGTTTTCTTACAATTCTCTACTTTCCTTAACAAATTGATAAAAATGATATGATTAAACTTGAATTTAACTTGGAAATATTTTATTTAAAAAAATTAGCTCCGTAACAATTTTACTTTGAATTATTTTCTCAAGAAATACTCTGAATTTTATGGATTTGTTTTATTCGTAATTATGATTCTTGTTTTTTGTTTGTTTTTTTTTTTATATTTTACCTATTTCCCAATGACATTAATTATTACACAGTAAAAATTATTAAGTTAAAACAAAAGTCTTTTTTTCTTATTTCGAATTAATTAATCAAGAAAAAATTTCCTTCTTTACTTGAGTACTAAATGAAGAAAAAACGAAAAAATGTGATTTTGAAAACTGGATTTTTTAAGGTGGGGAGTTAAGCGGATAATTAGCGGACATAAATTAAATAAATTCGTGAAAGCCGAAAAATTAAAAATTTAAATTATTATTTGTTTATTGTTTGGTGTTAATAAGGACTCCTAATAAATACTTACTCCCAATCATTTTTGATTTTTTTAAAGTTTTGCCATATTTAATCAAATTAAATTAAAACAAAATATCATTTGGGTGTTTGTGTATATATGTTATTGTATTTACAATTTCAATTTAATTTTTACGAGACTTTTGCTCGTTAAATAATTAGGTGAAAGTACAAAATGGTTTCAAGACACCCTTCTGTTCCCATGTTAAGAATGACTTGCTAAATGACGTTTTTTTTTCAGTGCCGTAACACAGATGATTAACTAAAATCATTTTTCTTATTTAGAATTATTTACTCAAGAAAAAATCACATAAAAAAGTCCAAATTTGATTTAATTCGTAGCAATGTAATTTGATAGAATATTTTTAATTCGTAGTAATGGACTGTTGTTGTTTTTTTTTTTTTTTACCTATATCGTAGTTATATATATATATATATATATATATATATATATATATATATATATATATCTGGAGAGTAAGAATTATTAAATATTTTCTTGTTTTGAATTATTAAATAAAGAAAAAATTCTATTTTTTTTTACTTGATTACAAAATTAACAAAACGGTACAATTGATTTTTTTTGGGGGGGGGGCTGGTAAAGCAGAGGATTTGATCCCAAAAATTAAATCTATATATCTATAAAAGTGAACGTGTCTGTCTGTCTGTGTGTCTGTCTGTCTGTGTACATTTCCCTACGCAATAACTCTGTCAATTTTTAGTCTATAGACTCGAAATTGTAAATACCGGGTACTGAGATTTAGGAAAATCGATGTGACGGGTGTCAGCCAGAAATTTGGCTGTTAAGGGGTCAAATTTTAACGATTTGACCTTTAAGAACTCTACCAAACTCCTCCGACAATTTTGGGTCTAGACACTTGAAATTTTAGATATAGGTTCCTTGAACATGGATCTAACTTAATAAAGTGATTTGAGCCCGAAACAATAAATTTTAAGGGGTCATAATAGGGGTCAAAGTTTTAACAAATTAACCATTTTTTTTGTTTTTTTTTTTTTGCTTTTTTTGCACAGCATACACCTCCAAACACCCGAGCAAGGGGTCAATGTTCAACGATTTGACCTTTGAGAATTCTACCGAACTCCTCCGCCAATTGTGGGTCTAAACACTTGAAATTTTATATATAGGTTCCTTGGACATGGATATAACTTAATAACTTGATTTGAGTCCAAAACAATAAATGTTAAGGGGACATAATAGGGGACAAAGTTTAAAAAAATTGACCGCTTTTTCTTTTTCTTTTTTTTTTCTCAACATACACCTCCAAACACCCGGGCAACGCCGGGCTGAAATAATAGTATATATATAAAAGTGAACGTGCCTGTGTGTCTGTGTGCATTTCTCTACGCAATAACTCTGTCAATTTTAAGCCTACAGATTCGAAATTTGATATACAGGTTACTGAGATTTGGGAAAATCGATGTGATTGGATTTAGACAGAAAATTGGGGATTAAAAGGTCAAAGTTCAGCGATTTGACCTTTGAGAACTCTACCAAACTCCTCCTACAATTTTGGGTCTAAACACGTTAAATTATAGATATAGGTTCCTTGGACAGGGATCTAACTTAATAACTTGATTTGAGCCCAAAAGAATAAATGTTAAGGGGTCAAAAAAAGGGGTCAAAGTTTTAAAAAATTGACCTCTGCGGTCTATTCCAACTTACTCAGACAATTTCTGGTCTAAATATTTGAAGTTTTACATAAAAGGTATTCAGAGATAGGGCAAGCTTTTTCATCGGTTTGGGTCGAACATTTTAACTTAACAATATATAAACGTATGTATGTATGTAGGTGTGTATGTTTGCATGTCTGCCTAAAACATTCAATAAAGGCGACGGATTTTACTAAGATCAGTATCGTTTTAAAGTTCGACCTTTCATATGACAAATATCGAAAAATTGGCTAAAAACATTAATATATTCCCCTTCAACTAGGCACTTTTTTTCGCCGATATTTTTGAAAGTTATCCTCTCCTTTAGATTGTCTAACCTTAATTAAAATAAATGTCACTTCCGGTTTGGCGGTGGTCGTAACAGCATCGACGTAAGGTTTTACTCCGTTCTTTTCCTCCTTTGCGGTACGGGTTTGAGCCTGCCTTCCTACTTTCACATTTGTTTTGTTCAACAGACACATCCAAACACCCGGGCAACGCCGGGCCGAAATGCTAGTTAATCTGTAAAGCAGACGATCAGGCTCAAACCATAAAATTAATCCATAAAAAAATTATATTATAAAGAAAAAATTACAAATCTGTATATCAATACGCATGTCTGTACTCCGGTTTCACAAAAGAATCATCACCATCGCAAATATTAATTAATGAGAAACGATTTACATACTTTATAGTCATTCTTTAGTAGTTTATAATCATTAAAACTACTTCCTTTCCAACAATTTAATTAGCATTATTACCTACCTATATGCTGTGTTGAAATTAGTCCAATTTCAAACGCATTTCAGGTCCAAAGATTATTAACTACTTATATGCAATATCGAAATTAGTACAAATTCCAAGGCATTTCAAGAGAAACGATCATTACCTATTAAAGTGTCATGTCTAAAAAAGTAATAACATACAGGGCTTTTGTTGGTGCTTATGCACTTTTGTTACAGGGCTATTGTTAAACATATATTTTTTTAAATTTAAAGTTCAAGTTTCACGATATTTTTTTATTAAATTGTTAGGGGGAGCACAAAATATTTACAAAACACCCTCTCTTTCCCATATTATAGATGGTTTTCAAAATGACAACGGTATTATTTCAGCACGGTAATAAAAGTGCATAAGTACCATTCTGTTCATTAGGAATCTTTTAAATCTCCGCATTTCAGGTGAAAAAATTATTACCTACTTTCGTGTCATGTTGAAATAAGTAAAAAGATAGTATTTTTTGTTTAGGGATCTTTTAAATCTCCGCATTCTCGGTAAAAAAACAGTATTACCTACTTACATGTCATGTTGAAATTAGTAACAATTCACGGATTACAGGTAAAAACATTATTACCTACTTAAATGTTATGTCGAAATAACTAAAATCATATAGTGTGTTTATCTGGATTAGTGATCTTTTAAGATCAAAGCATGATTATATACGTGCATGCCATCTTGAAACAAGTACAAATTCCATCGCATTTCGGGTGAAAACATTATTACCTACTAAAGCGTCATGTCGAATAAGTAATTAATCATAGCTTTCTTTTGCTGATTAAATATCTTTTAAACCTATGTATTTTAGAGAAAATATAATTACTTGATGTTCATGTTTTCATTAGTACAAATTTCCATGCATTTCTGATGAAAAAAATATTATTTATATATGTATCATGTGGAAATATGTAAAACAATATAGCGCTTTTGTTGTTGACGGATCTTTTAAATCTTCGTATTTAAGGTGAAAAACTTATTATCTACTTATGTGTCATGTTGAAGTTAGTACAAAATCTAACGCATTTCAGGTGAAACCATTATTATCTACTGAAGTATCATGTTTTTTTTTTTATTCAATGTTCACCCCAAACAAGGCACAGTGCCACTTGAAGCAGGGGACTACTATTAGGGAATTAATTAGCGGGGTCATTATGAGGGGAGAAGAGTAGAAAGATGTTTGTTAACATTACACTTGAACTTCGGCATATCATTGCAGTTGGGAAAGCAGAATCCCGGAAGGGAGTTCCAGAGACCCGCAGTTCTGGGGAAGAAACTATTGGAGTAAAAGGCTTTCTTGCACCTAGGGATCTCCACTGTAAAGGGATGAGACTTAGTAGCTTTTCGGGTTTGTCGGGGGTTGTTACGTCGGGGAGGTACAAGTGTTTGCAGTTCGTCAGAGCATTCACCATTAAAGTATTTGTAGAACAGGCAGAGGGATGCAACATCTCGTCGATGGGACAGAGGTTGAAGCCTAGATGACAGTTCAGGACCTATCAGGTTGGCGACTCTTTTTTGAACCCTGTCCAGTAGCGAGAGACAAGCAGCAGATGCACCAGCCAAGATGTGACAACAGTACTCCATACATGGGCGAATGGTTGCCTTATAGAGGTATAGGATACTGGCAGGCGTAAGTAGTTTTCTAGCACGGTAGAGGGAGCCAACCTTCCTTGCAGCAGCCTTGGCAATGCTCTCAATGTATCTATTCCAGTTCATATTCCCTGTAAACGTTAGGCCGAGGAGTTTAAAAGAAGTACTTTCAGGCAATGTGCTCTTGGCCATTGCTATTGGTGGTAGAGAAGGTTTCTTGTAGTTATTGAAGGAAACCAGCTTAGTCTTAGCACCATTGAATGAGACCAACCATTTTTGTCCCCATTCCACTACGGATTGGAGGTCATCCTCTAGTGTTTCTGCCATTTTCTTGGATATGTGTTCATTTGTTTTCCCCTCATATCTGTTATAGAGAGTGGTGTCATCGGCAAATATACCCATCTCCGAAACAATATTATTAGGGAGGTCGTTTATGAATATCAGGAACAATAGAGGTCCAAGGATAGACCCCTGAGGCACTCCCGCATTTATGTCATATTGTTTGGATGTACGTCCGTCGAGGACAACTTTGATTTTTCTATTACTTAAGAAGGATTTAATTACGTTATGAATTCTTCCAGTGATTCCATATGATCTAATTTTCCTTAGAAGACCATCGTGCCATACCCTGTCAAAAGCCTTTGATATATCAAGGGCCACCGCTCTACCCTCCCCTGTTTTATCCAATGAAAGGTATATACGTTCAGAAACTACAGTTAAGATATCTGCTGTTGAACGGGCTTGCCTGAATCCATATTGTTTGTCAGTCAGGAGTTTAGCAGCTGTTAGGTGCTGGACTAGGACTTGATTAACTAAGGACTCAAATATTTTGGCGAAAAGCGGGAGGAGGCTAATGGGGCGATAATTTAGTGGGTCAGTTCTTTCACCAGAATTCTTGAAGACTGGTACCACAGAGGCGGTTTTCCAGCAGTCGGGAAAACAAGATTCGTTAAAGCATTTATTGTAAAGTTTGGACAGAACTGGAGCAACCTCGGCAGAGCATTTTTTTAATAGCACAGCCGGGATGAGATCTGGTCCACATGCTTTTGAGGTGTCTAGGGTTTTTATAATAGCATGTACCTGAGAAGGGGTGATTTTCAAATCGTCAAGTGTGGCGTCTGTTCGCAGAGGAAAATCAGGGAGTGAGTGGTGTACCGAGTTCAGTGTGGAGTTTGAGGCAAACCGACTGGCAAGCAGATTAGCCTTGTCAGTTGCCGTGCAAGCAACCTCATGATTGTTTGTTAGTGGGGGAATAATTGACTGTCCATTATTAACTACGCTGTTGTAGATTTTCCAAAAATCCCGGGTTCCTAATTTCTGTGCTTTGATGCGCTTTCTGGTGGTTTCAGAGTAATCTGACTTCGCTGCGTCTATCACTCTCTTACAATTATTTCTAGCTTCTATAAACTTCTGTTTATTTGAGCTGGACTTATGTCGGTTGAATCTGCGGAACGCATGCTGCCTTTGACAAATGGCAGCTGCACAAGCAGAAGTAAACCATTGGGGGGAGTGGGCCTTGCTATAGTATTTCCGTGCGGGAACATGTGCTTCAATAGCAGTTTTGAACCATTCAGTTGTCTCATTTGCACACTGTTCCGCTGGAAGAGTAAAGATATTTTGCCATGGGGCATCTCTGATGAGCTCCCTGATGGCTTCCCAATCAGCCTTTTTGTAATACCTCGTTGTTTTGAGTAGTGGGTCTTCAGTTTTAGGGCGAGAATTTAGGCTGATTTCTACCATTATCACAGCGTGATCAGCATTCCCGAGTGGGCTGTGGGCATTTGTTGTACAGTCATTAGGAACCGTTGTCAGAAAGAGATGTAGACGTGAGGCATGTTGATCGTGCGCTGGGTTGGGAAACGTGTCGAAAATGTAACCAATTGAGATAGGGAATGAGATATAGAGAAGCTATGTGTTGCGCTACCAGCTACGTCTGTGTGATTTGAGAATCCTAGCCAGTTACTGTGGTGGACATTGAAGTCACCAAATACATGTATTTGTGCGCTAGTATCGAGGGAGAGTGCTATATCTATGCTGTCTGAGACTTTGTTTATTAGGGTACAGTCTTGGTTTGAGGGAGAACGGTAGAGAAAATACAAGTAGCTAATATTGTGTTGCATATTTAGTCTGAAGCACATAAAGGCCTGGCCCTCTGATTCTAGTTTTATTTCTCTAGTTAGGGGGAGGGTGTTTCGAATATAGACTCCAAGTCCATGCATATGTCTGTCCGAGTCCTTACGGTAGAGTGGGAGATAACCAGGCATGTTAAAGTGGTTAGAGGGAATGGAGGAGTGAAGGTTAGTTTCACTTAATGCTAAGATATCCGGGGTGTTTACAAGGAGAAATGACTCAACACCATCTAAGTTAGTTCTAAGCCCGCGGATATTAGTAAATGCAAGCCTCAAGGGAGGAGGCAGGTTGGTTTCCTTTGAGTTTGGTCCTGGTTTAAACGTAACTTTTGCTTGAGCTGTCATTTCATTTTATTTTATTTTATTTAAAAGTTTCAGTTAGGGTGGATGAGTGAGGGGGTGCTGGACAAGTAGTTGTGCAGAATACCAGACATGCAATACAAGTAGACCATCAGCTGTCTTCACCCACAGGATTGTGGCCTCAGGAAAGCCCATCGGGGATGAGTGCAGGATCCCTTTCCATGCGCGACATGGCACTACAAACATCCCGATATTTTACAACTGTTGATGGAGCAGCCGCTCTAAGCGCTACCAAAGAGTTAGGGCTCTTGTACTATCAGTCGGAAACAGCAGCCAGGAACTGTCAATCCGGTACCCTCAATCCATTAGGCAAAGCCAGCCCAGTCCAACTGCACCGACATATATGGCACTGAAGCACCCCACTGTGTCCAGTTTAGGGGAGATGGGATGTGGCGGGAGTGGGGAAAAGCGGCGTTCATTGCCCTAGTCAGGAAACAAGGTCAACCACTGGTGATTCAGACGAGTCCCTGTGATAGTACCTCTACGCCTGGCCAATAGGCAAAGAAGGAGTATGAAAGCCGGGCGATAGACAGAGTCTATCTCCTCCTTAAGCAGTTTAGGTTTGCCAACCGGTGATTTGTTTGAGTCACCAGCTCTAGGAAGGTTGTCGTCCAGGACTGAAGAGACCTCCCTCCCCTAGGTTTAGTATCATAGTTTTCCTTCTCCTAGACGGATTGCCTGGGAAGACCTACGGATCCATCAGCTCCGAGGGGGTTCGCCCCGCGCCATGGCCCTAATCCAGGTATTTCTGCGACCCCGCATGGGTTGTTAATATTTATTTGTTATTTAGGTTAATATCTACTGGAAAAATCGGGCATTTAGGTTAGCTTCTACAGAAGATTTTCACTCCTCAAGTGTGGTTTAAAAAGGGCATTATTATGCTGTCCATTTTCATTTTTACTGAGAGAGGGTATAGGTAAAAATTCATGCAGTGGAAGCAGCTAAATTAGCTACAGTATTGGATCGAGAGAGACGAGTTAATGTATGGCTAGATATAGTTTTGTAAGTTTAGCAATGTATGGTTAGATATGGTTTAGTAGGTTTAGGAATGTATGGTTAGATATGGTTTAGTAGGTTTAGGATTAGGATAAAGTGTTAGAGTATGATCTAATTTCTATTAGAAATTCTGATTTGGTGCCCAAACCGGACATTTAGTAGGACTGAAAGATAAGATATGCTCAGTATAGATACAAGAGAACATTTGATATGGAGTACAGTTATACCTGATAGATATAGGTTATTGCATATTCTGTAAGTATAGTTAAAGTATAGATGGATGGATAAGTAGTATTGTATACGAATGCATGGAATTTTAGACAATTTGAGTAAGTTGCCTTTAGACTACAACGAAGGAGAATGGCTTCGCCTTTCTCTTAATATCCGGACGTTTTTATTTCAATGAGTACCGGTTTAGTTTGTGTAATAATTATTGCAATACTATCTCTTAATAAAGAGATATTAACGGTTACTGTTCATTATAGATTACTTTAAGTCAATGTATTGGACTATGGCTAGTAAGTATTTACTTAGAAGCTTGGTTATGGGTTGGGAGTTATAATCAGGAGCATGCCTAGGAAATTTTAGGTGTTAATGGGTATCGATTTACGAGTTTGTTAGGGTCAAGGGCGGAGAGCAAGGACCCCTCTAAGTTACGTGAGACGGATTAGGTTTAGTGGCAACTTAGGAAATAGAGCAGTTTTGTTTTGTTAGTGATCAGGAGAAAGAGAATTTAGGTAAAAAATAATAATGTTTGTCATGCAAAACAGACAAGGCAGTCATCTTGGAGGTAAAGTATCTATAGGAGGTACTTAGTATACAAGCTGCAGTATTTTGTAGTTTTGAGAGAAATTTTAGGTACAATAGTTTCATGGCTTATTGCACAAGTCCGTAGTCAAGGTGAGGGACGATGTACTTCTAATATTGAAACTGGGTTTATCTAATTTTAAAAGTAGTTGACTAGAGTGCTATTAGGTGTTCTACTTAGCTTAGGGATAGAATAAAGATTTAAGGTAATATTCAGGGTGATATAAGCAATTTCATGAGGATTAGATATATGATCACTGGATATTGAACTGCTCAGGAGGATTCTTGTATCAATTAAGAAGGATGTCTTGGTGATATAAGATTTGAGAAATTAAGAGTCTGGGGATACAGAGAGTTTTGAGCCGATGAATATTCAGTATAGGCGATTGTATATAGGTAGCAAAGGTGGTTTAGTTTAGTACGCACGTATTGTACATATTAAGTATACTGCTTCAGTTCAATCCTCTAACGCAAAGGGAAATCCGTTTGTATTTCGGTTTGCAATTTTGTCAAGAGAGGAAATTTAAAAACAGCTTATCTAATTGTTGATGATATCAGTTTATAGACAATAGTACAGACTGATAAATTGTTGTGTAAGGCATAAGAGCCCCTCATCTTTAGATGAGATGATGGATCACGAGCATAAGTTCGGAGCAGGGATCCGGAAAGGAAATGGCAGTGTACAAGGAAGGGGGGTCACTGATGTTTATTAACATTTTATTTTTTTTTCTTAAAAAAAAAAATTGCCTGTCGATGGCTGATTATATTAAGTATCGTACTTAAATAAAGTTTTCATGTCCTCTAAATAAATTAGCATAATTTCTTTTTTTTTTTACCGAGTTTGTCTTTACTATAGCATTGACTTATTAATTAAGTGACATGGCATTGTAAACTGCGAAATAGTCTATTTAAGTGGAGAAAAGTTATCGGTTACAATATGCCTGGAAATGGAAAGAATATTAGCTTTAAATTATATGCGAAACAGTTAGGAATTTTACTTAGCTTTGGTTCTTTTTCTTGGATACTCGAGGCTAAAAAGCATGGTGGTAGTTTCTCTTGGCCTCGTACGGTCAAATGGCACTTGTGGTACCAAGATGCTATCTATTTAGTAAGGAGTCCGTGTGGGCTGATTTAGAGGGAGGGGGGTCAATTAGTGAAAAGTTTTCCATTTGGCGGCGCGACATATTTCGTTGCATGTGTATCGTTTTTAGAGGTATTAATGTTAACAATTGAATACGCGTTTCAAACAAATATGATGGAAATAAAATATTAACAGATATAACGTAAAAATAATAGCGTATATAACGTACAAGGTGAAAAGTGGAAAAAACTGAAAAGGAAATGTGCAGTTGTAAGTAAAGCTTCGGTAAAGAATTTAAGTCATATTCACCGTAAGGATTCGTTGAAATAAGTTTTAACCGTCGTGAAGGAGAACCATCAATAAATTGAGAATCGTAGAGTTTTAGGTTTAATTCAATAAATCTAATTATTTATGGGTTTTTTTTAAATATATGCAATAATTGAACATGCAATAAGTCTGGATTTATAATAAGGTGGAAATGATTTTGAAATAAAGTTTTCATGTCCTCTAAATAAATTAGCATAATTTCTTTTTTTTACCGAGTTTGTCTTTACTCTAGCATTGACTTATTAATTAAGTGACATGGCATTGTAAACTGCGAAATAGTCTATTTAAGTGGAGAAAAGTTATCGGTTACAATATGTCTGGAAATGGAAAGAATATTAGCTTTAAATTATATGCGAACCAGTTAGGAATTTTACTTAGCTTTGGTTTTTTTTTTCTTGGATACTCGAGGCTAAAAAGCATGGTGGTCGTTTCTCTTGGCCTCGTACGGTCAAATGGCACTTGTGGTACCAATATGCTATCTATTTAGTAAGGAGTCCGTGTGGGCTGATTTAGAGGGAGGGGGGTCAATTAGTGAAAAGTTTTCCATTTGGCGGCGCGACATATTTCGTTGCATGTGTATCGTTTTTAGAGGTATTAATGTTAACAATTGAATACGCGTTTAAACAAACAAACATTTACAATCATAAAGCGTTTAAACAAACAAACGTTTACAATCATAAAGTGTTTTTGTTGATTAAGGATTATTTCAAACCTATGCATTCCATGTGAAACCTTATTACCTTCTTACGTCATGTCAAAATTAGTACTAGTTTCAAGACATTTCAGGTGAAAATAGTATTACTCTTGTCATAAACAAATTTGTGCAAATCCCAACGCATTTCAGTTGAACAAAATAATTACCCATTTTTATTATGTTATGTCAAAATAAGTAAAATCGTATAGTGTGTGTGTGTTTTTTTTTGTTTTCGTGGATTAGTGATCTTTAAAATCTACGCATTTCAAGTGAGAAGATTATTACTTACTTATAGGTTATATAAGAATGATTACAACGAATTTTATGTGAAAACATTATTACCAAAGAGCCATGTCGAAATATTTACAATCATAGAGCGCTTTTGTTGATTAGGAATCTTTTAAACATGTATTTCAGGTTAAAACAGTATTACCTACTTACATGTCATGCTGAAATAAGTAAACTCATGGGTGCTTTTGTTATTAGGGTTCTTTTAATCTGCGCATTTCAGGGAAAACTATATGATCTACTTATATGTTATGTTTAAATTATTACAAAGCTATTAATACAAAGCAATTTTCTGTAAATAATGAAAATCATACCTATTTCTTACATGTAGGCGTTATCCAAGCTGCCCCTAAAAAGTACATGGGATTAATGGACTTTCTCATGACGTCACTTCCTCTAGTTACGTCACTTCCTGTAACGAGACCGGTGCTGGCAATCTGAGATTGGCACGCGACAAAGCTGGACGTGTGCAAACGTCCTACCGTTGCGGAATAGATTTGCTCAATTCACTTTGCCTGTAATATATATGAATACGTTTCATTCCTAAAAATAATGTGTTCCTTCGTTCTTGTTACTATTTAACCCCACAACAACTGACGACAAGGATTCAACTCTCACACGGGTGAACTCAACCAAAAAAAAGATAAAAGTGTGAAATTCTAATTGACTTCAACGGAACGACGAATTTACAAGCGTAGAAGCCGACTGGCAATTATGTCCTAAAAACAAAACAAACGAAAAAAAAAGCAGAAATGAACACATGGCAAAGTATCGACTAAATTGTAAGTCATCCTTTTTGTCTCTATATTTAAATTGAAAAGAACTGGGCGAAACGCATGTTGCTGAGACTCAAAAATTAATTTGGTGGCTTATTGAAAGAAGAGGGGAAAAAGAGAAAAATGCTGACCTAATTTCACCGCGAGAACAACTCTTTCGTAAAATGTCGACTGTTTATTCTTATGCATATTTGAACATTTTTCAAATGAAGTGAACAGTTTGTTTGTTTTTTCCCTTTGTTCTTTTGCTGCTACTTTATGCAATATTTTAACGAGAGAGAACCGTTTCTTTTTCCCCTTTTCCTTTTACTTGGGCTAAAAGGAAAGACTTTTCTTCATTGAGTGGAATTTTATAAAATTTTTCATTTTTAACTGTCGGTTCTAAAGTGAAAAACTTTTTTTTTCTGCCGCATGGGGACAACTCCCCCCCACCTATACACACACATAAAAAGCCATTTTAGTAAATTTCCAGACAATTTCACAAGTATTTTTTATTTTTTTGCAACTGTGGTGTATCGCAGTACATTTTTTTTTGTTTCGCAATTAAAATTTTTTACTCCACCATCATGTTGGGTTATCTCTAAGGTTCTTACCAAGAAGCAAGGGATATATTTCTCCATTTTTATACGCACACACTCAAAGAAAAGATATTTTCTTTGTTTATTTTTTAATATTATTTTATTTCTCTTCTCCAGTTCCAAATGGAAGTATTTATAGGATTAGACGTGTCCATCATTAACCTTAAGACCTGAAAAAGGCTAAGAAAACCAACCATGAGGAAGAACAAATCAGCTCGTGCTGCGACAGGCGAAAAGTGGAATTTGAGTGAGAGCTCACGGTCCCGGTGACCTTCAATGGTGTTACTAAAAAAAGTGAAAGTGTATGTACATAGGACATCCGAAAACCTACGGTACGGATTGGATGGAACGATTCGAATTGTGGGACCAACCTATGAATAAATTCTGTCATAGAGTAGAAGACTCGTCTACAGAGAAACAGCAACTGAAGGGTTAAAAGAGGAATTTCCAGAAGTATTCTCACCAGGACTAGGAAAATGTACAACAGCTATAGCAATATTCGAACTAAAAAAACACTCTGCCTGTTTGCAAGAAGAAACGAAACGTCCCATTTGTAGCAACTGAGAAATCGAATAAGTATGCTCCAACGAAATATGCCAAATTAAGCAAAAAACTGAAACTGCAAAGCCGAAAACTAAAAAACACGCGCCAAAAGAATTCCCCAAGCCAAAGCAACAATTTCTACACGTGTATAGGATTACACCCAACCCGAACACACCAACAGCAATATCACTTGCAGAAACGATGTTATCGCGGAAAGTGAGAGCCGTTTTTGAAAAGCTCTTACACAAACAGTCAAGGCCATTAGTGACCACTTATGTACCCAGAAACATTGCATATCAGGTGAAAGGGTGTTTTTCAAAAGTTATAAAAACAACGCATCATTCTAGGAGGAGGGTACAATTACTAATAGAGTCGGTGACACTGTATATACCATCCAAAAACCAACATATACCCACAAACGTCACCAGAACCAACTAAGGAGATATAGATCAGTTGAAACTAGAGACAGTCCACCATTGGAAGATGAGCCGATAGACAGTCTTCGAAACTTTTGATCTTGGACCTCCTCAGCCCACACCTGAACTACGGCGGTCGTACCGTAAGAGAAAGGTTACCGAGCAATTGATGGTAAACCCCAAAATGAAGAGGTACTGACAGCTTTTACGAACAAAAAGCTTGGGAGGGGGTGTTGCAGACGCCCTTTAATGGGATTAATAGCCGTCACTTCCTCACTGACGTCACTTCCGGTAACGAGACCGGTGCTCAGCAGTCATAGATTGGCACGCGACCAAGCTGAACGTGTGCAAACGTCCTACCGTTGAGGAATGGATTTGCTCAACTCACTTTGTAATATATATAAATACATGTTTCATTCCTAAAAAATCCCGTGTTCCATCGTTTTTATTAACATTTAACCCCAAAACAGTAAAAAACTTGTGGCCTTCAGGACTTACATAAAAGTGACCTGGCTTAATATCACGTTTGTATCATGCACATCTAGCCAAGCTTTTTAAAGACATCAAAGACAGACATACATTATGAATGCTATTAGCAAGTGTTTATTTTATTGAATTTTCAAAAAAGAGGTTACCACGCTGTCACATGATCACATTGTTGCGATATCAAGATAAGATCAGAACAATTTACCAAATTAATGCAATTGGATCAGCAGAGTTACCAGGACCTGAAGACACCAAGCTTCGGGATTTAGTT